>NC_061509.1:253072254-253432166 GCF_022539505.1 Lolium rigidum | reverse complement strand
TTGCTCTTCATGAACTGTTTATTCAAGATTCCTTTGCATAGGAAGCATGTTAGACTTAAATGTGTTTTGAATTTGCCTCTTGATGCTCTCTTTTGCTTCAAATACTATTTCTTATGAGTGCATCATTAAAACTGCTGAGCCCATCTTAATGGCTATAAAGAAAGAACTTCTTGGGAGATAACCCATGTGTTATTTTGCTACAGTACTTTGTTTTATATTTGTGTCTTGGAAGTTGTTTACTACTGTACCAACCTCTCCTTATCTTAGTTTTGTGTTTTGTTGTGCCAAGTAAAGTCTTTGATAGTAAAGTAAGTACTAGATTTGGATTACTGCGCAGTTCCAGATTTCTTTGCTGTCACGAATCTGGGTCTACCTCCCTGTAGGTAGCTCAGAAAATTAAGCCAATTTACGTGCATGATCCTCAGATATGTACGCAACTTTCATTCAATTTGAGCATTTTCATTTGAGCAAGTCTGGTGCCATTTTAAAATTCGTCAATACGAACTGTTCTGTTTTGACAGATTCTGCCTTTTATTTCGCATTGCCTCTTTCGCTATGTTGGATGAATTTCTTTGATCCATTAATGTCCAGTAGCATTATGCAATGTCCAGAAGTGTTAAGAATGATTGTGTCACCTCTGAATATGTCAATTTATATTGTGCACTAACCCTCTAATGAGTTGTTTCGAGTTTGGTGTGGAGGAAGTTTTCAAGGATCAAGAGAGGAGTATGATGCAACATGATCAAGGAGAGTGAAAGCTCTAAGCTTGGGGATGCACCCGGTGGTTCACCCCTGCATACATCAAGAAGACTCAAGCGTCTAAGCTTGGGGATGCCCAAGGCATCCCCTTCTTCATCGACAACATTATCAGGTTCCTCCCCTGAAACTATATTTTTATTCCATCACATCTTATGCACTTTACTTGGAGCGTCTGTATGTTTCTTGTTTTTGTTTTTGTTTGAATAAATGCTTGTGTGGGAGAGAGACACGCTCCGCTGGTTCGTATGAACACATGTGTTCTTAGCTCATAATATTCATGGCGAAGTTCTTCGTTAAATTGTTATATGGTTGGAATTGGAAAATGATACATGTAGTAATTGCTATAAATGTCTTGGGTAATGTGATACTTGGCAATTGTTGTGCTCATGTTTAAGCTCTTGCATCATATGCTTTGCACCCATTAATGAAGAAATACATAGAGCATGCTAAAATTTGGTTTGCATATTTGGTTTCTCTAAGGTCTAGATAATTTCTAGTATTGAGTTTGAACAACAAGGAAGACGGTGTAGAGTCTTATAATGTTTTCAATATGTCTTTTATGTGAGTTTTGCTGCACCGGTTCATCCTTGTGTTTGTTTCAAAAAAAAGCCTTGCTAGCCTAAACCTTGTATCGAGAGGGAATACTTCTCATGCATCCAAAATACTTGAGCCAACCACTATGCCATTCGTGTCCACCACACCTACCTACTACATGGTATTTCTCCGCCATTCCAAAGTAAATTGCTTGAGTGCTACCTTTAAAATTCCATTATTTACCTTTGCAATATATAGCTCATGGGACAAATAGCTTAAAAACTATTGTGGTATTGAATATGTAATTATGCACTTTATCTCTTAATAAGTTGCTTGTTGTGCGATAACCATGTTTACTCGGGGACGCCATCAACTACTCTTTGTTGAATTTCATGTGAGTTGCTATGCATGTTCGTCTTGTCCGAAGTAAGAGAGATCTACCACCTTATGGTTAAGCATGCATATTGTTAGAGAAGAACATTGGGCCGCTAACTAAAGCCATGATCCATGGTGGAAGTTTCAGCTTTGGACAAATATCCTCAATCTCATATGAGAAAATTATTAATTGTTGTTACATGCTTATGCATAAAAGAGGAGTCCATTATCTCGTTGTCTATGTTGTCCCGGTATGGATGTCTAAGTTGAGAATAATCAATAGCGAGAAATCCAATGCGAGCTTTCTCCTTAGACCTTTGTACAGAGCGGCATAGAGGTACCCCTTTGTGACACTTGGTTAAAACATGTGCATTGTGATGATCCGGTAGTCCAAGCTAATTAGGACAAGGTGCGGGCACTATTAGTACACTATGCATGAGGCTTGCAACTTATAAGATATAATTTACATGATACATATGCTTTATTACTACCGTTGACAAAATTGTTTCATGTTTTCAAAATCAAAGCTCTAGCACAAATATAGCAATCGATGCTTTTCCTCTATGGAGGACCATTCTTCTACTTTTCAATGTTGAGTCAGTTCACCTATTTCTCTCCACCTCAAGAAGCAAACACTTGTGTGAACTGTGCATTGATTCCTACATACTTGCTTATTGCACTTATTATGTTACTCTATGTTGACAATATCCATGAGATATACATGTTACAAGTTGAAAGCAACCGCTGAAACTTAATCTTCTTTTGTGTTGCTTCAATGCCTTTACTTTGAATTATTGCTTTATGAGTTAACTCTTATGCAAGACTTATTGATGCTTGTCTTGAAGTATTATTCATGAAAAGTCTTTGCTATATGATTCAGTTGTTTACTCATGTCATTACCATTGTTTTGATCGCTGCATTCACTACATATGCTTTACAAATAGTATGATCAAGATTATGATGGCATGTCACTCCGTAAATTATCTCGTGTTATCGTTTTACCTCGCTCGGGACGAGCAGAACTAAGCTTGGGGATGCTGATACGTCTCCGACGTATCGATAATTTCTTATGTTCCATGCCACATTATTGATGTTATCTACATGTTTTATGCACACTTTATGTCATATTCGTGCATTTTCCGGAACTAACCTATTAACAAGATGCCGAAGTGCCGCTTCTCGTTTTCTCGCTGTTTTTGGTTTCGAAATCCTAGTAACGAAATATTCTCGGAATCGGACGAAATCAACGCCAAAGATCTTAGAATCCCCGGAAGCATCCAGAACACACCGAGAGGTCGGGGGGGGCCACAGGCCCACCAAACTACAGGCTGGCGCGGCCAGAGGGGGGGCCGCGCCGCCCTATAGTTTGGCCCCCTTGTCAGCCCTCCTGCGCCGCCTCTTCGCCTATATAAAGCCCCTGGATCAGAAACCCTGAGGCGTTCGGCGAAAACCACAGAAACCTTCCAGAGCCGCCGCCATCGCGACGCCAAGATCTGGGGGACAGGAGTCTCTGTTCCGGCACGCTGCCGGAGCGGGGAAGTGCCCCCGGAAGGCTTCTCCATCGACACCGCTGCCATCTCCACCGCCATCTTCATCACCGCTGCTGCTCCCATGAGGAGGGAGTAGTTCTCCATCGAGGCTCGGGGCTGTATCGGTAGCTATGTGGTTAATCTCTCTCCATGTACTTCAATACAATGATCTCATGAGCTGCTTTACATGATTGAGATTCATATGAGTTTTGTATCACAATTCATCTATGTGCTACTCTAGTGATGTTATTAAAGTAGTTCTATTCCTCCTCGCACGTGTGTAAAGGTGACTAGTGTGTGCACCGTGTGGTTCTTGTCGTAGGCTATGATCATGATCTCTTGTAGATTGTGGAGTTAATTATCATTATGATGGTATTGATGTGATCTATCTGGTTATGTTGATCTATCTTACACTATAAGGTTACTTAAATATGAACAAATTGTGGAGCTTGTTAACTCCGGCATTGAGGGTTCGTGTAATCCTACGCAATGCGTTCATCATCCAACAAGAGTGTAGAGTATGCATTTATCTATTCTGTTATGTGATCAATGTTGAGAGTATCCACTAGTGAAAGTATAATCCCTAGGCCTTGTTCCTAAATACCGCTGAGTTACTACCGCTTGTTTACTGTTTCTATCGCGTTACTACTGCTGCAATACTACCACCATCAACTACACGCCAGACAAGCTATTTTCTGGCACCGTTGCTACTGCTCATATATATTCATACCACCTGTATTTCACTATCTCTTCGCCGAACTAGTGCACCTATTAGGTGTGTTGGGGACACAAGAGACTTCTTGCTTTGTGGTTGCAGTGGTTGCATGAGAGGGATATCTTTGACCTCTTCCTCCCCGAGTTCGATAAACCTTGGGTGATCCACTTAAGGGAAAACTTGCTGCCGTTCTACAAACCTCTCGCTCTTGGAGGCCCAACACCGTCTACAGGAAAGGAGGGGAACGTAGACATCATTGGGTGAACAAATTACAGCTTGGGCAATTGACAAATAGAGAGGGCATGACAATGCACATACATGATATGATGAATATTGTGAGATTTAATTGGGCATTACGACAAAGTACATAGACCGCTATCCAAGCATGCATCTATGCCTAAAAAGTCCACCTTCAGAGTTATCATCCGAACCCCTTCCAAGCATTAAGTTGAAAACAACGTGACAATTGCATTAAGTATGGTGCGTAATGTAATCAATAACTACATCCTCGGACATAGCATCAATGTTTTATCCCTAGTGGCAACAAGACATCCACAACCTTAGAACTTTCTCGTCACTCGTCCTAGATTTAATGGAGGCATGAACCCACTATCGAGCATAAATACTCCCTCTTGGAGTTAAGAGTAAAAACTTGGCCGAGCCTCTACTAATAACGGAGAGCATGCAAGATCATAAACAACACCTAGGTAATAGATTGATAATCAACATAACATAGTATTCTCTATCCATCGGATCCCAACAAACACAACATATAGCATTACGTATAGATGATCTTGATCATGTTAGGCAGCTCACAAGACCCGACAATGAAGCATAATGAGGAGAAGACGACCATCTAGCTACCGCTATGGACCCATAGTCCAGGGGTGAACTACTCACTCATCACTCCGGAGGCGACCATGGCGGTGAAGAGTCCTCCGGGAGATGATTCCCTCTCCGGCAGGGTGCCGGAGATGATCTCCTGAATCCCCCGAGATGGGATTGGCGGCGGCGGCGTCTCTGGAAGGTTTTCCGTATCGTGGCTCTCGGTACTGGGGGTTTCGCGACGAAGACTATTTGTAGGTGGAAGGGCAGGTCAGGAGGCATCACGGGAGCCCCACACGCTAGGGCCGCGCAGGCCCCCCTTGGGCCACCCCGCCCTAGTGTGGCGGCGCCCTGTGGCCCCACTTCGTCTTCCCTTCGGTCTTCTGGAAGCTTCGTGGCAAAATAGGCCCCTGGGCGTTGATTTCGTCCAATTCCGAGAATATTTCCTTACTAGGATTTCTGAAACCAAAAACAGCAGAAAAACAAAGAATCGGCTCTTCGGCATCTCGTTAATAGGTTAGTGCCGGAAAATGCATAAATATGACATAAAGTATGCATAAAACATGTAGATATCATCAATAATGTGGCATGGAACATAAGAAATTATCGATACGTCGGAGACGTATCAAGACCCTTCGCAGAGGGAAGCATTGATCGCTATATTTGTGCTAGAGCTTTTATTTTGAAAACAAGAAACAATTTTGTCAACGGTAGTAATAAAGCATATGTATTATGTAAATTATATCCTACAAGTTGCAAGCCTCATGCATAGATTACCAATAGTGCCCGCACCTTGTCCTAATTAGCTCGGATTAACGTGGATTATCATCGCAATACATATGTTTTAACCAAGTATCACAAAGGGGTACCTCTATGCCGCTTGTACAAAGGTCTAATGAGAAAGCTCGCATTGGATTTCTCGCTTTTGATTATTCTCAACTTAGACCTCCATACCGGGACAACATAGACAACAGATAATGGACTCCTCTTTAATGCGTAAGCATTCAACAACAAATAATATTCTCATAAGAGATTGAGGATTGTTGTCCAAAACTGAAACTTCCACCATGGATCATGGCTTTAGTTAGCGGCCCAATGTTCTTCTCTAACAATATGCATACTCAAACCATTCAACTCATGATAAATCACCCTTACTTCAGACAAGACGAACATGCATAGAAACTCACATGATATTCAAAAAAGGGTAGTTGATGGCGTCCCCAGGAACATGGTTATCGCACAACAAGCAACTTAATAATAAATAAGATACATAAGTACATATTCAATACCACAATAGTTTTTAGGATATTTGTCCCATGAGCTATATATTGCAAAGACAAAGAATAGAAATTTTAAAGGTAGCACTCAAGCAATTTACTTTGGAACGGCGGAGAAATACCATGTAGTAGGTAGGTATGGTGGACACAAATGGCATAGTTATTGGCTCAAGGATTTGGATGCACGAGAAGTATTCCCTCTCAATACAAGGCTTAGGCTAGCAAGGTTATTTGAAGCAAACACAAGTATGAACCGAGTACCAGCAAAACTCACATAAAAACATATTGTAAGCATTATAAGACTCTACACCGTCTTCCTTGTTGTTCGACCCTTACTAGAAAATATCTAGACCTTAGAGAGACCAATCATGCAAACCAAATTTTAGCAAGCTCTATGTATTTCTTCATTAATAGGTGCAAAGTATATGATGCAAGAGCTTAAACATGATCCTTATGAGCAGAACAATTGCCAAGTATCAAATTATTCAAGAAATTCTACCAATTACCACATGTAGCATTTCCCGTTTCCAACCATATAACAATTAACGAAGCAGTTTTAACCTTCGCCGTGAACATTATGAGTAAAGCCTAAGGACATATTTGTCCATATGCAACAGCGGAGCGTGTCTCTCTCCCACACAATGAATGCTAGGATCCATCTTTATTCAAACAAAACAAAACAAAAACATACAGACGCTCCAAGTAAAGCACATAAGATGTGATGGAATAAAAATATAGTTTCACTAGAGGAGCCTGATAATGTTGTCGATGAAGAAGGGATGCCTTGGGCATCCCCAAGCTTAGATGCTTGAGTCTTCTTGAAATATGCAGGGATGAACCACGGGGGAATCCCCAAGCTTAAAGCTTTCACTCTCCTTGATCATATTGTATCATCCTCCTCTCTTGATCCTTGAAAACTTCCTCCACACCAAACTCAAAACAACATATTAGAGGGTTAGTGCATAATCAAAATTCACATGTTCAGAGGTGACATAATCATTCTTAACACTTCTGGACATTGCACAAAGCTACTGAAAGTTAATGGAATAAAGAAATCCATCAAGCATAGCAAAACAGGCAATGCGAAATAAAAGGCAGAATCTGTCAAAATAGAACAGTCCGTAAAGACGAATTTTTTAGGTGCACCAGACTTGCTCAAATGAAAATGCTCAAATTGAATGAAAGTTGCGTACATATCTGAGGATCACTCACGTAAATTGACAGAATTTTCTGAGTTACCTACAGAGCCTACTGCTCAAATTCGTGACAGAAAGAAATATGTTTCTGCGCAGTAATCCAAATCTAGTATGAACCTTACTATCAAAGACTTTACTTGGCACAACAATGCAGCAAAATTAAGATAAGGAGAGGTTGCTACAGTAGTAACAACTTCCAAGACTCAAATATAAAACAAAAGTGCAGAAGTAAAATCATGGGTTGTCTCCTATAAGCGCTTTTCTTTAACGCCTTTCAGCTAGGCGCAGAAAGTGTGAATCAAGTGTTGTCAAGAGATGATGCATCAACAGCTGGGTTTGAAGTTTTCTCAACTATGCATTGTATCTTATCTGTGTAAGTTTCAGAGGCTCCCTTTTCATTAGTCTTGGGCTTGCTATTCTCATCAAACAAATTTTCGGGAACAAGCCAAGCATAGTTATTTTCTAGTGCCTCGCACATCCCTAAGAGCTTGCAAGGTATTGATGTTTAATATCCCCCTCATAATTAACTTGATTAGTGTACTTTTGTCTATCTTTTTCCATCTTTTCAAGGATACTAGCGAAGTTGGTATAAGAGCCAAGCATATTATATTTAGTAAAGACTTTTCTAGCTTCTCTTGCTATACCTCCAAATTCTTTAAGAAGGGTTTCTAATACAAAGTCTTTCTTTTCTCCTTCTTCCATATCACTGAGTGTAAGAAACATATGTTGAATCACGGGATTGAGATTAACAAATCTAGCTTCTAACGCGTGTACTAAAGAAGCAATAGCAATTTCATAGGTAGGAGCAAGTTCTACCAAGTGTCTATCTTCAAAATCTTCAACCGTACTAATGTGAGTGAAAAAATCTTCTATATTATCTTTCCCAAGGATAGACCCTCGGCCTACCGGTACATCTTTAAGAATAAACTTAGGAGGAAACATGATAAAATAAACAAAAAGCAAATAAAGTAAATGTAAGTAACTAATTTTTTTGTGTTTTTTAATATGGAGAACGCAAACAAGATAGTAAATAAAGTAAAGCTAGCAACTAATTTTTTTGTATTTTGATATAATGCAAACAAAGTAGTAAATAAAATAAAGCAAGACAAAAAACAAAGTAAAGAGATTGGAAGTGGAGACTCCCTTTGCAGCGTGTCTTGATCTCCCCGGCAACGGCGCCAGAAAAAGCTCTGCTGTCCACAACTGGCGCGTGGTTGACGTGGGAGGTGGAAATCTCTGTGGTGTAGCTTTTCTTCGTTCCCCGGCAACGGCGCCAGAAAAAGCTCTGCTGCTTGTGACGGTAAAGCACACATCCGTTGGGAACCCCAAGAGGAAGGTATGATGCGTACAGCGGCAAGTTTTTCCCTCAGTAAGAAACCAAGGTTATCGAACCAGTAGGAGTCAAGAAGCACGTTGAAGGTTGATGGCGGCGGAGTGTAGTGCGGCGCAACACCAGCGATTCCGGCGCCAACGTGGAACCTGTACAACACAACCAAGATACTTTGCCCCAACTTAACAGTGAGGTTGTCAATCTCACCGGCTTGCTGTAACAAAGGATTAGATGTATAGTGTGGATGATGATGTTTGCAGAGAACAGTAGAACGAGTATTGCAGTAGATTGTATTCGATGTAAAGAATGGACCGGGGTCCACAGTTCACTAGTGGTGTCTCTCCCATAAGATAAATAGCATGTTGGGTGAACAAATTACAGTTGGGCAATTGACAAATAAAGATAGCATGACAATGCACATACATGTTATGATGAGTAGTGTGAAATTCAATTGGGCATTACGACAAAGTACATAGACCGCTATCCAGCATGCATCTATGCCTAAAAAGTTCACCTTCAGGTTATCATCCGAACCCCCTCTAGTATTAAGTTGCAAACAACAGACGATTGCATTAAATATGGTGCGTAATGTAATCAACAAATACATCCTTAGACATAGCATTGATGTTTTATCCCTAGTGGCAACAGCACATCCACAACCTTAGAACTTTCTGTCACTGTCCCAGATTTAATCAAGGCATGAACCCACTATCGAGCATAAATACTCCCTCTTGGAGTTACAAGTAACCACTTGGCCAGAGCCTCTACTAATAACGGAGAGCATGCAAGATCATAAACAACACATAGATGATAGATTGATAATCAACATAACATAGCATTCATTATTCATCGGATCCCAACAAACGCAACATGTAGCATTACAAATAGATGATCTTGATCATGTTAGGCAGCTCACAAGATCCAACAATGATAGCACAATTAGGAGAAGACGACCATCTAGCTACTGCTATGGACCCATAGTCCAGGGGTGAACTACTCACACATCACTCCGGAGGCGACCATGGCGGTGAAGAGTCCTCCGGGAGATGATTCCCCTCTCCGGCAGGGTGCCGGAGGCGATCTCCTGAATCCCCCAAGATGGGATTGGCGGCGGCGGCGTCTCTGGAAGGTTTTCCGTATCGTGGCTCTCGGTACTGGAACTATTATCGACGAAGGCTTAAGTAGGCGGAAGGGTAGGTCAGGGGGCGCCACGAGGGCCCCACACGCCAGGGCCGCGCGGCCCAAGCCCTGGCCGCGCCGCCCTGTTGTGTGGGCGCCTCGTCGCCCCACTTCGTTTCCCTTTCGGACTTCTAGAAGCTTCGTGGAAAAATAAGATCCTGGGCGTTGATTTTGTTCAATTCCGAGAATATTTCCTTACTAGGATTTCTGAAACCAAAAACAGCAGAAAACAGTAACTGGCTCTTCGGCATCTTGTTAATAGGTTAGTGCCGGAAAATGCATAAATATGACATAAAGTGTATATAAAACATGTAGGTATCATCAATAAAGTAGCATGGAACATACACTAGTAGAAAATCTCTCATCAATACCGGTTCCAGAGGGGCATTCGTACCGGTTGAGCAACCGGTATAAATTATCCGGCACTAAAGGCCCCCCCCCCTTTCGTACCGGTTGCTTACGAACCGGTATAAAAGGGGCCTCCACGTGGGCCACCGGGAGAGCTCGGGGCCAAGGAGCTTTGGTACCGGTTGGTAATACGAACCGGTACCAAAGGTTCCCACCCACGGCAGGGAATTTGCCCGAATCTCGCCGCGGTAGAGAATTGAAGTTTTAGGGTTTTTGGAGGGGTTTAGGGATATCGGTTTGTTTCATATCGCGTCGATGCACCGGAAACGCGTTTGGGTTTAGGTAGTACATGAAGATCAAGATGATGCATAGCAAGTTGGTGCATATAATATAACACACATGTAATTGCATAAGATCGCAAATTAAGTAGCACTATGCATGAAGATCGATCTTCAGGCATAGTGGTACTCTCCGAGGCGTACTCTATATATGTCTATTACATGTAGCATAGTGGTACTCTTTGAGTCAACTATATATGTAACATGTACATCTTCATTCATAGTGGTACTCTGCGAATGGTGGTATGACGTCCCGAAGGAAAAATCCCGCCAATTCCTCGCCTATTGCTATGAAGCAGTCATCGATTGAGAGCTTGTTCCGCTTTCTTGCCAACTATAAAAGAATAAGATACAAATGAATACATGAAACAGCTATTACTGAAACTCAGCACAACTTATGATAAGAAAACAAATTTGTGAATATTGTTTTTGTACCTCTTTATTTCTTTCATTATTCGTTCTCTCGCTGACAATTCGGCGGATGTACTCGCAAACGAAGAATCCACAGAGATCAGTCCCTTCTGGTTGTTGCGGGCATTTCTTTACAAGAATATAATTCAATCAAACAATAGTCAAGTATGATAATTAAAGGTGTGTGGACCTAGGTAGTACTACTTACTTTCGCACGCCATCGCAGCTTCGGTGTCTATTCATGGGACTTATCTTCTTTGATGAAAGTTTCCCATACGCTGGCCGACAAAAGAAAATGCATAAAAGAGTCATCAATTAGTTCATAGCAGGAAATTAACGAAACAAACCGATAAGAATTAAAATTACCTTCTGAGCATTAAATAACAAGACACGTATAGTTCCGATTTTTTGCTTAGTGAGTCAAAGACTTCAACTTCTCCAATTTCCATATTGATGACGAGAAGAATAAAGTGAAACCTACGCACGTTTAAATATGTAGTGTCATATATATAAGTCATTAGTTAAAATTTTGACATACGGTGAGCAAAATATAATGTGTTATAAGACAAGTAAGACTCACTCGAAGTTGTAAGGCCAAATTATTAGCTTTTTGTCACGTTGTCGCTTCAAAAACCTTAGCAAAGTCTCCGGTGTATCCTTGTTATAGAGGGGATCTTCTATGGTTTTAACATGCATTGTGTGCGGGTCAATGAACCCAATGTCCGTGATTTCGTCCCTTTTGCATTCGAGCATCTTCGATCTGCATAATATAGCGCACAAAAGATTATAATCTGCAGACAATGAACGAGATGAGCTAAAGACTTCTCAAATTAAATAAATAAATCACTTACAGATAATAGCAACTGATGATTGATTTGTCGAGGGCCCGGAGATTGTATAACTGAAAGAGTTCGCCGAAGTCAACGTTCACACAGTATTCCTGGAAGTAGTGCTCTTCCCTAACTCGCACCATGATAGTCTCGATCCCTTCCTTTGAGGCATTAAGGTACCACGAATGCAAGTTACGCATACATGTTGGTACCTTCCCGAGATTCTCGACCAAATCTTTCCCTTGAACAAATTGATATGCTCGTTCGGCGAAGGCGTAATCGGTTGTGTCTTGTCGAGAACTTTGAACGGGCTTCCCGTCAAACACCTTGAGAGGGGCGACCGATTGAACGGGTTGTTGTCCGAGCTGGTAGACTTGGTGTATCCCTTTTATCTCCCTGATACCCGATTGAACGGGTTTTGTCGCCTCGATCATCTTGTCATACGACCTTTCAATAGAACGCGCATAGTCAGATGGCGGCGATGGTACAGGGTCATATAGATTCTCAACGGTACACACAACTTTCACCGGATCTAGTGTCTTATCGAAAGGTATCTCTGGCACTTTTGGTGCAAAAAAAAATTTCACCTCGGCCTGAACGGCTTCCCTGTTTTCCTCGGGAGTTTTTTCCCAAGGTAACTTCTCAGTAGGCGGCAGTTGTTTCTCCTTTCTAGCTTTCTTCCTAGGTGGCGTACTGTTCCGCTTAACGGACGCTGTCTTACGCTGAGGATCTCGAGATGGTGGACTCACGCTGGGGTCCCTCTCAGGTAGGTGTGGACTTGGCTGCTCATGTGTACTGCCACCAGGAGGAGTCGATGGCATTTGCTGCTCATGTGTAGGAGTCGGTGGCCTTTGCAAAAGGACGACGTACTTCTTCGGCCATAGGGCAAAACCGTGCTTGACATCGGCCAGTGTCCTCTCATCTTCACCTCTAGGAATATCAAGCTCCATTGTTTCAAAACCCGGAACAACTTCATCCACCCCGACACGAACACAGCCAGGTGGAATGGGCATATGATGGTGCATTGCTCCATCTTCACTTGGGTACACATAGCCGACCGCCACCTTAACGGACGCGGTCCCGAATAACATATGTAGCTCGCAATCTGTCTTCTCCGTGACATAATCCACGGGGTAGCTTCCTCCACATCCGTCAAGATGCGAGGAACCGACACTGCTTCTTCGCTGAGATGGGGCAGCATCGGCTTGTGGATCCTGTAGAAACAGCGGCTGATCAGGTGGCCTCTGATTTTTCTGAAGAGCCTCCACCCTATTTAACAATTCCGTTAATGTGTCGGCGTCCTTCTTCTTCTTTCGCGAACGGCTTCTATAAGTGTCAGCGCTGTCCGGCCACGCTTCCTTCATGGTGAGACCTGGGCGAGCTCGTACCCATCCAACATGTTCAGGGTTCCCCAGTGCGAGTGTCAGCTCGTCATTCTCTCGATCGGGAATGTACTCTCCCTTTCTGACCTTTTCAATTGCAACTACAAGCTTCGGTACAATTGCCTCAATTTTTCCTTCCATTTTCCCTTCGCAACGATCAGCCCTGTCTTTGGGTCCAACCCTGCCCCATGAGCGAACAACCAGAACTTGGACCATTCGGGCCGGTCCCATGTCCGTGGAGTGATTCCTGCATTCATCGAGTTTATTCTCAAACGCTGTCCACTTCGGAATGGCACTCTTGTAGCCACCTGACCCCAAATGATGCGGAAGTTTCTTCTTTGAAGCATTTTCGGTATTTTTCTTCGATCGGGACACAAAAGTAGACGATTTCTTATACTCCTTAAATGCGGGCTAGTGATCTTTTATCTTCACTAGATTATCATCGAATACTGGATCTTCATTCTTATATTTGTCCCATAAATTTTTCTTCCAGGTCTGGAATTGTATGGCCATCTTCTTCCATGTCCATTCCTTGACTTTATTCTTCTGGCCTTCTGTCATGTCTTCCGGTAGGGTGAACTTTGTCAGTAGCGTGTCCCAAAGAAAAATTTTCATCGTGTCGTTGACATAACTAGCACCACTCTCCGCGTTCTTCGGCTTATGCCACTCTTGAATGCTGATCGGTACATGGTCCCTAACAATAACTCCGGCTTGACTTGTAAATTTGCGGCAAAACTCCTTGGGATGCTCTGGTTCACCATTATCCTTGAATACCGTGAGGGCTAACCTGCCCTCGCCCTTTAGCACCCGCGTCGGGCCTCGTTTTGTTCTAACAGACTTGCTCGATGATCCAGAAGGCTAAAAGAAAAAATTATTCGTTAATAAGTGCAATACAAATAAATGAATGCATCTAGGGATGAACATAGACTAATTGATACATAGATATACACCTCCCCGGAGTTTGTGATGGACACTTCATTGTCTTTTCTAACTTGTTCGGACTCAAGTCCCTCGCCGAAATCATTCAGAAAGTCTTGGAACTCGTTGTCATCTCCATCGGGTTCCGGACCACGGGCACTCTCATAGATCAATTTCTGCACCGCTTCTTCCCCCTCCTCATCTCGGACGAAGGTGTCGTCCTCCATACCTCAATGTCACTACAAAATTAAGAAAGCAATTGTATTTCATTCATCATGTCATGATCATATAACAGATTGCTAGATGGATAACAATTGAAATGAAGAAAGCAAAAAACCCTAACGG
Organism: Lolium rigidum; assembly: GCF_022539505.1. Lineage (NCBI taxonomy): Eukaryota > Viridiplantae > Streptophyta > Magnoliopsida > Poales > Poaceae > Lolium > Lolium rigidum. The sequence continues at coordinate 253,417,875 of NC_061509.1, read as the reverse complement.
ACCGACACGGCCACGGACACGGTGTTCCCCCCTCCTCCTCTCGCTCTTCTCTCTTTTTCTCGACCCTAACCCTAACACTCGGCGCTCCTCCTCTCGCTCTTCTCTCTATGTCGCGGCGGCACCGCCACGGACTCGGCACCGCCGTGCAAGCTCGACAGGGCAGCGGCAGCGGCACGGTAGCGGCAAAAAGATTAGCAAGTTTAGTTTAGAAATAGTTAACCAAAGGGGCTCAAAGTAGGCATCATATTATTTTTGGCAGATTTGACCATTAGCATATGTCACTTAGGTTTTTTCACTTTCTTCCCTTTTTCTTTGATTTTCTTTGACCCAAATGGTGTTGTCTTGTGTTGAAGTGGTATAGGGTTGTGTTTTAAGAATTCAAACCAAGAAAGTATGGCCTTTGCTCAAATTTGCAAATTGGCCATACACTCACATATACCCAAATGGTGTTGTCTTGTGTTGAAATGGTATAGAGCATGGCAGCAGCACGGCAGCGACAGGGCAGCGGCACGGCAGGGCACGGCACGGCAGTGGCACGGCGCACGGGCAGGGCAGCGGCACGGCAGCGGTAGGGGCAGGGCACGGCAGCGGTAGGGGCAGGGCAGGGGCAGGGCACGGCAGCGGCAGGGGCAGCGTGATACGTCTCCGACGTATCGATAATTTCTTATGTTCCATGCCACATTATTGATGATATCTACATGTTTTATGCACACTTTATGTCACATTCGTGCATTTTCTGGAACTAACCTATTAACAAGATGCCGAAGTGCCGATTGTTGTTTTCTCGCTATTTTTGGTTTCAGAAATCCTAGTAAGGAAATATTCTCGGAATTGGACGAAATCAACGCCCAGGGTCCTATTTTGCCACGAAGCTTCCAGAAGACCGAAGAGGAGACGAAGTGGGGCCACGAGGCAGCCAGAGCACAGGGCGGCGCGGCCCAAGCCCTGGCCGCGCCGACCTGTAGTGTGGGCCCCTCGTGACGCCCCTTGACCTGCCCTTCCGCCTACAAATAGCCTTCGTCGCGAAACCCCCAGTACCGAGAGCCACGATACGGAAAACCTTCCAGAGACGCCGCCGCCGCCAATCCCATCTCGGGGGATTCAGGAGATCGCCTCCGGCACCCTGCCGGAGAGGGGAATCATCTCCCGGAGGACTCTACGCCGCCATGGTCGCCTCCGGAGTGATGTGTGAGTAGTCTACCCCTAGACTATGGGTCCATAGCAGTAGCTAGATGGTTGTCTTCTCCCCATTGTGCTTAATTGTCGGGTCTTGTGAGCTGCCGAACATGATCAAGATCATCTATCTGTAATTCTATATGTTGCGTTTGTTGGGATCCGATGAATAGAGAATACTTGTTATGTTGATTATCAAAGTTATGTCTATGTGTTGTTTATGATCTTGCATGCTCTCCGTTATTAGTAGATGCTCCGGCCAAGTTGATGCTAGTAACTCCAAGAGGGAGTATTTATGCTCGATAGTGGGTTCATGTCTCCGTGAATGCGGGGAGTGAGAGAAACCTCTAAGATTATGGATGTCTTGTTGCCACTAGGGATAAAACATTGATGCTATGTCCGAGGATGTAGTTATTGATTACATTACGCGCAATACTTAATGCAATTGTCCGTTGTTAGCAACTTAATATCGGAGGGGTTCGGATGATAACTCGAAGGTGGACTTTTTAGGCATAGATGCATGTCTGGATAGCGGTCTATGTACTTTGTCGTAATGCCCAATTAAATCTCACAGTACTCATCATAATATGTATGTGCATGGTCATGCCCTCTCTATTTGTCAATTGCCCAACCGTAATTTGTTCACCCAACATGCTGTTTATCTTATGGGAGAGACACCTCTAGTGAGCTGTGGACCCCGGTCCAATTCTCTATACTTGAAATACAATCTACTTGCAATACTCGTTCTACTGTTTTCCGCAAACAATCATCATCCACACTATACATCTAATCCTTTGTTACAGCAAGCCGGTGAGATTGACAACCTCGCTGTTTCGTTGGGGCAAAGTACTTGGTTTGTGTTGTGCGGGTTCCACGTTGGCGCCGGAATCCCCGGTGTTGCGCCGCACTACATCTCGCCGCCATCAACCTTCAACGTGCTTCTTGACTCCCTACTGGTTCGATAAACCTTGGTTTCTAACTGAGGGAAACTTACTGCTGTACGCATCACACCTTCCACTTGGGGTTCCCAACGGTCGCGTGTTGTACGCGTGTCAAGCTAAATTTCTGGCGCCGTTGCCGGGGAGATCAAGACACGCTGCAAGGGGAGTCTCCACATCCCAATCTCTTTACTTTGTTTTTGTCTTGCTTAGTTTTATTTACTACTTTGTTTGCTGCACTAAATTAAAATACAAAAAAATTAGTTGCTAGTTTTACTTTATTTGCTATCTTGTTTGCTATATCAAAAACACAAAAAAAATAGTTACTTGCATTTACTTTATCTAGTTTGCTTTATTTACTGTTGCTAAAATGGGTACTCCTGAAAATACTAAGTTGTGTGACTTCACAACCACAAATAATAATGATTTCTTATGCACACCTATTGCTCCACCTGCTACTACAGCAGAATTCTTTGAAATTAAACCTGCTTTACTTGAATCTTGTTATGCGAGAGCAATTTTCACAGTGTTAGTTCGATGATGCTGCTGCCCATCTCAATAATTTTGTTGAATTGTGTGAAATGCAAAAATATAAAGATGTATATGGTGACATTATAAAATTAAAATTGTTCCCTTTCTCATTAAGAGGAAGAGCTAAAGATTGGTTGCTATCTCTGCCTAAGAATAGTATTGATTCATGGACTAAATGCAAGGATGCTTTTATTGGTAGATATTATCCCCCTGCTAAAATTATATCTATGAGGAGTAGCATAATGAATTTTAAACAATTGGATACTGAGCATGTTGCACAAGCATGGGAAAGAATGAAATCTTTGGTTAAAAATTGCCCAACCCATGGATCGACTACTTGGATGATCATCCAAACCTTTTATGCAGGACTGAATTTTTCTTCACGGAACCTATTGGATTCAGCTGTTGGAGGTACCTTTATGTCCATCACTCTTGGTGAAGCAACAAAGCTTCTTGATAATATGATGATCAATTACTCTGAATGGCACACGGAAAGAGCTCCACAAGGTAAGAAGGTAAATTCTGTCGAAGAAACCTCTTCCTTGAGTGATAAGATTGATGCTATTATGTCTATGCTTGTGAATGATAGGACAAATGTCGATCCTAATAATGTTCCGTTAGCTTCATTGGTTGCACAAGAAAAACATGTTGATGTCAACTTCATTAAAAATAATAATTTCAACAACAATGCTTACCGGAACAATTCTAGTAACAACTATAGGCCATATCCTTATAATAATGGCAACGGCTATGGTAATTCTTATGGGAATTCTTACAACAATAGTAGGAACACACCCCCTGGACTTGAAGCCATGCTTAAAGAATTTATTAGTACACAAACTGCTTTTAATAAATCTGTTGAAGAAAAGCTTGGGAAAATTGATATACTTGCTTCTAAAGTCGATAGTCTTGCTGCTGATGTTGATCTTTTGAAATCAAAAGTTATGCCTAATGAAAATCTTAATAATAAAATTGTTACTACAGCAAATGCCATCCAAGTTAGAGTTAATGAGAATATAAGATTGATGGCCGAATTGCGTGCTAGGTGGGAAAGAGAAGAGAATGAAAAAGAAGATAATATAGCTAAAGTTTGGACTATTACCACCACTAGTAATGCTAATGCTACACAAGTTGCTGCACCTCCTACTAATAATAATAAAAGAATTGGTGTTAGCAATGTTTCCACTTCTAATGCAAAGCGCAGAAGCTGCCTGAAACTGCTAAAGCTCGCTGAAACCGCTCGTGATAAAGCTGCTGAAATTTTTTCCAACATTGGGGATGATGATCCCATTGCTTTAGATTATAATGGTTTGAATTTTGATGATTGCCACATCTCTGAAGTTATAAAGTTCTTGCAAAATCTTGCTAAAAGTCCTAATGCTAGTGCTATAAATTTGGCTTTCACGCAACATATTACAAATGCTCTCATAAAAGCTAGAGAAGAGAAACTAGAGCGCGAAGCCTCTATTCCTAGAAAGCTAGAGGATGGTTGGGAACCCATCATTAAGATGAAGGTCAAAGATTTTGATTGTAATGCTTTATGTGATCTTGGTGCAAGTATTTCTGTTATGCCTAAGAAAATTTATAATATGCTTGACTTGCCACCGCTAAAAAATTGTTATTTGGATGTTAATCTTGCTGATCATTCTACAAAGAAACCTTTGGGGAAAGTTGACAATGTTCGCATTACCGTTAACAATAACCTTGTCCCCGTTGATTTTGTTGTCTTGGATATTGAATGCAATGCATCTTGTCCCATTATATTGGGAAGACCTTTTCTTCGAACTCGTTGGTGCTATCATTGATATGAAGGAAGGTAATATAAAATATCAATTTCCTCTCAAGAAATGTATGGAACACTTCCCTAGAAAGAGAATGAAGTTACCTTTTGATTCTATTATTAGAACAAATTATGATGTTGACACTTCGTCTCTTGATAATACTTGATACACACTTTCTGCGCCTAGCTGAAAGGCGTTAAAGAAAAGCGCTTATGGGAGACAACCCATGTTTTTACTACAGTACTCTATTTTTATTTTGTGTCTTGGAAGCTGTTTACTACTGTAGCAACCTCTCCTTATCTTAGTTTAGTGTTTTGTTGTGCCAAGTAAAGTCGTTGATAGAAAAGTTCATACTAGATTTGGATTACTGCGCAGAAACAGATTTCTTTGCTGTCACGAATCTGGGCAAAATTCTCTGTAGGTAACTCAGAAAATTATGCAAATTTACGTGAGTAATCCTCAGATATGTACGCAACTTTCATTCAATTTGAGCATTTTCATTTGAGCAAGTCTGGTGCCTCGATAAAATTCGTCAATACGAACTGTTCTGTTTTGACAGATTCTGCCTTTTATTTCGCATTGCCAGTTTTGTTATGTTCGATGGATATTTCGATTCCGTTGACTTTCAGTAGCTTTGTGCAATGTCCAAAAGTGTTAAGAATGATTATTTCACCTCTGAACATGTATATTTTGATTGTGCACTAACCCTCTAATGAGTTGTTCTAAGTTTGGTGTGGAGGAAGTTTTCAAGGATCAAGAGAGGGAGATGATACAACATGATCAAGGAGAGTGAAAGCTCTAAGCTTGGGGATGCCCCGGTGGTTCACCCCTGCATATATCAAGAAGACTCAAGCGTCTAAGCTTGGGGATGCCCAAGGCATCCCCTTCTTCATCGACAACATTATCAGGTTCCTCCCCTGAAACTATATTTTTATTCCATCACATCTTATGTGCTTTGCTTGGAGCGTCGGTTTGTTTTTGTTTTTGTTTTGTTTGAATAAAATGGATCCTAGCATTCATTGTGTGGGAGAGAGACACGCTCCGCTGTAGCATATGGACAAGTATGTCCTTAGGCTCTACTCATAGTATTCATGGTGAAGTTCTTCTTCGTTAAATTGTTATATGGTTGGAATTGGAAAATGATACATGTAGTAATTGCTAAAATGTCCTGGGTAATGTGATACTTGGCAATTGTTGTGCTCATGTTTAAGCTCTTGCATCATATACTTTGCACCCATTAATGAAGAAATACATAGAGCATGCTAAAATTTGGTTTGCATATTTGGTCTCTCTAAAGTCTAGATAATTTCTAGTATTGAGTTTGAACAACAAGGAAGACGGTGTAGAGTCTTATAATGTTTTTAATATGTCTTTTATGTGAGTTTTGCTGCACCGCTTCATCCTTGTGTTTGTTTCAAATAGCCTTGCTAGCCTAAACCTTGTATCGAGAGGGAATACTTCTCATGCATCCAAAATACTTGGGCCAACCACTATGCCATTTGTGTCCACCATACCTACCTACTACATGGTATTTCTCCGCCATTCCAAAGTAAATTGCTTGAAGTGCTATCTTTAAATTTCTATCCTCTACCTTTGCAATATATAGCTCATGGGACAAATAGCTTAAAAACTATTGTGGTATTGAATATGTACTTATGCACTTTATCTCTTATTAAGTTGCTTGTTGTGCGATAACCATGTTCACTGGGGACGCCATCAACTACTCTTTGTTGAATATCATGTGAGTTGCTATGCATGTTCGTCTTGTCTGAAGTAAGGGAGATCTACCACCTTATGGTTAGAGCATGCATATTGTTAGAGAAGAACATTGGGCCGCTAACTAAAGCCATGATCCATGGTGGAAGTTTCGAGTTTTGGACAATATCCTCAATCTCAAATGAGAAAATTAATTGTTGCTACATGCTTATGCATAAAAGAGGAGTCCATTATCTGTTGTCTATGTTGTCCCGGTATGGATGTCTAAGTTGAGAATAATCAATAGCGAGAAATCCGATGCGCTCTTTCTCCTTAGACCTTTGTACAGGCGGCATAGAGGTACCCCTTTGTGACACTTGGTTAAAACATGTGCATTGCGATAATCCCGGTAGTCCAAGCTAATTAGGACAAGGTGCGGGCACTATTAGTATACTATGCATGAGGCTTGCAACTTGTAAGATATAATTTACATAACACATATGCTTTATTACTACCGTTGACAAAATTGTTTCTTGTTTTCAAAATCAAAGCTCTAGCACAAATATAGCAATCGATGCTTTCCTCTTTGAAGGACCATTCTTTTACTTTTATGTTGAGTCAGTTCACCTATTTCTCTCCATCTCAAGAAGCAAACACTTGTATGAACTGTGCATTGATTCCTACATACTTGCAAATTGCACTTATTATATTACTCTATGTTGACAATATCCATGAGATATACATGTTACAAGTTGAAAGCAACCGCTGAAACTTCATCTTCCTTTGTGTTGCTTCAATGCTTTTACTATGAATTATTGCTTTATGAGTTAACTCTTATGCAAGACTTATTGATGCTTGTCTTGAAAGTACTATTCATGAAAAGTCTTTGCTATATGATTCACTTGTTTACTCATGTCATTTACATTGTTTTGATCGCTGCATTCACTACATATGCTTTACAATAGTATGATCAAGGTTATGATGGCATGTCACTCCAGAAATTATCTTTGTTTATCGTTCACCTGCTCGGGACGAGCGAGAACTAAGCTTGGGGATGCTGATACGTCTCCGACGTATCGATAATTTCTTATGTTCCATGCCACATTATTGATGATATCTACATGTTTTATGCACACTTTATGTCACATTCGTGCATTTTCTGGAACTAACCTATTAACAAGATGCCGAAGTGCCGATTCGTTGTTTCTCGCTGTTTTTGGTTTCAGAAATCCTAGTAAGGAAATATTCTCGGAATTGGACGAAATCAACGCCCAGGGTCCTATTTTGCCACGAAGCTTCCAGAAGACCGAAGAGGAGACGAAGTGGGGCCACGAGGCAGCCAGAGCACAGGGCGGCGCGGCCCAAGCCCTGGCCGCGCCGACCTGTAGTGTGGGCCCCTCGTGACGCCCCTTGACCTGCCCTTCCGCCTACAAATAGCCTTCGTCGCGAAACCCCCAGTACCGAGAGCCACGATACGGAAAACCTTCCAGAGACGCCGCCGCCGCCAATCCCATCTCGGGGGATTCGAGGAGATCGCCTCCGGCACCCTGCCGGAGAGGGGAATCATCTCCCGGAGGACTCTACGCCGCCATGGTCGCCTCCGGAGTGATGTGTGAGTAGTCTACCCCTGGACTATGGGTCCATAGCAGTAGCTAGATGGTTGTCTTCTCCCCATTGTGCTTAATTGTCGGGTCTTGTGAGCTGCCGAACATGATCAAGATCATCTATCCGTAATTCTATATGTTGCGTTTGTTGGGATCCGATGAATAGAGAATACTTGTTATGTTGATTATCAAAGTTATGTCTATGTGTTGTTTATGATCTTGCATGCTCTCCGTTATTAGTAGATGCTCCGGCCAAGTTGATGCTAGTAACTCCAAGAGGGAGTATTTATGCTCGATAGTGGGTTCATGTCTCCGTGAATGCGGGGGAGTGAGAGAAACCTCTAAGATTATAGATGTGCTTGTTGCCACTAGGGATAAAACATTGATGCTATGTCCGAGGATGTAGTTATTGATTACATTACGCGCAATACTTAATGCAATTGTCTGTTGTTAGCAACTTAATACTGGAGGGGTTCGGATGATAACTCTGAAGGTGGACTTTTTAGGCATAGATGCATGCTTGGATAGCGGTCTATGTACTTTGTCGTAATGCCCAATTAAATCTCACAGTACTCATCATAATATGTATGTGCATGGTCATGCCCTCTCTATTTGTCAATTGCCCAACTGTAATTTGTTCACCCAACATGCTGTTTATCTTATGGGAGAGACACCTCTAGTGAACTGTGGACCCCGGTCCAATTCTCTATACTGAAATAAAATCTACTGCAATACTGTTCTACTGTTTTTTGCAAACAATCATCATCCATACTATACATCTAATCCTTTGTTACAGCAAGCTGGTGAGATTGACAACCTCGCTGTTTCGTTGGGGCAAAGTACTTGGTTTGTGTTGTGCAGGTTCCACGTTGGCGCCGGAATCCCTGGTGTTGCGCCGCACTACATCTCGCCGCCATCAACCTTCAACGTGCTTCTTGACTCCTACTGGTTCGATAAACCTTGGTTTCTAACTGAGGGAAACTTACTGCTGTACGCATCACACCTTCCACTTGGGGTTCCCAACGGTCGCGTGCTGTACGCGTGTCACAGGGCAGCGGCACGGCAGCGACAGGGGCAGGGCAGCGGTAGGGGCAGGGCAGCGGCACGGCAGGGCACGGCAGCGGCAGGGGCAGGGCACCTGCGGCATGGGCGTGGGCGTTTGCGGCATTTCGTCGAACACCCTAAGGGTGGTGTCGACGAAGCCGCAGAGTGCGGCTTGGCGTCGTCAGCGTGGGCGTCTGCGAGCGTCGGGGCACGGCGGGGCGTGGTGAGGCGACGTCGGGGCACGGCGAGGCGTGGTGAGGCGACGTCGGCGGCGCCGGCGCCGGACACTGCGAGCGCGCGTGCGAGCGGGGGAGGGAAGAAGGCCGGGAAGGGAGCGGCGGACTTACCTGCGGAGCGCGGCGACGGCGACGGCGTGGCTGCGGATGGCGGCGCGGCGTGGCTCGGATGGCGGCGCGGCGTGGGTGCGGATGGCGGTGCGGCGTGGGTGCGGACGGCGGCACGGCAGCGTCGAGCGGGGGATTCTGTGAAATTGGGGAAGTTTTCGTCGCGCGCCTAAGTGAAAACGAGGGGAGGGACCTTTGGTACCGGTTGGTGCCACCAACCGGTACCAAATGTTTTTTTTTTGTTTTTGTTTTTCTTTTTATGTTATCTTTTCTTTTGCTGTTTCTCTTCTATTTCTTTTTTTCTTTTCTGTTTCTTTTTTACTTTTCTGTTTCTTTTTACTTTTCTGTTTCTTTTTCTTTTATTTTCTATTTCTTTTCTTTTTATTATTTTCTATTTCTTTTCTATTTCTTTTCTTTCCTTTCCTTTTCTATTTCTTTTTTTCTTTTCTGTTTCTTTTTTACTTTTCTGTTTCTTTTTACTTTTCTGTTTCTTTTTCTTTTATTTTCTATTTATTTTTCTTTTTATTATTTTCTATTGCTTTTCTTTTAATTTTCTATTTCTTTTCTTTCATTTTCTTTTATATTTTTTTTCTATTTGTTTTCTTTACTCCCGCCACGACATCGTCCGCGCGGGAAAATTTCCCGCCACGACGCCGCGCGGGAAACTTTCCCGCCACGACATCGTCCGCGCAGGAAACTTTCCCGCCACGATGCCGCGCGTGGGAGAAAAAAGGCGAGAAAGAAAGGGCGGGAATAAAATTTATTACGATTGAACTCGAATTAAAATTACATAGCTCAACTGAAAATTAAGATTCATGGCCAGATTTGATTGTTGGAGACATTCAGTCATACTCGTGCCTAGCCCTATAGTACTCGCCACTGTAGTCGTCGTAGTCGCCGTCATCATCGTCGCTGGCATCGGGGTCGCGGTAGTCGAACCTCGGCGGGAGAGCACGCGTGGGCTGGGATTGAGGGTAGCGCGAGCGGGGGCCACGGTAGGCCATGACGCCTCGGAGAGTCCGGCCGCGCCACCACAGCCGACGGCCGGCCTCATTGAAGTTCGAAGGAGGCGGGCCACCCTCCTCCTGCCTGGCAAGCGCCCTCTCACGCCGATTGATGAAGAAGCTTTCCCAAGTCGGGCTGTAGTCGGGATGCCACTCGGGATTCCTCCGCTGCTCTGGCGTGAGCTCGAAGTAGTAGTGGTTCATGATGGCCATCTCGCGCGCCACACCTAGAGGGACTGGAGGGACCGGTACGCCTCCGACGCTTAGCAACCAGCCGGTCGGGACGCGGTAGCCCGGCGGGCGGGGGTAGTTCGAGGCGCAAAGCGCCTCCGCCTCCCGGGGGGTTAGAGATACGATGGAAGCCATGCGAGAGAATGATGAGGTTTGCAGATATGAGTTTAGATGTGATATGTAAATGGTGGCCAAGCCTACATATATATAGTGAAAAAATGGCGGGAAGACAGAGGCGGGAACCGGTGGAAAGCAAGGGAAGAAAATAGGCGGGAAGACAGAGGCAAACCTTTAGTACCGGTTGGTGGGTGCAACCGGTACTAAAGGTGTTTTTCTGTCATGTAACAAAACTGTCGGTGGGATAAGGACGCGTGGGTAACCTTTAGTACCGGTTGGTGGGTGCAACCGGTACTAAAGCTGTCGGCAGGATAATGACGCCCTGCTCGATGAGCTAAAGTATGTAGCGCACGACGCCCTGTCGGTGGGATAAGGACGCATGGGTAACCTTTAGTACCGGTTGGTGGGTGCAACCGGTACTAAAGCTGTCGGCAGGATAAGGACGCCCTGCTCGATGAGATAAAGTATGTAGCGCACGATGCCCTGTCGGAGGAAGAAGAAGACAAAGTAGAAGCGGCGCCGTGCCTATAAAAGGAGCATCGATACGCCATGGGAAGCAGCTCAACAAGCCAACATGGATGGAGAGTTTCATCACCATGGATGGAGGAAAGGTTTGGGAAATCTCCCGTGGCGGAACTTGTCGAAGATGCCCTTGGTGCACACGCCCTATGGCATCTTCGGAAGTTCTGCCTCGGAAAATTTTTCCTGCAAGCCCGTGAAAGACTCCATCTCCTCTAACAATGTTGGGGAAAGGGTTGGGAAATCTCCCGTGGTGGAACTTGTCGAAGATGCCCTTGGTTGACACGCCCTATGGCATCTTTGGAAGTTCCGCCTCGGAAAAATTTCCCTGCAAGCCCGTGAAAGACTCCATCTCCTCTAACAATGTTGGGGAAAGGGTTGGGAAATCTCCCGTGGTGGAACTTCTCGAATATTCCCTTGGTGCACATGCCCTATATATGGCATATTCGGAAGTTCCGCCTCGGAAAAATTTCCATGCAAGCCCGAGAAAGCTACTTAACTAGTAAAACAAGCCAACCATCTCCATTGTTAATATCTTACATACAGTAACATCATTACACAAAAGTGATTTCCATATTGAGATACACAAGTTATGATCCCTATATGTAGCTAGCTAGTCTTCTGAGTTTTCTTCGTCCGTTTCCCTTTCTTCTTATCGCGACGCAACCATGGACAATCTTCATTGTTTAAGATGATGCTTGTGTCAATTTTTACCTTGAAGGGTGGAATATCGTCAAACTTATTATAATCTTCTGACATGTCTGTCTTGTCCTCTACTCCCACGATGTTTCTTTTTCCTAAAAGAACTATGTGCCGCTTTGGCTCATCGTATGATGTGTCCTCTTGCCTTTCTTTTCTTTTTTTCGGTTTGCTAGACATATCCTTCACATAAAAAACCCGAGCCACTTCACTGGCTAGGACGAATGGTTCGGTGTCGTACCCTAGATTCTTGAAATCCACCGTAGTCATTCCGTATCGCGGGTCTACATGTACCCCGTCTTTCAGAGTTGAACCATTTGCACCGAAACAAAGGGACCTTGAAATTAGGTCCATAGTCAAGTTCCCATATCTCCTCTATGTACCCATAATATGTGACCTTGTTCCCATTGCCATCTTCTGCATCAAAGCGGACACCACTGTTTTGGTTGGTGCTCTTTTTGTCTTGGGCGAAAGTGTAAAATGTGTTCCCATTAATCTCGTACCCTTGAAAAGTCGATATAGTAGAAGATGGTTGATACGTCCAATTTGCATCACTATTTTATATCATAATTTGCTGTTATTCATTGATATATTTCATATTTGGAGATGATACTTATGTTATTTCATCTATTTTGCATGATTCATGATTATTGGAGGATCGCGCACCGGAGTCAGGATTCTGCTGGAAAAAGCGCCGTCAGAATGCAATATTTCAGAAGATCAACAGTTGACGGAAATTACATGAAAAATCCTATTTTTCCAGAAGACGAAGGGAGCTAGAAGGGGGAGCCGAGGGGACCCGAGGTGGGCCCACCTCATAGGCCGGCGAGGCCCAAGGCCTGGCCGCGCCGCCCTGTGAGGAGGGGGCCCACAGCCCCCTCTCGCCTCCTTTTCTTCGCGAACGTCTTCGTCCCGAAAACCTAAGCTCCAGGGGATAGGTCGCGAAGAGTCACAGCCACCTCTGCGAGGCGGAGAACACCAGAGAGAAAAGAGCTCTCCGGCAGGCTAAGATCCGCCGGGGAAATTCCCTCCCGGAGGGGGAAATCGACGCCATCGTCACCGCCATCGAGTTGGACATCATCTCCATCACCATCATCATCATTTCCATCATCATCACTGCCATCTGCACCGCTGCACATCGTCACCGCTGTAACAATTTGGGTTTGATCTTGATTGTTTGATAGGGGAAACTCTCCCGGTGTTGATTTCTACTAGTTATTGATGCTATTGAGTGAAACCGTTGAACCAAGGTTTATGTTCAGATTGTTATTCATCATCATATCACCTCTGATCATGTTCCATATGATGTCTCGTGAGTAGTTCGTTCAGTTCTTGAGGACATGGGTGAAGTCTAAATGTTAGTAGTGAAGTATGGTTGAGTAATATTCAATGTTATGATATTTAAGTTTTGGTGTTATTCTTCTAGTGGTGTCGTGTGAACGTCGACTACACGACACTTCACCTTTATGGGCCTAGGGGAATACATCTTGTACTCGTTTGCCAATTGCGGGGTTGCCGGAGTGACAGAAACCTAAACCCCCGTTGGTATATCGATGCAGGAGGGATAGCAGGATCTCAGAGTTTAAGGTTGTGGTTAGATTTGTCTTAATTACTTTCTTGTAGTTGCGGATGCTTGCAAGGGGTATAATCACAAGTATGTATTAGTCCTAGGAAGGGCGGTACATTAGCATAGGTTCACCCACACAACACTTATCAAAACAATGAAGATTAATTAGCCATATGTAGCGAAAGCACTAGACTAAAATCCCGTGTGTTCTCGAGAACGTTTGGTCATTATAAGTAAACAAACCGGCTTGTCCTTTGTGCTAAAAAGGATTGGGCCACTCGCTGCAATTGTTACTCTCGCACTTTACTTACTCGTACTTTATTCATCTGCTACATCAAAACCCCCGAATACTTGTCCGTGAGCATTTACGGTGAATCCTTCATCGAAACTGCTTGTCAACACCTTCTGCTCCTCGTTGGGATCGACATTCTTACTTATCGAAGATACTACGATACACCCCCTATACTTGTGGGTCATCAATGGTTGCTTGGCCAACAAGTATAGTTGCTCGTCATCGGTGACATTCATGAGACGTGTTTGCAACCAACTGCCGAAAGTATTCATGTGTTCTCCATCAATCCAATCTTCATGTTGCTCCGGGTATTTAGAGCGTAAGATATCCTTGTGTTCCTCTTTGTACGGAGCCACCAAGATGGAATTATGTAGAACTATGTAGTGTGCTTGAGTGAAAGAATGTCCGTCCATACACGTTGCTGACTTCTTTCCTAGCGTGCCTTTTCCACGCAGTCTCCCCTCATAGCGCGATTCAGGAACACCGATCGGCTTAAGGTCAGGAAAAAAGTCAACACAAAACTCAATGACCTCCTCTGTTCCATAGCCCTTGGAGATGCTTCCTTCCGGCCTAGCACGGTTATGAACGTACTTCTTTAAGACTCCCATGAATCTCTCAAAGGGGAACATGTTGTGTAGAAATACAGGATCGAGAACGCCAATCTCTTCGACCAGGTGAACTAGGAGATGTGTCATAATATTGAAGAAGGATGGTGGGAACACCAACTCGAAGCCGACTAGACATTGGACCACATCCTTCCGTAAATTTTGTAGAGTAAGTGGATTGATCACCTTCTGAGAAATTGCATTGAGGAATGCACATAGCTTCACAATGGGTACTCGAACATTTTCCGGCAGAAGCCCCCTAAATGCAACCGGAAGTAATTGTGTCATAATCACGTGGCAGTCATGAGACTTTAGGTTTTGAAACTTTTTCTCCGACATGTTTATTATTCCCTTTATATTCGACGAGAAGCCAGACGGGACCTTGATGCTACTCAGGACTTCAAAAAAGATCTCCTTCTCCTCTTTGGTAAGAGCGTAGCCGGCGGGACCTTGATACTTCTCCGGATTCAGGTTGTTTCCTTCGTGGATACTTTGCTGGTCCTCGCCGTGCATCCGGTGTATCTTTTGTCTTCCCATACACGCCCAAGAAGTTTAGCGAGGTTCACGCAAAGATTTTTCGTCACGTGCATCACGTCGATTGCGAGTGAACCTCTAAGAATTTCCAGTAGGGTAGCTCCCAAAATATCGACTTCTTCTTCCACATGGGTACGTGTCCGTCAACATCATGTGGAACGATTGTCCGTCGGGACCCTTTCCAAAGATCACTTTTAAATCCTTGACCATATCATATATAACTTCCCCGATAGGGCGGGTAGGCTTCATTCGGTTATCCGCCTCACCTCCAAAATGCTTTCCTCTCTTTCTTACGTGATGTTGTTTTGGAAGAAATCGACGATGCCCCGTGTACACATTCTTGTTTCCCAAATAATTACTCGTCGGTCTCACCTAAACAGGTGTGTGCATGCATTGTATCCCTTGTTTGACTGCCCTGAAATGTTACCAAGAGCAGGCCAATCATTGATGGTTACAAATAACAACGCTCGTAGGTTAAATTCCTTTTGTTCGTGCTCATCCCACACAGGTACACCTTCGTCACGCCACAACTCTAAAAGTTCTTCAACCAATGGCCTCAGGTACACATCAATGTCGTTGTCGGGTTGCTTCGGGCCCTGGATGAGCATTGGCATCATAATGAACTTCCGCTTCATGCACAACCAAGGAGGAAGGTTATAGATACATAGAGTCACTGGCCAGGTGCTATGACTGGAACTCTGCTCCCCGAAAGGATTAAAGCCATCTGTACTTAGACCAAATCTTAAGTTCCTTGCGTCATCTAAAAATGAATTGAACTCTCTGTCGATTTTTCTCCACTTGCGACCCGTCGGCGGGGTGTCTCAGCATCACATCTTTCTTACGGTCCTCTTTGTGCCATCGCAACAACTTGGCATGCTCTTTGTTCTGGAACAAACGTTTCAACCGTGGTATTATAGGAGCATACCACATCACCTTCGCGAGGAACCCTCTTCCCGGGGGTGGACTCACCCTCAACATCGCCAGGGTCATCTCGCCTCGATCTTATACCTCAATGCACTACATACCGGGCATGCATTCAAATTCTCGTACTCCCCGCGGTAGAGGATGCGGTCATTGATGCATGCATGTATCTTCCGCACCTCTAATCCTAGAGGGCGGACAACCTTCTTTGCTTCGTACGTGCTAGAGGGCAACACGTTCTCCCCGGAAGCATCTTCTTTATTATTTTCAGCAACTTTTCAAATCCCTTGTCGGAAGTACCATTCTCTCGCCTTCCACTCGCGAGCAATTCCAGCGTGGTACCCAGACTTTTTCTCGACCATTTTCGCAATTTGGGTACAACAGTTTGTTGTGATCCTCTAACATTTTCTCCAACTTCAACCTCTCCTTTTCATTTCCGCAGTTCATCTTCGCATCAAGAATGGCCCGACCCAAATCGTCATCCGGGTCATCAAAAATCGGCTCATCGAAAATGGGCTCTTCTTCAGCTTCGTCTTCCCCCATTCTACTATCACCGTCTTCAGTGAATAAGGGATAGTTGTCACTATCCTCTTCTTCTTCGTTGTCTTCCAATATAACCCCTCTTTCTCCGTGCTTGGTCCAACAATTATAGCTGGGCATGAAACCGTTCTCTAGCAGGTGGACGTGAAGGGTCTTCGAGGTAGAGTAATCCTTCATATTCTTACGGGAACTACATGGACAATACATGAAACCATTCGACCGCCTGTTTGCCTCAGCCACGTTGAGAAAATAATGCATGCCATTAATGAACTCGGGATGGCACCGGTCACCGTACATCCATTGTCGACTCATCTCGCATTTTATATGTATATCAAAAATCATTAAATACACAACATCATGGATATATGAGTGACCAACTTAATTAATATTCAAGTTCATCACATAAAACTAATTGTTTTTATAAAAAAGAAGAGGGGCTCACCGAGGTGGTACCGTGCCGGCTAGGGAACGACACTGGCGATCGACGGCGGTAAGGACGGGGATGATACTAATTAAAACATACCATAATTTTAGCTCAAATTGCATATAAAAAAATCAATAACTTAGGCATTTCATCGAACACCTTGCTTGCACTAGAAAAATAGTACGAGTTAAAACTACCAAAGAAATGAGCTAAATTAGAAACGCCGGAAGGAAGGATGATATTGCTAACCCTTGGATAGATGTATGCCGTTAATCTTGTTAAAATGGTGGAGAAAAATAAAAATTATTGGAGTGTGAGAGGTGCAAAATATTTGGAAATGTGAGGGAGGAGGAGAATTGGAGAATGAGATGCAGGGGGCTCGGGCGGGTTGGCGCGCGCTGATATAGGGAGGACCCTTTAGTACCGGTTCCTTAGATGAACCGGTACTAAAGGTGTAGCCCTGGCCCCACCTCAGCCTGGAATTTGGGCAGAAACCCTTTCGTACCGGTTCGTAACACGAACCGGTATTAAAGGTCCATTACGAACCGGTATAGATATCCCACCCCTGGAACCGGTACTAATGCCTCCTTTAGTACCGGTTCGTAAGGGAACCGGTACTAAAGGCTTAGATGGATGCTCCATTTTCTACTAGTGATAAGAAATTATAGATACGTTTGAGACGTATCATTATCCTACACTGTAGCCTCGAGAATGGAGAAAGCGATAAATCTGGGTGGCTGGTTACCGATGCCGGAGAACGTGCTATCAACGGAGTCATGCCGGCAATACCATTAGAGCCAACGGCGTCCCCGAACATGAATGAAGGGATCAAGAGCGACGGCCCCAAGAAGCGGCGCGGCCCGCTAGTGCGTCTGGAGGGCTCTGGGTGCAGCCGCAAGAACGGACGCGGGTGGCGCTGCTCTAAGCCCACGATGTACGGCTACTCCCTCTGCCTGCACCACGTCAGCAAGGCCTGCCAGCCTCGGGGCGCACCAAAGCTCGGCCGCACCGAGCACATCAACAACAGCAAGAGCGTCTCGCCATCGGCCTTAGCCATGGTGGCTGCAACACACCATCTGGCGCCATCGAGCCTGAGTCCTCCGGCGATCAATCAGACTAGTCCATAGAACCTTATGGTTTGATCATGTAGACAAATTTATTGGTGGTGACCAGCTGGATTCTGTTGAAATAATGGACCATTACCCTTTTGGCTCAATTCTCCAATAAATTCCTCTTCGATGTATGTGATTAATAGCGTTGGTTACTAATAAGACTGGTCATAGTGCATAGTATCATATACTAGTATCATGCATATGATACTTGCCTATGATACTACCTATATAGTGGGTGGTATTATAGAGTAGTATCATAAACTTCTAAATTTATTATTTTGTAGAATCCCAATGTAAATCTATGTACATGATCTATTTGACATGTACTTTTCTCGTAACGTGCGCTATGATACAGTATCCACCTATGTTACTCTAACCTTATCTCTCCTCCTTAATTACATGCCACATCATCATTTTTGTGGGCCTAATATGCATGATACTATCTATGATACTAGCACTATGGCCAGCCTAACAAAAGTCCGTGGGATATTTATTAGATTCTGGTTATCGATTGATATCCTCGCTGCTTCAATTACATTGATCGCTGTTATACTACCTGGTTGAGGAACCGTTCACTAGGGCACTTCTAAATATGTTGTATCTTAGCACGTTATCCTATATAGTAGAGTATTTTAGTAAATAAATATTGCATTGTTTCTAAGGGTTTTATTTTAATTTAATGAGTTTTAGATCATGCATACATATTATTGATCTAGATATATTTTTTCTAATAAACTTGCATTGTGAAAGGCTAATGCATCGGGCAACTAGTTTTGTTACGCAGATATATCTCACCATTTGTCAAGTTCTGCTAGTCTCCAAGCTTGAGAGTAGATGCATCTTCCATCGGCAACCAGGACGAGCTAGCAATTATTACAAGCACGAGTACAGACAATACGTCCATCAAATGATCACCAACACAAAGCGGAGTCAGAGATTTGATAAACCGCTGATAGGAGGGGACACGATCACTCGAGGATGTCACTTTTTTCATTACTAGCAAACTACCCGTATGTTGCTACGGAAATAACGAATTACAAGCATATATATACTTTCTGATTTTAAGTTATAATAGACAAGCTCGCTGCCAGGCGGTTCTAGTGGAAAAGCGAGAGACGTCCGCCAGATATGCAAACCTGACGCATATTTAGACCGCGTTTGCATCACTACGGACGTCGCCCCGCTGGAGCGGGTAACAGTCGCATTTCCGGTCACCGCGGTCACCCGTTGGAGATTCCCTCGTGAGCCAAATAACCTTGGAGGTGTGTGGTGGTATTCACTCGGGAGGATACGCATCCTGAGCGGTGTGGAGATCAAACCACAACTTACACATTACCATTCTAATCTTAATTCAGCTGACACGCGAGAGCTTTAATCCGTGAGATCACAAAAAGTTAGCATCGTCCAATTAGTCAGCGCCTTATCCTCTTATCCAATTAGTCATCGTCCAATTAGTCAGCGCCTTAATCCGTGAGATCACAAAAAAAGTTAGCCATGTAACCAAGAACAGAGAAAGGGGGCACGAAGATGAACCAGGTGTCAGGATAAACATCGCTAAATAGGAGACTACGGCGGCAACGCGCAGCTATTCCCAGTCCTCCGCCTCCCTCCATGATCTCCTCCACGCAGGCAGGGACGCCGCCCCTGTGCTGCAGCTCGCCGACAGGTCGCTCCTGCTTCCGATTTTGTTCAGGGAAAGTTCCGGCCTCTCTCAGCGCTGCTCTCCCGCTGCCGATTTTGGTCGGGGAAGTGAGGCGCCGGTCCTCCGCCTCCCTCGCCGATCTCCTTTCACGCCGGCAGGGACGCTGCCCCGGTGCTTCAGGTCGCTCCAGATTTAGATTTTGGTCAGGAAGAGCTCCGGCCTCTCCCCAAGCCGCTCTTCCGCTGCCGATTCTGGTCGGGGCCGCGAGGCACCGGAGGGGACACCGCCGGGACGCAGAGAGGCGGAGGTTGCAGGGACCGCGATGGGAGGGCACCGGCGGCGGTTTGCTCTGACTTGGTGGATGGTGGGCTCAATGGGCGTCCCTGTGTGCTTTTTTAATGCTCAAAGAGGTAGCGAACCGTTTTCATAAGCGGTGGCAATCCCTGTAATTTTCACGCAAAATAGGGGCAAATTCTGACGGACGACGGAAACCCTTTTTGCTTTATTATTAGGTAGAGATTAAGAGAAGCAACAAGAGCACTTGGACCTTACCTGGAGGGTCTGGAGGCCCAAAAGAGACCAGGTAGCGTGCCCAGCTGGGGGGCACCACCTGCCCTCTTTTTACCGTTGATCGTCCAATTCACTTGATTCTTTCGCGAACCGACTTTTTTGGACCTAAAAACCCCTATATATGATCCCCGAGGGTTGTCGGAAGGATAGCGCCGCAAAAAAAAATAGAAACATGAAAACGGAGGCTGCATCAGCAAAGATTGGAGGGGGAACACCCCGCTGCTGCCGCTGGAGGGATCTCCACCTTCTTACGTCTTTCTCATCAACACCCGATCATGTATAGGTGTAGCATCTCCGCTGCCTGACCATGCATTGGAAGCATGGAGAACATGAGTGCGACCATCTGGGAAGGGACCTTGCCACTAACCGCCAGACACATCAGACTGCAAACTCCGGACAATGCAATACGCATATTGACCCGAGCGGAGAGGCCTCTTGAAAAATGCAGGGTAAAGTGCACATTTATGGATCACGATTATTGTAACTGAGGAAATTGTCACCCCTAAAAAAAGAAATTTGTTAAGGGAAAATCCCCATGCTAAAGATTCCTCTACCTGTAGCGGCCAATGCCCAACATTTCACCGCTAGCTCTTCACAACTAGAGTAACTAACATGGATTGCTCATTTCTACCATATTGGTTAGCCTGGTTAACGAAAGCTTGAAGCACAAGTTCTTGTATAAAATATTCGTTTCACACGGCAGTTGTTACTATTTCCGGTTTTAAGTTACCACCAGTTGTGGTTACTGTTTAACTTGTTGAATATTTTTTTAAACGGTGGAAATAGATTTGTCTAAGTTGAAAGGAAAAAGTGAAAGAAAAAAAGAGAGCTACAACTACTCTTCCAGCATGATGTTACCCAAGTGCTTAGCACGGCTCGTCTTGGACATATTTTATCGCCTTGATTTTCATTTTCTTAGACATAATATTCTAGGGCGTGATGACATGCCACGAAATAAAAGTATGTTGACTTTCCTTTGTCGGTTTGCTCGAGATATTGCTTTTGTCCCCCTCCTCCAGCTAGCATGTCAGAGGTGCCTGAGGCAACCCTAGATATCAATCCCCATACGCAAACCGCTAATAGGTGCTGCAACATATGATGCAAGCGCTGCCCAACACCCACTTGCATAATGTACGGAGACCGCGATTTGGCTTTCACCATCTAGGTGATGAGTTTGTCCGCGCTCCCTTTTACACCATACGACAAAACTGAAGAAGAATGTACCCTTTGGCGGTGTTGTAACCTTCCAAAAGGTGCGTTACATGCATGTTTGTCGATGCTTACCTCCTAATGTATTTGTACACGTAGATACCAACTTTGCACGTCAACATTCCAATTTTGCAAGATTTTACGAATCTTATATATTATGGACACGTTCGGTTGATGAATAACTTCACTACAGTAACTTTTTTTAATCAAGAAAAGGGCATAGTCCTAGTTTTTATTAAAGCGACACAATTATATCATGACTACTTCAATACAGTAACTTTGCGCGGCATATGATATGTGACCCAAAAAAGTGTGGGGAATAATATAGCCATCCTAATGTGGCAAATGTTTTTAAAATATAGAGTCCGGAACTTACGGGCTACGGCCCATGGGGCGTATAAGTTGTGGCAATGAACGAAACAGCAGAAGACGTCGATCTACACTCTTTGCACTTATTGTCCGTACACGTGGACAACAATATATAGCACACACTATTTTTAGATAAAAATGCCATGAGATCGAGATCGATTATTATTGTCATGGGTCTGTTTCCTCGTCAGGTAATGCCACCAACAGCATCGGCTATGCTTGCACGTATAGGATATGTCATATGTGTGCAGCACGTACATACATACTATTTTTTTTTTGAACATAATACGTACATACTAATTTGTGGCAGTGCTTCTTCTCATCTACTCACCTGATCCCCAGATCGAGTCTCCAGCTCAGCTATGAGAAGAAACCTACAAAAAAGCTACGGCCACCAGCTAGCTTAGAGATACAACTTCATTTCTGCATGTGGGTTGGCGGCATTTTGTGTATAAGAGACAAATCTTAACTGCCTGTCGATGGAGTACACTGTACACAACATGAGCACATGTCGTATTGCATCGCATGCCATGCGAGAGAGACGAGATCGAACCACCTGGCAGCTCACGCCATCCGCTCCGCCTCGTCGATCTCGTGGAGGGAAACTGCACCAATCTCATGCACTACGTACACTGCACTAGCCTACTCACCTCCCTTCTCTTTTCCATAAATAAGCTTGCACCCTCCCCAAATCTCAAGTAGCCATCAGTCCGGCGATGAGGAGGCCGCAGGCGCTGATCCTCTTCTCAGATGAGCCGCCCACTGCACCACAGCCGCTGCCGCCGACAGAGGCGCAAATAGAGGGGGAGGTGGATGAGGAAAAGTTGCGGGAGTTGCGCTGCCCAAGCCCAAATATGGATCTCGTGGTCGAGCCCTCCTGGCTGGCGTTGGCGCTACCGTTCCAGCCGCAGGTACATTCTTCTCAGTAGGTACTAGGTAGATAGATAGAGTACTGTTAATTTTCGTTGCACCAACCGACCCCGCCTTGTTTTCTCGATCTATGGCAGGGCGGCAACGTGATGGCACGCAGCAGCGAGAACTCCCCTGATGGTGATGGCGCGCAACGTCAGGGTGCAGCGGATGCCCACGGGAGGTACTTACGTGATTCATTGCAATCTAGCTTAGCCAAAGCTGGGCCTTTTCGATTAGCACCTAGGCTATGGCTATCTTGCCGTGGGCCCTTTATCCGTTCGATTAGTGTGCGTTGCATTCTAGCATGTGGAAGCCGTCATTTCTCGCGTCTTGCTCGTCTCTAACCAAAAGCCAAGTGTAAATAAATTTGCTCGTTTCTAATCAAAAGCCAAGTGTAAATAAACTTGCTCGTCTCTAACCAAATGCCAAGTGTAAACTGATTAAAGACTTGTTATCCTACACTGCAGCCTCCAGAATGGAGAAAGAAACAGATATGGGTGGCTGGTCACCGACGCCGGCGAACGTGCTATCAACGGAGTCATGCCGGCAGTACCATTGGAGCCGACGGCATCCCCGAACATGAATGAAGGGATCAAGAGCGATGGCCCCAAGAAGCGGCGTGGCCCGCTGGTGCGGATGGAGGGCTCCGGGTGCAGCCGCAAAAACGGGCGCGGGTGGCGCTGCTCTAAGCCCACGATGTTCAGCTACTCCCTCTGCCCGCACCACGTCAGCAAGTCCTGCCAGCATCGTGGCCCACCGAAGCTCGGCCGCACCGAGGACATCAACAGCGGCAACAGCGACTCGCCATCGGCCTTAGCCATGGTGGCCGCAACACCATCCGGCGACATCGAGCATGTGGCAAATATAACCGCGGAGTCCTCCGGCGATCGATCGAACTAGTCCATAGAACCTTATGGTTTGATCATGTAGAAAAATTTGTTGGTGGTGACCAGCTGGATTCTGTTGAAATAATGGACCATTATTACCTTTTTGGCTTAATTCTGCAATAAATTCCTCTTGGAACTATGTGATTAATAGCATCGCTGGTTACTACTAGATTCTGGTTATCGCTTGATATCCTCGCTGCTTCGATTACACACAGTCATTGATCGCTGTTATACCACTCGGTTGAGGAACCGTTCACTAGGGCCTTTCTAAATAGATTCTATATTAGCGCGCTATCCTGTACGGCAGAGTATTTTAGTAAATAAATATTGCATTATTTCTTTGGGTTTTATTTTAATTTAATGATTTTTAGATCATGCATACATATGATTGATCTAGAATTTTTTTTTTGCTAATAAACTTGCATTGTGAAATGCTAATGCATCCGCAACTAGTTTTGTTAGGCAGATATATCTCACCATTTGTCAAAATTCTGCTAGTGTCCAAGCTTGACAGTAGATGCATCTTCCCATCGGCAACCAGGACGAGCAATTATTACGAGTACGAGTACAAACAATACGCCGATCAAATGATCACCAATACAAAGAGTCAGAGATTTGATAACCCCTGATAGGAGTGGACACGATTACACGAGGTTGTGTGATATAGACAGACAGAAAGCAATAGGACAAAAATAAGGGCTTCCCTAAGGCCATGGGCCAAGAAAACAAGGCACCGCCCTGGGTCAACAAGAGGAGGGCCCCAGTTTTAAATTGTGTATAATAATAATCGCATTGTTATCTATTACGTTATCCATGCAAAGAAAGAGTTCTCCATTAAATTTTGGATACTATTAAATATCGAAGAGATACCCGGGACGTATAAGGGCATGTTCAATGGTGAGCGCTTGCTCAGACGCTTAAGCCATGAAAAAAGGGATGTTAATCTGGTGTCCGACGGAGATGTCCATGCCTTCAACGCAGGGCGTCAGTTTTCAGACGCTTGTTAATCTAACGATTAGATCCGCTTTTCCTGCTGCTAGCCAAATTATAGCGAAGCGTCCAGCGCTTCTTATTGCATCGACACTGCTAATTAAGCGCCCTTGAGTAGGATCGAACCATATAACTGCCGATCAGCCGGGAACAAATTCCTAGCGCCCCGTGGATAAGAGCCCCCGTTGTACATGCCATAAAACGTCCTAATCATCGGCCACGAGATTATTTAGGCTCCTCATATTGCTATATAAGTCCTACAAGGTGTATGAAAAATTATGTTAAATAGATTTTCATGGTTAATTACGTGCACAGGTTTTTATTCCACTTGGTTAAAACAAATGATATCGAGCGTATTGCATGCTAGCTAGCATATTAAATAATCAAATCGTTTGCACACAAATCCGGTAGATTGCATTATAAGGGCTTGTACAATGAGAATTAATTAAAAAAATTGTAGAAAATCATGTTGCTAAGGTAATACATGTGATACAGTAGTAAAACTCGCATTTTCTATTTTTAAGGGATCATTTCTTAGCTAAGAAAAGGTAATCCCCCTTTTTTTTATTCTCTCCTGCAACTCAACAAAATTTATACATGACAGCTCTAAGAGAAGGTGGACGCCACCCCATTGTACGTGCACTAATTATTCCTTCGTTGTCGACTACTATTGGCGACGCTACTTAGTATACCAAGTATAGAGTATACACACATTGTCAGCTTATATCAAATCCATCATAAATTCAATGACACATTTCACCACGAGAAAATTATTAAGAATCTTACCAACAATTCTACGTATACTTTAGAAGTTTCAGTTCATGCTATGGAGGTTTCTCGTTAAAAAAGCTATTTAGAATTCTTTTTGGACAAATATGATACGATTGAAAGATCTCTACCATAAATATCTATTATAATATATAATTACTGCAAATGTATATAATTGGTGAAAGGGAACAATGGTAAAAAAAAAATAGTTCAATGCAAATATATTTTTCACTGATATACATTTGAAAGGATCGTATGACACCTAGAGGAGGGAGGTGGGGGTTAATAGGTGCTTTATCAAATTTTAATATTTTTTAAATTTAAGATTGACACAAAGTAAATTCTCTAGATATGCAACTATGTGAATTTACCTATATGACAAGATGCAAGCAAACAATACACAATAGAAGATACAAGTAGTAAAGTACGGTAAAAGGATAGAGATAACTAAGGTGGAGCACGAGGAGACACGAGGGTATGATTCTCGTAGTTCCTTCCTTGTATAAGGGAAGTAAGTCTACGTTGGAGGGATGTGGTGCCACGAAGGTCAACCAATGCCATGAAGGCCTCAACCTATTCTCCGGTGAGCAATGCCACAAAGGCCTAGCTGACGCTCCACTAAGCGGTTTCCTTAAGGTCGCAAATGTCACCTTTATACAAAGGTTGGGGGCGCACATCCACAACTCAATTGGAGGCTACCAAAAACCAACCACAGAGCTCTTACAACACAAATCAAGCTCCGATGGCGACTTCTCACAAAGTTAAGGTTTCACAACATGAATCTCCTACAAACAAGTGGGACACTGAAATCCCTTTGGTAGAAGTGTAGATCTAGGGTTCCAACCTTGATTCACAAAAGATCAACAAGATTGAGTAGCTAGGGAGGGAGAGCTTGGAGTTTTGAGCTTTGGAACAATGGATGAGAGAGAGTTGAAGCCGCAACATCTCCTTGGAGAATAAGGGTCCCTTTTATACCCCCACATCAAAAGTGACCGTTGCAGAACATTTTGGTCCGAAGTCTCCGGGCTAAAGTCTCGATTCTCCGGTGTTATGTTCGGAGACTCCGATGTAGTTTTCGGAATCTCCAGAGTAACCCCGGAGTCTCCGGGGAAGTTTCCGGCAGAGACCCCAGACGCCTATACCGAGAGTGAGGCACTCGGGCTGGCTCTTCGAGTTTGGTTGGTCCGGGGACTTGTCCGGAGTCTCCGGCCTGGGAAGGCCGGAGTCTCCGAACTGAAGACCTCCACTTGAATCTTTTTCCGCGTGGGTCTTCTCCACCATCATTCGCAGCCAACCGCTAATCATTTCTTAAGCATTGCCGACACTTCACCACAAAGTTTCAATGCACATCGTGTTCGTTTTGCTTTTTAGGGGTCAGCCACCATGACAAACTTATCACCATTACTTCTAAGATACACAAGCACGCAGTTAAAGATCTCTGTGCTGACAAAAAACACACGGAAACATATTAGGAGGGAAATTCCCTTTCAACATTGCAATTTTGAAACAACCACCACTTCAACTAACATTTATAAACTTTGCTACGTGGATAACAATCTCAAATAAGTAACAACAATTTATACTCACTAAGACAATACGATGCTAAAAATAAGTTTGAAGTATAATAGTTTAACATAAATTTAGATTTATTTCAGTTAACCTGAGCGTTCAATTATGATTGTACCGTTCTGGCAAAAGCGTGGCAATATCATATAATATGTTCAAACAATGTTTCCACGTTACATAATCAAAAGAGGCTATCAACATACAATCCTCTTTGTTAGAAGATATGCACATATATACGCGCTAGACGGAACCTAAGAGCAAAAATTATAGTCGGGAGCAAATGCTGTTGGGTGCTTCGTGGTAGAGGAGATTCAAATGATGTAGCAGATATCTAAGGTGCGCGAAGGAGCCATTGGCAATGACAAAGGCCGGGAAAAAAAGCTTGATGGGGTAATCAATGAAGAAAAGCTCTCAAATGACAAAAAAATTCTAAAAGTGGGAAGGAAGTAACAAAAAAATATTTTTCATTGATTATAACAACATTCATTGAATAACTGTTGAGGATAAAAGGATGTTCAATTGCATATTACTGTAAAAGGGAAATCTAGACAAGAGGAGATAGAGTAATTAACATTTTTCTCTTAAAGTTTACTCGACATGGCGCCTTCATCAAACTTCTATAATTGCATCTATTGATATTCCAATGACAATCTCTTTTTCAGTGTATGTTACCAGGTGATCTCTTAGAAATCCATCTTCCATTTGATTTTGAAGCCTTGTTGTCACAAGTTGCATTGCAGAAAATGCTCGTTCAGTGCTTGCGGTTGAGACCGACAAAGTAAGAACAAGACGAATCAATATGTTTATTAAACAATGAAACGACTTAGTACTTTTAAAAATAATTAAATCAACTAGTGTAGCAACAAACATCAACGTATACCTATCAATCAAGTGATAATGGGCACCATTTCTGGTTGCTGCAAGTTGTTGACAAAGCTCAGATATAGTTGTCATATTTTGAAACTTCGGGTTGTAGGTATATCATGCTCATAATGTTGCAATTGACATCTGTAAAATGCATACATGAACTTTGTACTTTATTAACACATATTTCCACATATTTGCAACATAAATGATGTTATTTTCATATTTTATATTAATTTATGGGGATTTACAAATGATCCTCTTTATTAGGGTTATAACTCTACAGAATAGGAAAACCCTGTTTTGTATAATTTTCACTGTCAGAGACCTATATGGAGTCAAATTTAGCTACGATTTCAGGGACGTCATTTTTTCATCAAGAGAAGCAACATGAGCACTTGGACCTGACCTGGAGGGCCTGGAGGCCCAAAAGAGACTAGGTGGCGCGCCCAGCAGGGGGGCACCACCTGCCCTCTTTTCACCCTCGATCGTCCGATTCGCTTGATTCTTTCGTGAACTTACATCTTTGCACCTAAAAACCCCTATATATGATCCCCAAGGGTTGTCGGGAGGAGAGCGCCGCAAAATACACAGAAACACGAAAACAGAGGCTGTATCAATGACGATTGGAGGGGGGAACTCTACCAGAGCCGCTGCCGGAGGGATCTCCACCTTCTCCAACGTCTTCCTCATCAACACCACATCATATATAGGTGTAACATCTCCGCCGCCAGGCCATGCATGGACGCATGTAGAACATGATCGCGACCATATGAGAAGGGACCTTGCCACTAACCGCCAGACACATTGGACTGGAAACTCAGGACAACGCAATGCGCATATAGATCCGCGCGGAGAGGCCTCTGAAAAAGTCGGGGTAAAGTGCACATTTATGGATCACAATTATTGTAAATGAAAAAAAAAATCACCTCTGAAAAAAGAAATTTGTTAAGGGAAAATCCCCATGTTGAAGGTTTCTCTACATGTAGCAGCGAATGCCCAACATTTCACTGCAAGCTCTTCACAATTAGAGTAACTAACATGGATTGCTAATTTCTTTCCATATAGGTCAGCCTGGTTGACGAAAGATTGAAGCACAAGTTCTTGTATAAAATATTCGTTTCACACAATAGTTGTTACTGTTTCTGGTTTTAAGTTACCACCAGTTGTGGTTACTGTCCAACTTGTTGATTTTTTTCTGAAACAGTGGAAAAAGATTTGTATAGGTTGAAAGGCAAAGATGAAAGGAGAAAAAAGAGAGCTACAACTACTCTTCCGGCATGATGTTGCCCAAGTGCTTAGCACCGACTCGACTTGGACATAGTTTATGGCCTTGGTTTTCGTTTTCTTAGACATAACATTCTAGGGCATGATGACATGCCACGAAATAATCGTATGTTGACTTTCCTTTGTCGGTTTGCTCGAGATATTGCTTTTATCCCCCCTCCCCAGCTGGTGTGTCCGAGGTGGCCGAGGCAACCCTAGATATCACTCCCCATACGCAAACCGCTAATAGGTGCTTCAACATATGATGAAAGCGCTGCCCAACAACACTTGCATAATGTACGGAGACCACGATTTGGCCTTCACCATCTAGGTGATGAGTTTGTTCACGCTCCCTTTTACACCATACGACAAAACTGAAGAAGAATGCACCCTTTGGCGGTGTTGTAACCTTCCAAAAGGTGCGTTACATGCATGTTTGTTGGTGCTTACCTCCTAAGGCATTTGTAGACGTAGATACCAACTTTGCACGTTAACATTCCAATTTTGCAAGATTTTACGAATCTTATATATTATGGACATGTTCGGTTGATGAATAACTTGACTACCGTAACTTTTTTTTATCGAACTAAGGGCATAGTCCTAGCTTTTATTAAAGCGACACAATTATATCATCACTACTTCACTACAGTAACTTGGCGCGGCATATGATAGGTGGCCCAAAAAAGTGTGGGGAACAAAATGGCTATCCAAATGTGGCAAATGTTAGTCAAATATACAGCCCGGAACTTATGAGCTACGGCCCATGGGGCGTATAAGTTGTGGCAACGAATGAAACAGCAGAAGACGTCTACACTATTTGCACTACTGTCCGTACACGTGGACAACAATATATAGCACACAACATTTTTAGATAAAAATGCCACGAGATAGAGATCTCTTATTATTGCCATACGTGTGTTTCCTCCTCAGGTCATGCCACCAACAGCATCGGCTACGCTTGCACGTATAGGATATATGTCTGCAGCACACGTACGTACATACTAACTTGTGACATGTGCTTCTCATCTAGTTAACTGATTCCCCAGATCAAGTCTCCAGCTCAGCTAGGAGAAGAATCCTACAAAAAAGTTTCGGCCATATCAGCTAGCTGAGAGATAGGACTCCTTTTCTGAATGTTTGTTAGTGGGCATTTCTGTATACGAGACAAATCTTACCTGCCTGTCACTAGAGTGCACTGTACACAACAGAACCACCTGGCAGCTTACGCCATCCGCTCCGCACCGTCGATCTCGTCACTGCACTAGCCTCTCTTTCCCATAAATAAGTTTGCACCCTCCCCAAATCTCCAGTAGCCATCAGTCCGGCGATGAGGATCCGTAGGAGGCCACAGACGAACGAAACAGCAGAAGACGTCTTCTCAGATGATCCGCCCACTACACCCCAGCCGCTGCCGCCGACAGAGGAGCAAAAAGAAGGGGAGGTGGAAGAGGAGAAGTTGGGGGAGTTGCGCTGCCCAAGCCCAAATATGGATCTCGGGAACGACCCCTCCTGGCTGGCGTTGCCGTTGCCGTTGCAGCTGCAGGTACGTTTAACATTCTGCTCAGGTAGATAGATAGAGGTATGTTAATTTTCGTTGCACCTCGCCTCGGGCTGACCCCGTCTTTGTACTCTCGATCTATGCAGGGCGGCAACATGATGGGAGGACGCAGCAGCGAGAACGCCCTTGATCCTGATGGTGGTGGTGCACAACGTCAGGGCGCAGCAGATGCCCACAGGAGGTACGTGATTCATTGCGTTCTAGCTTAGCCAAAGCTTGGCCTGCTGGATTAGCACCTTGCCGTGGGCCGTTTATTAGGGTGTCAATGTGGAATTCCTGTGGGATTTCACTATAATGTATTTTGCCAATTCTAGTTTAAATTATGGTATTAAAATTTATACTAGAAAAAACGAAATGCACTGAAATGAGATTTAGGTGGGATTTCACTTAACACCCTACAGTTTATCTGTTCGAATGTGTGTTGCATTCTAGTGCGCGGACGACGTCATTTTCGAGTCTTGCTTGTCTCTAACCAAAAGCCAAACGCAAACTGATTACATGCTTGTTATCCTACACTGCAGCCTCGAGAATGGAGAACACGACAAATCTGGGTGGCTGGTCACTGCAACCAGAGAAGCTTCGATCAACGGAGTCATGCCGGCAGTGCCATTGAAGCCCACGGAGCCCCTGAACATGAAGGAAGGGATCGAGAGCGACGGCCCCAAGAGCAAGAGGCGGCGTGGCCCTCTGGTGCGTGTGGAGGGCTCCGGGTGCAGCCGTGTGAACGGGCGTGGGTGGCGCTGCTCTAAGCCCACGATGTTCGGCTACTCTCTCTGCCCGCACCACGTTAGCAAGGCTTGCCAGCCTCGGGGCGCGCCCAAGCTCGGCCGCACCGAGACCATCAACAGCGGGAACAACGTCTCACCATCAGCCTTGGCCATGGTAGCCACGTCACCATCCGAGGCCATTGAGCATGCGGCAAATATAACCGAGGAGCCCTCCGGCGATCAATTGGACTAGTCCATTGAACATTATTGTTTGATCATGTGGACAAATTTATCGGTGGTGACTAGCTGTGAATTCTGTTGGAATAATGGACCTTTACCTTTTGGCCCAATTCTGGAATAAACTCCTCTTCGATCGCTATGATTAATAAAAATCGGTGGCACTTCTATTATATTCTGGTTATCGATTGATATCCTCGATCCTTCGATTACACACAGTCATTGACCGCCGTTACACAACTTGATTGAGGAACCGTTCGCTCAGGCATTTCTAAATACATTGTTTTTTTAGCATGTTACCCTATACAATAGAGTATTTTAATGAATGGCCATCACAATGTGTATATGGATACCAAAAAAGAGTGCTATGAACAAAATGGCCATCACAATGTGCGACGACTATGTGGCATATAAGTTGTGTCAATGAACCAAACACATATATCTACTAGTAAGATATTAATCGTCATTGTTGAAATATAGTTTCATAATAAACTAAATTAATATTAAATTTTGCCACTTTTTTATAAAATATTAATCAAATTTAAAAATTGAATTATTAGGTAAACTACACTTATTCACATACCTACACCAGTTACAACGTCATGTGAACCTGTACGTAGCTAGGCGGGGAATCCTATAAGTACGGGAACCAGCTGTGAAATACCTAGGCATGTCTTGCACTTTCTCCGATTTTATTTAGTTTGTGTTTTGGAGTTTTTCAAAGTTAAACACTGTCAAGTTTGACTATCATTATAGAGAAAAATATCAACAAACATTATACCAAACGAATGTAGTATGAAAATGTATCTTATGATGATTAGAAAACTATAACTTTTGCATTATGAATGTTAAATTTTATTTTTTAAATACTTAGTTAAATTTTATTAAACTTGAGTCCGACTAAACCTAAAACATGAACTTTTTTTGAAACAAAACATAAAACACGAACTAATTGGAAATGGAGGGAGTATGACACAAATCTCACATGCCAGCCTCGGGAGGCGTCACATTCTCCTGTCTTGTGGATGGAGCCAGGGGCGGAGGGAGGGGGCGAGCAGGGGTCAGACCCCCCCCCCCCCAATGGTTCGCCCCCCTCAACAAATCTTGGCACGTATTAGCGCTAGTTTCCTTCTAATGGCAGTAGATAATTATGCGATTTGTTCTAAGTCGCTGTAGCTTTCCTCATGTGTACCAAGCCCAACCAGACAAATAGCCCATTTACCGAAGACTAGGCCATCGTGGCGTCCTGGGACTTGTCTCTTCTTTTACCTATACCAAGCGTGAGTCTGGTCGCCGCCTGGTATTCTGATTAGATCGGTCCAATTTTTTTTTTTTTTTGAGGGTTCACCGGGGGGAGCATAAGGCTCCCACCTGAATATTTTTGTATTTCCTTCAGTTTATCACAAGATCGGACGAAGGCCCCAGGGTTTTTGAGCAGCAGTACATGGGGGAAGAGGGAGACATCTCCCAACGCTAAGGGGGAGAGCTCAACACACACACAACGGGGTAACTATGGTTGCTCGGGGAGGAGGAAAGTGAGCCAGAGATCGACGTCTTCACGGCAAGCAGACGGGCAGCCGCGCATGCCACAGCACAGCATCATCCCTGCATCTTTTGAGGACAAGGCGAAGGGACGGCGCCAGTCCGTTGAAGAACACATCGTTTCTGTGCTTCCACAGCTGCCACACGCAGAGGAGGCGTAGCGTCGACGCCGTCCGGGGGTGCACGGCTGTAGGCAGCACACAGGTGCCAGCAGCAGAGGCATCAAGAGCAGGATCGGGAGCCACACCAATGGCGGCCCAAAAACTTTGGGCGAAGGGGCAGCCGAAGAAGATGTGACCAGCCGTTTCCATCGAGGCGGGGCAGATGGGGCAGCCGCTGTCGGCGAGAGCAAGATCCCTTTCCGCAGGAGGTTTGCCCTGCATTGGATCCGGCTCTTTACCAGCAGCCACCCGAAGAATTTGACCTTGGAGGGAGCACAGCTGCGCCACACGAAATCGTGGTGCTCGTCAGCACGCCACCGTAGCTGCACAGGCGGTAGAGCGAAGCTGTGCGGAGACGCCCACCAGCGCGGCCGCATAAGGGGAGTTTGCGTGCGTCCATGCCCTTGGTCAGGTGGGTGGCGGCGCAGACGCGCTCCAAAACTTCCTTCTGGCGGGCGGCGACGGAGGACAGCCTGGGGGTCAGGATGGGGGCGAGCCCACTCAAGACCACCTGGCGGACGGAGGCACCGCGGAGGGTGCAATGGGAGAACAGCTCCGGGTAAGACACAGCGAGGGGGCCGGCCGGAAGCCACCAGTCGAGCCAGAACGCCACCCTCCGCCCGTCTCCCAGGGTCACCCGAGAAATGCTGCGGTAGAGGGGCAGCAGGCGCTGCAGCAAGGACCAATGTGCCCCACAAAGAGGCGGCGCAGCGCCGGACATGTCGAGCGGGGCGCCGTCCAGGGAGTCCCAAACCCACCTAGGCCAAAACTCGGCGGGGGCGCAGTGGAGACGATGGAGCAGCTTGACGAGGAGGCACGTGTTCTGGGTGGCGATGCAGCGCATGTCGAGGCCGCCCTCCTCTTTCGGGCGGCACACCTGTTCCTAGGCAACGAGGCACTGCGCGCCGGAGACTTTGTCGGTGGCAGCCCACAGGAAAGCACGACGCAGGCGGTCGAGAGCCGCGAGCACGCCGGGAGGTAGCTCAAGAGCGCCCATGGCGAAGGTGGGGAGGGCGTCGAGGACGGCGTTGATCAGCACCAGCCTGCCGCCGGCGGAGAGAAGGAGAGCACGCCAGCCAGACAAGTACTTGTCCACCTTTGCGATCAAGGGGGTGAACGCCGCGAGCCGAAGTTTTTCAGCAGACAGCGGTAACCCGAGGTAGGTTTGAGGGAAACCTTCGATGCGGCAACGCAGCTCATCTTGGATTTGGCGGAGCACATCAGGCTGGACGTGCATGGGCACCAACGTGCTCTTGCTGTAGTTTATCGCCAGCCCCGTGGCGCGCTCGAACTGTCCAAGCAACGAGCGGAGACGCCTCGCCGCGCCAATGTCGGCCCGGAAGATCAGGAGGGTGTCGTCCGCGTACTGGAGCACGGGGCAGGCAACCCCGTCCACCAACGGGTGCTGGAGGACAGTTTCGCGACGGATCAGGCGCTGCATCACGTCGGCGATGATGAGGAAGAGGTAGGGGGACAGGGGGTCCCCTTGGCGTAGCCCACGGACGCACCGAATCCACCGCCCAGGCACGCCATTGAGGAGCACGGCGGAGCGCGAGGAGGTGAAGATGTCGTCGAGCCAATCGCACCAGGTGGACGGGAAACCCCTCGCCAGCATCACCGCCCGAAGACTGGACCAGCTCACGGAGTCGAAGGCTTTGGCGAAGTCAAGCTTGAGGACGACGACCGGAGCTTTACGACGGTAGCAGGTTTGGACCAGCTCGGTGGCGAGGACGAAAGTCTCCGAGATGCTCCGGCCGGCGAGGAAGCCAGTTTTATCCGCGTCGATGAGCTCGCCGATCTGACGCTGGAGACGGAAGGTCAGTGCTTTGCAGAGGATCTTGACGGAACTGTTTTGGAGGGACACCGGCCGGAAGGCGCTCGGCGCGAGCACACCGGCGGCTTTGGGCAGCAGCACCACATGAGCCCTGTTGATTCTCTCTAAATCGACCGAGCGGGAACGGAAATCTTCAAACAGGCGCTCCAGGCTCGGGCGGACCGAATCCCACGCGGCCCGGTAGAAACTGGGCCCAATGCCATCAGGCCCAGGGGCGCTGGAGCAGTCTAGGGACGTGGCAGCCTTTTTAATTTCATCCGAGGAGAAGGCGTGGACGAGCTCAGCGCCGTCGACACGCACGCAGCCAGCATACAGCTCATGCACGTCGAAATCCCAGTGCACGTCGGAGCAACGACCAAGCAGGTTGAGGTAGAAGGAGTGGAGAGCCGCGGCTTTGGCCTCATGCGTGGCGACCGTCACGCCGGCGATGTCCAGGACGCGGATGTTGTTGCGTCGGAGGCGCTGGGAGGCCCGCGCGTGGAAGAACTTGGAGTTCTCGTCGCCCTCCACAATGGCGCGGAACTTCCACCGCTGTTTCCAGTACGCGGCGCGAGCGAGAACCAGCCGCTCCAAGGTAGTCCTGCAGGAGACACGAAGCCAGAGCTCATCGGAGGAGAGAGGGCGGGTCTCCTCGAAAAGGTCCAGAAGGTCAATCAAGAACACACAGTTATTCTCAAACTTGGGATTAAAGCGGTGGGAGCGTTTCCAGACCTTGGCAGCGGAGCGGAAGGACTTCAGGCGGGCTGCAAGATCCCCAGCCGCATCGGCACGGGCAGCAGGAGAGTGCCAAGCAGGGAGGGTAGTTTGGAGGAAGAGAGGATCCTTGAGCCAGGCATTTTCGAAACGAAAATAGCGCGTTCGAGGGATGGAGGTGGAAGCCGTGACCATGAGGGGGAAATGATCCGAGGTTGGGCGCGAGGGGGAGGAGAGAGAGGAATTGGGGAGAGCCAAGTTCCAGGCATGGTTGAAAAGGGCGTGATCGAGGCGGGCCAGGACGGGCGTGTCGCGTTTGTTGGACCAAGTATATAACCGGTCCGACAGGGGGAGCTCAAAAAGGGCTAACTTGCGGATAGTGTCGTTGAAGGAGGAGGCCAAGGAGACGTCAAAGTTAGCGTTATTTTTGTCCGAGGGATCACGCAGGAGATTGAAGTCGCCGATGATCAACCAGGGGATGGGGAAGAGAGGGCCAAGGCTCTCGAACTCGTCAAGGAAATCTGGCGACAGGGCGTGGTTTGCGGGCGCGTAGACATTGGTAACGGCAAAAACAAGGTCAGAGAGGAAAGATTGGAGCATCAGAGTGAGCGAAAAACGGCAGCGGTGAGCAGAAACTAGGGAGTAGAGGCCAGCGTCCCAAGCCGTGAGAATGCCACCAGAGCTCCCGATGGCGTCGACGGTTTCGAAGCAGGAGAGATTGGAAGGGAGGAAACTAGAGAGGACGAAGCGGTCGACGGCGGCCAGCTTGGTCTCTTGAACGCAGATGATGGAGGGGTTTGCGGAGGAGATCGAGTCGCGGACCACGGGGCGTTTCTTAAGACAGCCCAGCCCCTGCGTGTTCCAGGATTCGATAGTAATATCACGGAAGGCACTAATCATTGAAACGATGAACACCAACAGGGCCACGGGGATTACAAGCGGAAGAACACAGCGACACACACGCCAAGACTACACGGATCGAGAGGACACAACACAGGGAGGGATAAACACGACGCGGACAGATTGATTCCGATGCCGTGGCACACACAGGGAGAACTACACATCGTCACCGGCAGGCACCGACGTGGCAGAGGCGCAGATGGAGGCCGCGAGCGCAGCAACGGCGCGCTTGCGGAGGGGCTTGGCGTGCGCGGCAAGGGCGCTGTGCTTGTGCACCTGCTTTTGCAGAGCCGCGGTGCAGCTCCCCAGCGCGTCTTTCAGACCGCACAGCTTCATGGCACGGGCTTCGACGGGCTCGTAGTGCGGGGGCTCTTTAAGAGCCAGACGGGAGCTCCTTTTGACTTGAGGAGGAGGAGGAACGGCCGCAGCGCCACCTGCGTTGGTCAAAGCAGGAGCGTCGGAGTCGGAGTCCAGCTCCGTGATCACCACGCCACGGCGTCTGGTGACGGCGAGGGGTGGGCCAGAGCGGAGCGAGTCGGCGCCTTCTTCCGAGCCCACCACAGAGCACCAAGTGATGGTCAGGGAAGCCGAGGAGGATGAGGACCGGGGCGGCGAGGGCAGGGAGCCACCTGGCGAGCTGGCCATGCTGTCCAGCATGGCGAGGAGAGCAGCATGGCTGTCAAGGGCATCGTCACGATCGCCCCCACCACGCTCACCACGCGACTCGTTGTCCGCATGAGGAGCGGGGGGGAGCCGCGCCGGAACAAGCGGCAGCCCGCCGTGGCGACGGTAGAAAAGGGGCGGCGGGGGCGTGCGCGCGGAAGAAAGGCACATACTCCCCGTCGTTGTCGTAAGAGTCCTGCAGCCGCCAGACACGGATATTGCGGATAGTGATCAGACGCGAGCCCCAGGGTTTGCGAGAGAGGAGCACCTCGTTTGGGATGAAACGCTCGCATTTGAGGCGAACAACGACGCGCACAACCGCGCAGTCCGTGCCGGAGAGGGAGGCCCCATCCACCTCCAGGGTTTCTCCAAAGGAGCTGAAGGAGGCGGCGACGCCGAGGTTGCTCAGGTGCTCGACCGGCACGCGTCGGGCCAGGACGAGCGCCACCCACGGCATGTCGCACGGGATGCGATCAGCCTCTTCTTCGCGCACGAGGCGAAAGGTGGCGCCGTCTAGGTGAAACGGCTGGTGGAGCATGGCTAACTCACGGTCCTCTTCCGACAGAAACCGCACGTAGAGGTCGCCGATCGACGAGCCCACGCCGGTGACGTGCAGACCTGGGAGCTCGGTGAAGATGGCCTCCGCGAAAGCACTCGAGGGAGAGGTGAAAGGAGGGAGCGCGTCGATGAACACGACCGCCATGCGGCGCGCGGCCTCCATGTCCCCGGGCGGCATGAAAACTTCAGCAGGGGGCTCGAAAGCGGAGTCGTCCGACTCGACCTCCTCCTCGTCGTCAGCAAGGGGCCTAGGGTCGGGGAGACCGCTGCGAGGCGGCTCCACCATGGGGATAACCCTCTCGACCGCCGGATCCGCGATTTGGCGCGAGGACTCGCCAACCTCAAAGAGGGGGCCGGCGCGCCTTGCTGGAGACGACGAACACGTGCGGCGGCCACCAACAGAGAAGGGGAGTGGCGTGGGGAGGGCCGAGGGGTAAGGCGTGGTCGGGCGACACGGCGCGGCCGGTGGCGGCGGAGTGGTGACGGTAGGCACAAAGGTGGGCTGCGGGAACGGCATCGTGCACTCGCGGATCCGGTGGCCCGATCGGCCACAACCGCGGCAGCGGATAGGATCACGGCACTCACGCACCAGGTGGAGGGAAGAGAGACAGCGAAAACAGTCGTCAAGGCTCAGGTTTAGGGTTTTGAGGGGGGCGGACGGTGTCTTGGGTTGGGGAGCAGCCGGGTGCTTGCGCGCAATTGACGTGTGTCTCTCCGTTCAGCACGCGACCGTTGGGAACCCTAAGTGGAAGGTGTGATGCGTACAGCAGTAAGTTTCCCTCAGTAAGAAACCAAGGTTTATCGAACCGATAGGGAGCCAAGAAGCACGTTGAAGGTTGATGGCGGCGGAGTGTAGTGCGGCGCAACACCAGGGATTCCGGCGCCAACGTGGAACCTGCACAACACAACCAAATTACTTTGCCCCAACGTGACAGTGAGGTTGTCAATCTCACCGGCTTGCTGTAACAAAGGATTAGATGTATAGTGTGTTTGATTGATTTTTGTACCAGAAAATTCATAATATGAATACATTTTTAGCCTATGACGTGTGGGTCCCACGAGAGGCAAAATATTCATGAAAGAGTATATATATGATATTAGACTCATTTTGAAGAGTTCATCATCTACATTATTATGGTACAAACAGATTACAATTTGGACAAATGATTCAAATAATATGATTTTTCAAAGATTTGAAATGATTATGAGCTAGCTAGCTAAGTCATGTTCAAGCACCACAACGATCAACTCTCCATGCATGCAATATTCAATTCAATGGCAGGAGCAACCATTGCGTTGCACTACGTACGAGAGGTGGGTCTCATGAATATGCCTCCCGTGAAACTTTCATCAAATACGTACATGTTTAGTCTTTGTACGGCTGGGTCAGCGATTGCGTCACGCGCAGATAAAATCGTTCTGAACTACCAACCTAGGGCTGGACTTTCTCTCTCCCACGCTCCTGCCCCTGTTGAGAGTCGACCCCCGCTTTTCTCTGCCGCCCCTCTCCTTCTTGCTCTCCGACGGCTCTGCCGGCCGGCGAGAAGATGGATTAGGTGGTTGGCCTCCTCTGTATATAGTAGCTGTAGGTTTAGCAGTAGGTTTTTCTAGTGTGTCCTCTATGGCGTCTGGCGTTTATGCCGGAAGAAAGGCGTTTGATCTTGGCTCGATCTGGCGCTGCTCCGCTGCTCTCCGCTGCTTCACGGTGCTCCGGTGGTCGGAGCCGTATGTGTGGCCGGGTAGAGCTGCGGAAATCTTCGTGAATAAAGCCGCTATCTGCAGATCTGGGCTCCAAGGCGGGAGTTCTTGTTCCCCTTCTCTCACTCTTCTTGGTGACGAGGAAGAAGGAGATCTCTATTCTCTGGCTGGCATGTGGCCACATCTGCAGCTGGGGAGCATCTCTGCTTCTCTTAGGAGGTTCTTCACGGCGCCGAGCTCGTCGCCGTTCTCCATGGTCGAAGGGCGACCCCTCCAGCCTCGTACATCGGTGACGGTTGCTTCTTCTGGCCGATGTCTGCAGGTCTTCAACAACCTCCGGGCTGCTATGCCAAATCGGAGGCCCTCTGGTGTTGATGCAGCGTGCTCCCGCCTCCCTGTCCCAAGTGGTTCCGTCCCCGGCGACTTTGAGGTCGGCTGCATCGAGCCTTGCCGCGGTGGAGTAGGAGCAGGACCGGATTGCTTTTCCTTCTTCCTGTTTGAGGTCCCTTGTGCAATTTGTAAGGGTATGTGTGTAATTCTGAGATTTCTTAGATCCCTTCATGTAAAATGTACTGCCACCGCTGAAAGTTAATGAAGCAACTGGTCCTTCGGGACCATTCCCCTGTTCAAAAAAAAAAAAAAAAAAAAAAAGAACTACCAACCTATAAAACAGGTTGCGCTTACGGGATAAAATCCTGGGTAGTTTAAACGGCTACGCGTTTTCCATCAGCGTGACCTACAAGCCACGGCCTCCGCCTATATATAGCCATCTCCCGTCCGAGGAAAGAGGACACGCACGCGGGGACGATACGAGAGGAAGAGAGAACGCACGCGCGGGAGCCAGACACAAATATGCCAGGCTCTCGCGACTCACATGCGCGTGTTTGTTGATTTGCATCGGAATCTTGCAAACAACGAATAACGTGTATTCCTATTCACCCAATCAGTTTGTCGATTTGCATCGAAATCTTGCGAACGACGAACGCCACACTTTCACCCACCAAATTTTGAGACGATTGTTGCGACGCAGCGGCGTCTGTGGCTACG
Organism: Lolium rigidum; assembly: GCF_022539505.1. NCBI lineage: Eukaryota > Viridiplantae > Streptophyta > Magnoliopsida > Poales > Poaceae > Lolium > Lolium rigidum. The sequence continues at coordinate 253,377,559 of NC_061509.1, read as the reverse complement.
ACTATGGGGCCAGGAAGAAAGCGCGTCTTTGATGGTAAGCAATAAATTTTAGCATCTTGATACTTCTTCCTCAAAGTGTTTATGCTACGACGTATATGCATCTGTCACTGATTCAAGAGGAAACATCAAGATCAAAGTAATTATATACTCCGCTATCGAGGCGAGGCTATAAATCATGGCCCCCCGATGTGATGGAATCGGCGATCGAATACATGAGCGCGGGACGACTATCCCCACGATGTTGGTTTATCCCTACGATTGTGGATTACCTCATCAAGGGTGGTCGACTGCAGCTCTGTATAATCTACGACGGAAGTATGCGGCCAAACGCCAAATATGATAGAGTCGAAATATCAAATTGATCTTGCTCCTTACGGGGAGGCATGCTCAATCATTCATCTACATCGACCCTTACAGGGAGGAGTCCATACAATATATCCATCATCGATCTTGCTCCTACGCGGACGCGAGATTAACATATTTGAGAAGCATCATCCAACATGCATATGTGATATTATTTTACATCGACACCTTGGCCAAGTGTCGACGAGACAATGGCTACATATCATACCATCATGTCTAGTGCCGACGAGGCCAGACGAAAATCATGGCCAAGTGCTGACGAGATCAGGTCACCATTATTATCTACATGTCCCAAACCTACGGGATCGGACACACTGTTGCTTGGCACCGACGAGGCGATAGCGACACATACACATGTCCGCGTTCGATGAATTCAGGGCGTTACATGACTGGGCACCGACGAGGCGAAAATCATCCCCTTCATCGACATATCCTGTTGGTCGTACCAACATGGCGATAATACACGTGACTGGGTTTCGGCGAAACAAAGCCACCCGCACACATGTTTTCTATAAATATCATAACGCATATGGATGAGCAATCCAAACATGACGACGACCATCAGCGCAGCTTAATCGGAGGTATTCTGTGGGGCTTGACCCTGCGGATGTAATTAACCAGATGCTTGCAAAGGCACCGGGAATCAATGAACTACGCAATTTCCTAAGTCAGATACTCCATTAGCGCGACGCAGAAGGCAAAAAGGATATAGTCCTATTGGAACATGCAATATGTATTTGTACAATGCAATGATATGAATAAAGTGCAGTGTTCCTTATATGGTGTTTTGTCTTTCTTTGCCTATTTTATTTTATTTCTTGTTTTCATTAAGCAAGATGGCACGCCCGCATATTTGTACTCTCATGTACGCATCTAGCAAAACCCCTACATACCCTAGGGGAAAGTTTCGCTACTTTTTGTCGAAACAGTGTGGATGATGATATTTGCAGAGAACAGTAGAACGAGTATTGCAGTAGATTGTATTCGATGTAAAAGAATGGACCGGGGTCCACAGTTCACTAGAGGTGTCTCTCCCATAAGATAAATAGCATGTTGGGTGAACAAATTACAGTTGGGCAATTGACAAATAAAGAGGGCATGACCATGCACACATGTTATTATGAGTAGTGTGAGATTCAATTGGGCATTACGACAAAGTACATAGACCGCTATCCAGCATGCATCTATGCCTAAAAAGTCCACCTTCAGGTTATCATCCGAACCCCCTCCAGTATTAAGTTGCAAACAACAGACAATTGCATTAAGTATGGTGCGTAATGTAATCAACAAATACATCCTTAGACATAGCATTGATGTTTTATCCCTAGTGGCAACGACGACATCCACAACCTTAGAACTTTCTGTCACTATCCCAGATTTAATGGAGGCATGAACCCACTATCGAGCATAAATACTCCCTCTTGGAGTTACAAGTAAAAACTTGGCCAGAGCCTCTACTAGCAACGGAGAGCATGCAAGATCATAAACAACACATAGATAATAGATTGATAATCAACATAACATAGCATTCACTATTCATCGGATCCCAACAAACGCAACATGTAGCATTACAAATAGATGATCTTGATCATGTTAGGCAGCTCACAAGATCTAACAATGATAGCACAATTAGGAGAAGACGACCATCTAGCTACTGCTATGGACCCATAGTCCTGGGGTGAACTACTCACACATCACTCCGGAGGCGACCATGGCGGTGAAGAGTCCTCCGGGAGATGATTCTCCTCTCCGGCAGGGTGCCGGAGGCGATCTCCTGAATCCCCCGAGATGGGATTGGCGGCGGCGGCGTCTCTGGAAGGTTTTTCGTATCGTGGTTCTCGGTACTGGAACTATTATCGACGAAGGCTTATGTAGGCGGAAGGTTAGGTCAGGGGCGACGCGAGGGGCCCACACGCTAGGCCGGCGCGGCCAGGGCCTGGGCCGTGCCGCCCTAGTGTGGCGTCGCCTCGTCGCCCCACTTCGTATCTCCCCCGGTGTTCTGGAAGCTTCGTGGAAAAATAAGATCCTGGGCGTTGATTTCGTCCAATTCCGAGAATATTTCCTTACTAGGATTTCTGAAACCAAAATCAGCAGAAAACAGCAACTGGCTCTTCGGCATCTTGTTAATAGGTTAGTGTCGGAAAATGCATAAATATGACATAAAGTATGTATAAAACATGTAGGTACCATCAATAAAGTAGCATGGAACATAAGAAATTATCGATACGTTGGAGACGTATCAGCATCCCCAAGTTTAGTTCCTACTCGTCCCGAGTAGGTAAACGATAACAAAGATAATTTCTGAAGTGACATGCTATCATAATCTTGATCATACTATTGTAAGCACATGTAATGAATGCAGCGATTCGAAGCAATGGTAAATATAATGAGTAAACAATTGAATCATATAGCAAAGACTTTTCATGAATAGTACTTTCAAGACAAGCATCAATAAGTCTTGTATAAGAGTTAACTCATAAAGCAATAAATTCATAGTAATGGCATTGAAGCAACAGAAAGGAAGATTAAGTTTCAGCGGTTGCTTTCAACTTGTAACATGTATATCTGATGACCCACAAGTATAGGGGGTGTATCGTAGTATTTTCGATAAGTAAGAATGTCGATCCCAACGAGGAGCAGAAGGTGTTGACAAGCAGTTTCGATGAAGGATTCCCTGTAAATGCTCACAGACAAGTATTCGGGGGTTTCGATGTAACAGCTTGAATAAAGTACGAGTAAGTAAAGTGCGAGAGTAACAATTGCAGCGAGTGGCCCAATCCTTTTTAGCACAAAGGACAAGCCGGTTTGTTTACTTATAATGACCAAACGTTCTCGAGGACACACGGGATTTTAGTCTAGTGCTTTCGCTACATACGGCTAAATAATCTTCATTGTTATGATAAGTGTTGTGTGGGTGAACCTATGCTAATGTACCGCCCTTCCTAGGACTAATACATACTTGTGATTATACCCCTTGCAAGCATCCGCAACTACAAGAAAGTAATTAAGATAAATCTAACCACGACCTTAAACTGCGAGATCCTGCGATCCCTCCCGCATCGATATACCAACGGGGGTTTAGGTTTCGTCACTCCGGCAACCCCGCAATTGGCAAACGAGTACAAGATGCATTCCCCTAGGCCCATAAAGGTGAAGTGTCATGTAGTCGACGTTCACATGACACCACTAGAAGAATAACACCACAACTTAAATATCATACCATTGAATATTACTCAACCATAGTTCACTACTAACAGTTAGACTTCACCCATGTCCTCAAGAACTAAACGAACTACTCACGAGATATCATATGGAACATGATCAGAGGTGATATGATGACAAATAACAATCTGAACATAAACCTTGGTCCAATGGTTTCACTCAATAGCATCAACAACAAGTAGAAATCGATACCGGGAGAGTTTCCCCTATCAAATAATCAAGATCAAACCCAAATTGCTACGGCGGTGATGGTGTTCAGCGGTGGAGACGGCGGTGATGATGGTGGAGATGATGATGATGGTGATGGAGATGATGTCCAGCTCGATGACGGTGACGATGGCGTCGATTTCCCCCTCCGGGAGGGAATTTCCCCGGTGGTTCCTGCCCGCCGGAGAGCTCTTTTCTCTCTGGTGTTCTCCGCCCCGCAGAGGCGGCTATGGCTCTTCGCGAGGTACCCCCTGTGGCTTAGGTCTTCGGGACGAAGTGTTTCGCGAAGAAAAGGAGGCGAAAGGGGCTGTGGGGCCCCCACACCACAAGGTGGCGCGGCCAGGCCATGGGCCGCGCCGGCCTGTGGTCTGGCCCCACCTTGGGCCTTCTCAGCTCCCCCTTCTGGCTTCCTTCGTCATCCGGAAAAATAGGATTTTTGGTATAATTTCCTTCCACAGTTGATCTTCCGAAATATTGCGTTCGACGGTGCATTTTCCAGCGAGAATCCCGGCTCCGGTGCTTGATCCTCCAATAATGATGAAACATGCAAAATAGATGAAATAACATAAGTATTGTGTCCCGATATGAAATATATCAATGAATAACGAGCAAATTATGATATAAAATAGTGATGCAAATTGGACGTATCAACTCCCCCAAGCTTAGACTTCGCTTGTCCCCAAGCGAAACCGAACTCGGTAAACGGGACCACATGTTTATGGAGTGAAGAGTCGATAAATAAAATACGGACAAGAAGCATCATATTCATTCACACAAGACATTCTAGTAAACAACTTCCTCATATAACTCAACTTGAAACAAGTATAAAGTAATCACAAATAAAGGTGCATAAGAAATCATAGTTGGTGATGGCAAAATTCGTTTTTGGTCAGAGAACAATTAACAGATTATACTTATCTCATTGAGCAGCGCTCTCATGTTAAAGTTTATAAGGCACAACTTGCATACTCAATCATAACGGTCTCCTCATGATCATTGATAACTTGCAAAGCTATATTCATTCAGATAAAACTTGTACTAAACAAGGAAGAATAAAGGACATGATAAAGCGAATCACAATATAATGGTTTGATCACAACAACTAAAATGCTTACTTGAGATGGAGGGAAATAGGTTTACTGACCCAACATAAAGTAAAAGACAAGCCCTTCGCAGAGGGAAGCAGGGATTAAATCATGTGCTAGAGCTTTTTCAGTTTTGAAATCATATAAAGAGAATAAAAGTAACATTTTGAGAGGTGTTTGTTGTTGTCAACGACTGGTAGCGGGTACTCTAACCCCCACCTTCAAAGAGCGGCTCCCATATTATTTTCAATTTATGTGGCACTCCTTCCAACCTTTCTTTCACAAACCATGGCTAACCGAATCCTCGGGTGCCTGCCAACAATCTCATACCATGAAGGAGTGCCTTTTTATTTTAGTTTTATTATGATGACACTCCCCCCAACCTTTGCTTACACAAGCCATGGCTAACCGAATCCTTCGGGTGCCATCCATCAATCACATACCATGGAGGAGTGTCTAATTAGGTTAATTAGTTTGGGATCGGGAATCCCATTGCCGGCTCTTTTTGCAAAATTATTGGATAAGCGGATGAAGCCACTAGTCCATTGGTGAAAGTTGCCCAACAAGATTGAAAGATAAAACACCACATACTTCATCATGAGCTATAAAACATTGACACAAATAAGAGATAATAAGTTTTGAATTGTTTAAAGGTAGCATGATGGCGTGTAACTCACACGTTCGTTGGGAACCCCAAGAGGAAGGTATGATGCGCACAGCAGCAAGTTTTCCCTCAGAAAGAAACCAAGGTTTATCGAACCAGGAGGAGCCAAGAAGCACGTTGAAGGTTGATGGCGGCGAGATGTAGTGCGGCGCAACACCGGGGATTCCGGCGCCAACGTGGAACCTGCACAACACAACCAAAGTACTTTGCCCCAACGAAACGAGTGAGGTTGTCAATCTCACCGGCTTGCTGTAACAAAGGATTAACCGTATTGTGTGGAAGATGATTGTTTGCGGAAAACGAGTAGAACAAGTATTGCGAGTAGATTGTATTTCGGTATAGAGAATTGGACCGGGGTCCACGAGTTCACTAGAGGTGTCTCTCCCATAAGATAAACGAGCATGTTGGGTGAACAAATTACGGTTGGGCAATTGACAAATAAAGAGGGCATGACCATGCACATACATATTATGATGAGTATAGTGAGATTTAATTGGGCATTACGACAAAGTACATAGACCGCCATCCGACATGCATCTATGCCTAAAAAGTCCACCTTCGAGGTTATCATCCGAACCCCCTCCGGTATTAAGTTGCTAACAACGAGACAATTGCATTAAGTATTGCGCGTAATGTAATCAGTAACTACATCCTTGAACATAGCACCAATGTTTTATCCCTAGTGGCAACAGACACATCCACAACCTTAGAACTTTACGTCACTCGTCCCGGATATCAATGGAGGCATGAACCCACTATCGAGCATAAATACTCCCTCTTGGAGTTACAAGCATCTACTTGGCCGGAGCATCTACTAGTAACGGAGAGCATGCAAGATCATAAACAACACATAGACATAACTTTGATAATCAACATAACAAGTATTCTCTATTCATCGGATCCCAACAAACGCAACATATAGAATTACAGATAGATGATCTTGATCATGTTAGGCAGCTCACAAGATCCGACAATTAAGCACAATGGGGAGAAGACAACTATCTAGCTACTGCTATGGACCCATAGTCCAGGGGTAGACTACTCACTCATCACTCCGGAGGCGACCATGGCGGCGTAGAGTCCTCCGGGAGATGATTCCCCTCTCCGAGCGAGGTGCGGAGGCGATCTCCTGGATCCCCGAGATGGGATCGGCGGCGGCGGCGTCTCCGGAAGGTTTTCCGTATCGTGGCTCTCGGTGCGGGGGTTTTGCAACGGAGGCTTTAAGTAGGCGGAAGGGCGGGTCGAGGAGGCGGCACGAGGGGCCCACACCACAGGGCCGCGCGGCCAAGGGGGGCCGCGCCGCCCTAGGGTGTGGCCACCTCGTGGCCCCACTTCGTCTCCTCTTCGGTCTTCTGGAAGCTTCGTGGCAAAATAGGACCCTGGGCGTTGATTTTGTCCAATTCGAGAATATTTCGTTACTAGGATTTCGAAACCAAAAACAGCGAGAACAACGACAGCGGCACTTTGGCATCTTGTTAATAGGTTAGTTCCAGAAAATGCACGAATATGACATAAAGTGTGCATAAAACATGTAGATAACATCAATAATGTGGCATGGAACATAAGAAATTATCGATACGTCGGAGACGTATCATAGCACACGAAGTATTTACTTGGAATGGCAGAAAATACCATGTAGTAGGTAGGTACGGTGGACACAAATGACATAGGTTTGGACTAAGGTTTGGATGCACGAGAAGTATTCCCTCTCAGTACAGGTTTTTGGCTAGCAAGGTTAATTAGCAAGCATAAGAGTTGAGGGAAACAAACAAATATACATGTGATAGAAACAATCATGCATCTTCCTTGTAAGCACAAACAATTTTAACTTCAGAATAATAAGCTATGAGCTAACAAGAAAGAAAGACAATGAAATAACTACATGTATTTCTCTTTTCTACTTAAACCTCAAAGTGTTGTTGCTATTGACCAATGCTAAGTTTGCCAAAACCAAATAGATTTATTCAATGCTCCCAAAGTGATACCAATACTAACAACAAGGTAAATCATATAATAGAGATTGCAAACTAAAATAAGATGTGCAATATGTAAATGATAAGACTTCTCATTAATATTCCATAACGATAACTCACACCAAGGGATACATAGATAACCAACTAAAGGAGAGATACTTCCAAACTGCAACCCATCTTATATGATAACTTTCCTACTCATGATATGACACTACTTGACAATAAAAAGTAAAAGATAGTGATGATGTGATACCGCGGCACTCCCCCAAGCTTGGAACAAACCAAGGGGATGCCAATACCGATGATGAATTACTCCTGCGGTGATGGTGGTGATGAATTCCTGACAAGCTTCTCAATAAGCTCCTGAAGCTCATCAATCTTGTATGTGTGATTGCGAATCATCTCCGAATTGTGCTCGACGCGGTTAAGAAGTACGTCCAGACGGCGAGTCCCAACTCTTGGAGTTATTTCCCCACTCTTCAGCCTCAGGCTCCCTCCTTCCTGCAGTGCTAGAGCGATCTATATCCCAATTGCTAGGCAATGCTGCCTTGGGAGTCCCTTCAATTTGATTATTGAAAATTAGATTGTGGAAGGGATGGTGAATGCACGATAAAGATGTTTTCGGAGCTAGGTAATGACGTGGAACCGCTCCTCCGGTGCGAATTCTTGCGCTCTTGTTTGCACTAAAAGGGTTGTCCACCACCTTGATGCTTGCGATGGTAGCACGCGGGTGTGCGCGCGAATCTTCCTCCACCTCTTCTTCATCCTCTTCCTTGACGTCCTTGTCCTCCTCTTTCCACCCAAGATCTCGATTATCTTCATCCGGAAACTCCTTGCCCTTGTTCTTGGAGACCATGGTGCTTCTAAACTGAAAACAGATCCTGGCAGAAACAGCTCGAAACAAAACACGTCGAGAGAACGATATACGGACCTCCAGGGGTCCGAGGGATTATATAGCAAAAATTTTCACGACAAAAGGAAAGTACCAGATCGAACTAGAGTCGGAAAGGGGCGACGAGGCGGCCAGACCATAGGTCGGCGCGGGCCCAGGTCAGGCCGTGCCGGCCTATGGTGGCACGCCCTCGTGCGTCTTTTCCACTCCGTTTCGATCTCGTAATTTTTCATATTTTCCAAAAACAGCAAAAATATTGTTCGGAAAGTAAATTGCGTACTTTTCATTACCAGTACTGTTACCTAATCAAAGTCGAGTTCTGGCGGACTGCCAATTTGCCCTTTGATGAAAGCCTCCGGTATTTCCACTCGAATAATATCAACATCAACATTATAGGAATCACCTGAGATATAATGCTTGAGTCTTTGTCCATTTACCACTTGCGTGGCATTGCCTTGGAGAGAGCTAATTTTGATTGCTCCTGAACGATACACCTCCTCGACAACATACGGTCCTTCCCATTTCGAGAGTAATTTCCCTGCAAAGAATCTGAGACGAGACCGATACAATAGGACTTTATCCCCAATATTAAATTCTCTTTTGATAATCCTCCTATCATGCCATTTTTTAACTTTCTCTTTAAAGAGTTTAGCATTTTCATAAGCTTCACTTCTCCATTCATCTAGAGAACTCAATTGCAACAACCTCTTATTACCGGCAAGTTTAGGATCTTTATTTAATTCTCTAACAGCCCAATAAGCTTTGTGCTCTAGTTCTAAAGGTAAATGACAAGCTTTCCCATAAACCATTTCATAAGGTGACATTCCCATGGGATTTTTATAAGCAGTTCTATAAGCCCATAGTGCATCCTTCAATTTACTAGCCCAATTCTTTCTAGTTGTATTAACAGTCTTTTGCAAGATAGATTTAATCTCTCTATTTGATAATTCTACTTGCCCACTAGTTTGAGGATGATAAGCGGAAGCAATTCTATGATTAATACCATACCTAGCAAGAGTTTTTCTAAAACCTCCATGAATAAAATGAGAACCTCCATCGAGTCATAATATATCTAGGCACTCCAAATCTAGGAAAAATAATGTCTAAAAGCATTCTTAAAGAGGTCTCGCCATCGGCACTTTTTGTAGGTATGGCTTCCACCCATTTAGTAACATAATCAACGAGCAACAAGTATATGAGTGTTACCTTCTGAAGAGGGAAAAGGTCCCATGAAGTCAAATCCCCAACAATCAAACGGTTCAATAACAAGAGTATAATTCATAGGCATTTCATTACGTCTGGAGATATTACCAACCCTTTGGCATTCATCACAAGATAAAATAAACTTTCTCGCATCCTTGAAGAGAGTTGGCCAATAAAAACCTGATTGTAGAACCTTTTGCGCGGTTCTTTCTCCGGCGTGATGTCCTCCATAAGTACTACCATGACATTTACTCAATATCTCTTGTTGTTCATATTCGGGAACACACCTTCGCAAAATACCATCCACTCCTTCTTTATATAAGTGTGGGTCATCCCAGAAATAATGCCTCAAGTCATAAAAGAATTTCCTCCTTTGCTGAGCTGAAAAGGTTGGAGGCAAGTACATGGAAACAATAAAGTTAGCATAATCAGCATACCAAGGACTGTCTCGCGAGCTCACCTTTATTACAGCCAATTGTTCATTTGGAAAACTATCATTAACAGGAACAGGATCATAAGCAATATTTTCCAATCTAGACAAATTATCAACAACAGGATTATCAGCACCTTTCCTATCTACAATATGTAAATCAAATTCTTGCAAAAGAAGTACCCATCTAATAAGCCTCGGCTTAGCATCTTTCTTTGTCATAAGGTATCTAATTGCAGCATGATCAGTATGAATCGTAACTTTTGAATCAACAATATAAGATCTAAATTTATCACAAGCAAAGACTACAGACTAATAATTCTTTTTCAGTTGTAGCATAATTTCTTTGAGCAGCATCAAGAGTTTTACTAGCATAATGAATAACATTCAGTTTTTTATCTACTCGTTGTCCAAGAACAGCGCCTACAACAAAATCACTAGCATCACACATAATTTCAAATGGCAAATTCCAATCGGGAGGTTCAACTACGGGAGGCAGTTGTTAAGGCTTTCTTTAGAGTTTCAAAAGCTTCCTTACAATCATCATCAAAAACAAAAGGTACGTCTTTTTGAAGAAGATTAGTAAGAGGCTTTAAAATCTTGGAGAAATCTTTAATAAATCTCCTATAAAACCCGACATGACCAAGAACACTACGAATACCTTTAACATCCCTCGGATAGGGCATCTTCTCAATTGCTTCAACTTTAGCTCTATCAACTTCAATACCTCTCTCAGAAATTTTATGTCCCAATACAATTCCTTCATTAACCATAAAGTGGCATTTCTCCCAATTAAGAACAAGGTTAGTTTCTTCACATCTACTGCAAAACTTTATCAAGGTTTCGCAAGCAACTATCAAAAGAATTCCCATAGACGGAAAAATCATCCATGAATACTTCCACAATACTCTCGCAAAAGCCATGAAAAATAGCAGACATGCATCTTTGAAAAGTAGCAGGAGCATTACATAAACCAAAAGGCATACGCCTATAAGCATAAGTTCCATAGGGACAAGTAAAAGTGGTTTTCTCTTGATCTTTAGTTTTAACGACAATTTGTGAAAACCCGGAATAACCATCAAGAAAGCAAAAATGAGTATTTTTAGACAATCTTTCTAGCATTTGATCAATAAATGGTAAAGGGTAATGATCTTTCTTAGTAACTTTATTAACTTTTCGAAAATCAATGCACATTCTATACCCTACAACTACTCTTTGAGGGATGAGCTCATCATTATCATTAGGCACAACGAGTCATTCCTCCTTTCTTGGGAACGCAATGCACAGGACTAACCCATCTACTATCAGCAATAGGATATATAATACCAGCTTCAAGAAGTTTTAATACCTCATTCCTTACCACCTCCTTCATCTTCGAAATTAGACGACGCTGATGTTCAACAACAGGCTTTGCATCATCTTCCATATTAATAGCATGTTGGCAAATAGAAGGAGAAATCCCCTTCAAATCATCAAGAGTGTAGCCAATAGCTCCTCGGTGTTTCTTCAATATTTCTAATAACCTTTCTTCCTCAATCTCTGAAAGCTTAGAACTAATAATAACAGGATATATTTTCTTATCATCAATATGAGCATATTTAAGATTATCAGGTAAAGGCTTTAAATCAAAAACGGGATCTTCCTTTGGTGGCGGTGTTGTACCCAAATCTTCCACCGGTAAATCATGCTTGAGAATAGGTTGGCGAAGAAAATTTTCCTCAAGCTCATCTCTTTCTTTCCTAAAAACTTCACTCTCGCTATCCTCCAAATGTTGCTGCAAAGGATTATTAGGAACAAGAACAATAGATGCACACTGTTCCATTTTAAAATCATTATTAGGCAAATCAGCTTTATAAGGAGCTTTGGTAAATTTAGAGAAGTTAAACTCATATGATTCACCAGCAAATTTAGTCAAAATTTTCTCTTTCTTGCAATCTATAATAGCTCCACAAGTATTTAGAAAAGGTCTACCAAAAATAATAGGACAATAATCACTAGCAGCAAGAACCAAGTACCAAAAAGTCAGCAGGATATTTAATCTTACCACATAGAACTTCCACATCTCGAACAATACCAATTGGAGAAATAGTTTCTCTATTAGCCAGCTGAATAACCACATCAATATCTTCAAGTTCACAAGAACCAATTTCGTGCATAATCTCCAGTATAAAGCTCATAAGGAATAGCACTAACACTTGCACCAATATCACATAAACCATAATAGCAATGATCACCAATTCTAACGAGATAGCATAGGAACACTAACTTGTTTGGGTTTATTAGGATGTGAAACAATATTAGAAGCATCTTCACGAGAAAATAATATGACTATCCTCCACATTTTCGAGTCACAAGATCTTTAACTATTGCAACAAGCAGAGTTCAACTTTTATTTGTTCTTCGAGTTCTACGAGGTTTCTTCTCACTTTTATGAACCGCACTATTTATAACGAGTACTCCTTCATTTTAGCGAGGAAAGGAGTTTTTTCAATATAAGCTTCAGGAATAACATGATCAGCAGTTTCAACTACAACGCATTTATTAATAGATGAATCAATTTTATCTTTATACGGTTCATGATACTTATCAAAATTCTTCTTAGGCAATTCATAATGAGAAGCAAAAGCTTTATAAAGATTTGCAGCAACTTGAGAATCAAGACCATATGTAGCACTCATATTACGAAATTTATCGGTATCCATAAAAGCTTCAATGCATTTATAATCATAAATTATACCCGATTCTCTATCCTTGTCGTTCTCCCAACCTTCGAGTATTTTCTTGGATCCGATCAAGAAGGTCCCTTTTAAACTCTTCTTTGTTGCGTGTAAATGATCCCGAACAAGAAGTATCCAGCAAGGTCTTGTCTTGAAAAGAAAGTCTTGCATAGAAATTATCAATAATAACATTACCAGGAAGCTCATGAATGGGGCATTTGAGCATTAAAGACTTCAATCTCCCCCACGCTTGGGCAATACTTTCTCCATCATGAGGCCAGAAATTATATATGCGGTTACGATCTTTGTGAATTTCACTTGGAGGATAGAATTTAGAATAAAATAAAGGCACTATGTCCTCCCAATCAAGAGAATCACCATTCTTCAGCAATTTATACCAATGCGCCGCTTTACCAGACAGCGATATAGAGAATAGTTTCTTTCTAACTTCATTCATGGCAATACCTGCACATTTGAATAACCCGCATAATTCATGTAAAAATAGTAAATGATCACCAGGATGGACAGTTCCATCCCCTTCATAGCGGTTATCCATAACACGTTCAATAATTTTCATAGGTATTTTATATGGTATCACTTCCTCACCGGCGCCTCATCCACTACCGTTGCAGTAGTAGTAGATTTCCCAAATAGAAATTGAAGAGAAGATCTCTCCATAATGACTTATAGCAGCGAGGCGAAATAAAATCAGCACAAACGAGTAAGGTTTTCCTTACCAATTCCACTTACCAATAGCGCTTCACTCCCCGGCAACGGCGCCAAAAAATAGTCTTGATGACCCACAAGTATAGGGGGTGTATCGTAGTATTTTCGATAAGTAAGAATGTCGATCCCAACGAGGAGCAGAAGGTGTTGACAAGCAGTTTCAATGAAGGATTCCCTGTAAATGCTCACAGACAAGTATTCAGGGGGTTTCGATGTAACAGTTGAATAAAGTACGAGTAAGTAAAGTGCGAGAGTAACAATTGCAGCGAGTGGCCCAATCCTTTTTAGCACAAAGGACAAGCCGGTTTGTTTACTTATAATGACCAAACGTTCTCGAGGACACACGGGATTTTAGTCTAGTGCTTTCGCTACATACGGCTAAATAATCTTCATTGTTATGATAAGTGTTGTGTGGGTGAACCTATGCTAATGTACCGCCCTTCCTAGGACTAATACATACTTGTGATTATACCCCTTGCAAGCATCCGCAACTACAAGAAAGTAATTAAGATAAATCTAACCACGGCCTTAAACTGCGAGATCCTGCGATCCCTCCTCGCATCGATATACCAACGGGGGTTTAGGTTTACGTCACTCCGGCAACCCCGCAATTGGCAAACGAGTACAAGATGCATTCCCCTAGGCCCATAAAGGTGAAGTGTCATGTAGTCGACGTTCACATGACACCACTAGAAGAATAACACCACAACTTAAATATCATACCATTGAATATTACTCAACCATAGTTCACTACTAACAGTTAGACTTCACCCATGTCCTCAAGAACTAAACAAACTACTCACGAGACATCATATGGAACATGATCAGAGGTGATATGATGACAAATAACAATCTGAACATAAACCTTGGTCCAATGGTTTCACTCAATAGCATCAACAACAAGTAGAAATCGATACCGGGAGAGTTTCCCCTATCAAATAATCAAGATCAAACCCAAATTGCTACGGCGGTGACGGTGTCCAGCGGTGGAGACGGCGGTGATGATGGTGGAGATGATGATGATGGTGATGGAGATGATGTCCAGCTCGATGACGGTGACGATGGCATCGATTTCCCCCTCCGGGAGGGAATTTCCCCGGCGGATTCCTGCCCGCCGGAGAGCTCTTTTCTCTCTGGTGTTCTCCGCCCCGCAGAGGCGGCTGTGGCTCTTGGCGAGGTACCCCTAGTGGCTTAGGTCTTCGGGACGAAGGGTTTCGCGAAGAAAAGGAGGCGAAAGGGGCTGTGGGGCCCCCACACCACAAGGTGGCGCGGCCGGAGCCATGGGCCGCGCCGCCTCGTGGTGCGGCCCCACCTTGGGCCTTCTCAGCTCCCCCTTCTGGCTTCCTTCGTCATCTGGAAAAATAGGATTTTTGGTATAATTTCCTTCCACAGTTGATCTTTCGAAATATTGCGTTCTGACGGTGCTTTTTCTAGCAGAATCCTGGCTCCGGTGCTTGATCCTCCAATAATGATGAAACATGCAAAATAGATGAAATAACATAAGTATTGTGTCCCAGTATGAAATATATCAATGAATAACAGCAAATTATGATATAAAATAGTGATGCAAATTGGACGTATCAATATCTCATGGATATTGTCAACATAAAGTAATATAACAAGTGCAATATGCAAGTATGTTAGAATCAATGCACAGTTAACATAAGTGTTTGTTTTAAGATGGAAGGAAGTGGGTAAACTGACTCAACATAAAAGTAGAAGAATGGCCCTTCGCAGAGGGAAGCATTGATTGCTATGTTTGTGCTAGAGCTTTTATTTTGAAAACAAGAAACAATTTTGTCAACGGTAGTAATAAAGCATATGCATTATGTAAATTATATCCTACAAGTTGCAAGCCTCATGCATAGATTACCAATAGTGCCCGCACCTTGTCCTAATTAGCTCGGATTACCTGGATTATCATCGCAATACATATGTTTTAACCAAGTGTCGCAAAGGGGTACCTCTATGCCGCCTGTACAAAGGTCTAAGGAGAAAGCTTGCATTGGATTTCTTGCTTTTGATTATTCTCAACTTAGACATCCATACCGGGACAACATAGACAACAGATAGTGGACTCCTCTTTAATGCATAAGCATTCAACAACAAATAATATTCTCATAAGAGATTGAGGATAGTTGTCCAAAACTGAAACTTCCACCATGGATCATGGCTTTAGTTAGCGGCCCAATGCTCTTCTCTAACAATATGCATACTCAAACCATTCAACTCATGGTAAATCGCCCTTACTTCAGACAAGACGAACATGCATAGCAACTCACATGATATTCAACAAAGGGTAGCTGATGGCGTCCCCAGGAACATGGTTATCGCTCAACAAGCAACTTATAAGAGATAAGATGCATAAGTACATATTCAATACCACAATAGTTTTTAGGCTATTTGTCCCATGAGCTATATATTGCAAAGGCGAAGAATGGAAATTTAAAGGTAGCACTCAAGCAATTTACTTTGGAATGGCGGAGAAATACCATATAGTAGGTAGGTATGATGGACACAAGTGGCATAGTGTTTGGCTCAAGGATTTTGGATGCATGAGAAGTATTCCCTCTCAATACAAGGCTTAGGCTAGCAAGGTTATTTGAAACAAACACAAGTATGAACCGGTACAGCAAAACTCACATAAAAACATATTGTAAGCATTATAAGACTCTACACCGTCTTCCTTGTTGTTCGACCCTTACTAGAAAATATCTAGACCTTAGAGAGACCAATCATGCAAACCAAATTTTAGCAAGCTCTATGTATTTCTTCATTAATAGGTGCAAAGTATATGATGCAAGAGCTTAAACATGAGCACAACAATTTCCAAGTATCACATTATTCAAGACATTCTACCAATTAACACATGTAGCATTTCCCGTTTCCAACCATATAACAATTAACGAAGCAGTTTCAACCTTCGCCATGAACATTATGAGTAAAGCTAAGGACATATTTGTCCATATGCAACAGCGGAGCATGTCTCTCTCCCACACAATGAATGGTAGGATCCAACTTTATTCAAACAAAACAAAAACAAAAACATACAGACGCTCCAAGTAAAGCACATAAGATGTGATGGAATAAAAATGTAGTTTCACTAGAGGAACCTGATAATGTTGTCGATGAAGAAGGGGATGCCTTGGGCATCCCCAAGCTTAGATGCTTGAGTCTTCTTGAAATATGCAGGGATGAACCACCGGGGCATCCCCAAGCTTAGTGCTTTCACTCTCCTTGATCATATTGTATCATCCTCCTCTCTTGATCCTTGAAAACTTCCTCCACACCAAACTCAAAACAACTCATTAGAGGGTTAGTGCATAATCAAAATTCACATGTTCAGAGGTGACATAATCATTCTTAACACTTCTGGACATTGCACAAAGCTACTGAAAGTTAATGGAATAAAGAAATCCATCAAGCATAGCAAAACAGGCAATGCGAAATAAAAGGAGAATCTGTCAAAACAGAACAGTACGTAAAGATGAATTTTTAAGAGGCACCAGACTTGCTCAGATGAAAATGCTCAAATTGAATGAAAGTTGCATACATATCTGAGGATCACTCACGTAAATTGGCAGAATTTTCTGAGTTACCTACAGAGAATTCAACCCAAATTCGTGACAGCAAGAAATCTGTTTCTGCGCAGTAATCCAAATCTAGTATGAACCTTACTATCAAAGACTTTACTTGGCACAACAATGCAACAAAATTAAGATAAGGAGAAGTTGCTACAGTAGTAACAACTTCCAAGACTCAAATATAAAACAAAAGTAATGTAGTAAAATCATGGGTTGTCTCCCATAAGCGCTTTTCTTTAACGCCTTTCAGCTAGGCGCAGAAAGTGTGTATCAAGTGTTATCAAGAGATGAAGCATCAACATAATTTTCACAACTTGTCACATTAGGTATCTTAGATGCTCCCTTATCTATAATGGTATTAAGAGCTTTATCAATTTTAGACCTATAATGGTTTTTTGGTTTAGGCACCTTAGAGACATATATGAACTTTTGCTCCTTACCCACATAAGCTTTCTCCTTAAACTTAATAGAAGAAAAAGTTGAACCCAAGGTTCCCATAGCCTCTTCAAGTTCACTAATCCTTTGAGTTTGATTATCATGAATAGCACAAGCTTCTAAGATGGAAATTTTCTCATTAATTCCACCTAGAGATTTGTCAAGTTTATCGTTGCTATTAAGTAATTCTCCCAATCTAGTCTCAATACTTGGAAGATTTTGCTCTATGGTCTCCAACTTTTTCATGACATCTTCAAGAGAGATTTCAGTTTTGACTTCATTAACAGGTGGTATTCCAAATAGACTCTCAATAATGCAACTAGCTTCTAAAGCAGGAGTGCCTAGGAAATTACCTCCCGCGAGACAATCAAGAGCATACCTATTCCAGCTAGAGATACCAACATAAAAATTCCTGAGTAGGATAATAGTGGAGTGTTTCTTAGTGCACCTACTATGAGCATCACTAATTCTATACCAAGCATCTTTTAAACATTCTCCCCCTTGTTGCTTAAATGAACGAACTTCAACTTCAGGATTACTCATTTTAGCAATAGTAAATAAAGCAAACTAGATAAAGTAAATGCAAGTAACTATTTTTTTGTGTTTTTAATATGGCAAACAAGATAGCAAATAAAGTAAAGCTAGCAACTAATTTTTTTGTGTTTTGATTTAGTGCAGCAAACAAAGTAGTAAATAAAAGTAAAGCAAGACAAAAACAAAGTAAAGAGATTGGAAGTGGAGCCTCCCCTTGCAGCGTGTCTTGATCTCCCCGGCAACGGCGCCAGAAATTTACTTGCTTGCGCGCAATTGACGTGTGTCTCTCCGTTCAGCACGCGACCGTTGGGAACCCCAAGTGGAAGGTGTGATGCGTACAGCAGTAAGTTTCCCTCAGTAAGAAACCAAGGTTTATCGAACCAGTAGGAGCCAAGAAGCACGTTGAAGGTTGATGGCGGCGGAGTGTAGTGCGGCGCAACACCAGGGATTTCGGCGCCAACGTGGAACCTGCACAACACAACCAAATTACTTTGCCCCAACGTGACAGTGAGGTTGTCAATCTCACCGGCTTGCTGTAATAAAGGATTAGATGTATAGTGTGGATGATGATGTTTGCGAGAGAACGATGAGAACGAGTATTGCGGTAGATTGTATTCGATGTAAAAGAATGGACCGGAGTCCACAGTTCACTAGAGGTGTCTCTCCCATAAGATAAATAGCATGTTGGGTGAACAAATTACGGTTGGGCAATTGACAAATAAAGAGGGCATGACCATGCACATACATGTTATGATGAGTAGTGTGAGATTCAATTGGGCATTACGACAAAGTACATAGACCGCTATCCAAGCATGCATCTATGCCTAAAAAGTCCACCTTCGAGGTTATCATCCGAACCCCCTCCGAGTATTAAGTTGCAAACAACGAGACAATTGCATTAAGTATGGTGCGTAATGTAATCAACAAATACATCCTTAGACATAGCATTGATGTTTTATCCCTAGTGGCAACAGCACATCCACAACCTTAGAACTTTCACGTCACTGTCCCAGATTTAATGGAGGCATGAACCCACTATCGAGCATAAATACTCCCTCTTGGAGTTAGAAGTAAAAACTCGGCCAGAGCCTCTACTAGCAACGGAGAGCATGCAAGATCATAAACAACACATAGATAATAGATTGATAATCAACATAACATAGCATTCACTATTCATCGGATCCCAACAAACGCAACATGTAGCATTACAAATAGATGATCTTGATCATGTTAGGCAGCTCACAAGATCTAACAATGATAGCATAATTAGGAGAAGACGACCATCTAGCTACTGCTATGGACCCATAGTCCAGGGGTGAACTACTCACACATCACTCCGGAGGCGACCATGGCGGTGAAGAGTCCTCCGGGAGATGATTCCCCTCTCCGGCAGGGTGCCGGAGGCGATCTCCTGAATCCCCCGAGATGGGATTTGTAATGTCCCAGGTTTAGAGACGATCGAGGGGTAGATTTTAGAAAGGGATGTGCATTGCATAGTAAATTCTGGGGAAATTTCGCGCTATTAAACAAAAACTGCATCGAAGGGGGACAAGTTTCTCTCTCGACACCTTACAGGGTTAGGGTTTCGAGAGTGCGACAAACTTGCATCTCACTTCACTAGTTTAGGGTTTTGAGAAAAGAGGGGAGAGTTTACTTGATTGAATTCTAAATGATATGACATGGTTGAATTCAAACCAAGGTTGAATTTGAATTTCAAATTCAAACATTAAATAATTACCTTAAATAATTCAATTGAGGAAATTCATTAAGTAAATAATCAATAATAAACAAGATGAACAATTATAATAAAGTGGAGCTCATTAGGGAAAACCTTGAGCTTTATTGAATAACACACAAGATACATTGTCTTTACATTATTCATAATGGAAATAAATGAATTACAACACATTACATAAATGGGCAGAATAGAAGAATGAAAAATAAAGAAAAATTACAATTTAATGATCCTAGACTAAATTCTACAAGATCATCTTCATTTGATCTTGAACTTGATGAATTCCAAGTCCATTTTGAGCCATGGATGATCCCTGCACAAAAACACAACAAAGAGAAGTTATGCCAAGAGGCAAAGCCACTTGGCAAGTTAGAAATCAAATGGAAAGGTGAAATGAGCAGATAAGCTCAATGTGGCCGAGCTGATCCAGGCCAAAGCCAAGTTCCGGGTTCGGGTGCACGACACTTGACAAAGACACACACACACAGCCTGCTCACAGGGCTGTGTGCATGCTGCACACACACACAGTGTGTCACTAAGGTGACAAGCAGGAGCTGTCGACCAGGGATGCAAGAGAGCACCATATATAACCTTTTCAGAGCCAAACCCTAGTCATTTGTTCATCCATCGACAGGCAGCAGTGGTAAGTTCATCAAGAACACCAAGAACACTTAGAACAGGAAAAACCACAAGCCATCAGAAACCATCCAGGGACAGTTTCACCAAGAACTGTCAACTGTGAGCAAGTACCAGATGGAGTAAAGCACCACAAGCTTGTAAGGAGGAGAAGGGCAAGCAAACCAAGCATCACGAAGCAATCCTCTACAACAACACTTAATTCTAGGAGGCTGGAGTGAGGTATACCACACAAGAGCTCGAGCAAGATCATATCTTGCTCATACTTAAGCATGATTGCATCACAGGAGCATAGAAGGGTAGAAAACCCTAGGTGTATCATCATTTGGTTACTAAACCAATTGGTGCCAGCAAGTACAACTAAGGCTAACAGGAAAATAAACCAGGGAACACTGGTTATGACAACACAGTGTCAAAACCAGAGAAATCCAGCATGGATTTATTCCTTGCAGCCAATCAGGATCACAAAGCACCTATTGACCTAGCTAAAACCATCAGACTTAGACAGAATACTGTCTGTTTGTTTTCAACATCAAGAGTTCTGGCAATCCAATAAATGGATCACCAGACAACATTTGGTAAGCAACAGCAAGCCAACAGATAGGGGAGCCATCCCAGGGCAGCACATGTATACTGCCAGGATCACCTCAACCCTTAACCAATTCCAACAAAGAAACCATGCACAGATATCATCACCCAGTAGGGTTCAAAAGGAGGGCTAGGGTACACAACCAGGTGTTGGCATCCATCTAACCCTAACAAATTCATTGAAATGATCATCACTGAATCTCAGTTCACATTATTTATCCATCTAATCCAGCAAGGATAAACAGATAAATGAAACAGACAAGCAATTGATGCACCAGGGTCTTGCCAATAATCAAATGGATCATGACAGGCATCAATTGATGCTTAAGCAAGCAACAGCACACATCAGGCCAGGCCTGTGTGATACACAAGTGAGCAACAGTGAGGCACAGACACCAAAGAGCAGCTGTTACAAACAACTGGTGATCATATGAACACCAGAAGCTTGTTGGAGCATGCTACTGTATGCTATAACTCATTCTAAGCAATTAACACATGAACAGATAATTAAATAACTGAACAATTGCATCACTGATAAGGGCATCAGGCTTTATAATTGTATCCAGAAGCACATCAAAGGCTTGATGAACCAAAGGATCATAATACACAAGAAAAGCACATATCAATTCATCACTGGATCACACTGCTAAGCCAACAGCAATGCTCAGATGAGCATGCTCATGAATTTGAGCACATGAACTAGCCACAGAAGCACTGGCACTTGCAAAACTGCAAGAATTATACATTGTAATTAAGCCATGGCAACAGAAATGAATACATTTGAGTGTCTGACAAGCATAGGATCATGAACAAAAGCACAGAGCAAGGATCTAGCAAGAATGGCAAGCACTGGCATGGCCAGGGCAACAATGGCCAGGGCTAATAGGGTCAGTAGCATGTAGAACAACAAGTTGCAGAGAAGAACAGCATCAGCACACGCATGGCACAGCAAGCACAAGTAGCAGAGCACATAGAGGTAGAGCAGCAGCACAAGCGATGGCCATGGCCAATAGGGCATGGCACAGCATTTCCATGGGGGAAACAGGCCAGTAGACAGAGCTAGACGAAGAGGAGGAGGAGAGAAAGGAGGAGAACAGGGGCACCAACCTGGAGCAGCACCTCGGCGTCGCCATGGCGGTACGGCGGCACGGCCTAGGCACGGCCACGCCAAGCCTTGGTCAGGCCAGGCGGTCGCCGAAGCGCGGAGGCTCCAGCGCAGGCACGGCGAGGCCTACGGCCAAGCCACACCGCCAGGAGCGTCGGCGGCGACGAATCGCCGCGGAACTCCACGGCCTTGCGAGCAGACGTGTTGGGGACGAGAAGCGGAGGCGGCGAGGACCAGATCGACGCCGTAGATCTGGTGCGCCGTCACGAGGCGGTGCAGATGCGCCCCATCTCACCGCCGGCGATGGCCGGAGGTGGCCGGAACAAAGCGGCGACGGCGCAGGCGACCACCGCGTCGCGGGAGAGGTTAGGGTTTCGCGAGAGGGGAGAGGAAGAGCGCGTCTGGGTCCGACCGAGCCGGTTGGGGCGGCTCGGGTTAGACTCAACCCGTTGGGCCACCTGACAGGTGGGGCCCAGGGGTAAATGTGTCTTTTCACATTTCAAATAAACAAGAAACTTTGAAAATGAATAGAAAATGATTCAAAGCTCTAAAAAAATAAGTAAAAATATGAAAATAGATCAGCATAAAATTCTCTATCATAATAAAATACAAACGAGAGTGTTTGAAGACATTCAAAAATAAGTCTTCATTTGAGGATTTAAATAATCATTTAAATCACACATAAGATTTTCAATAATAAAAATAAGTCCATTAATGAATAGGGACTTCAAAAATACCTTGACAACATTTCAAGGATGTATTTTACTTTAAATCAAGTATCCCCAAATTATTCCTAGTATTAACCTCTTACAGGAAATAATAAAGACATCGGAAGGGGGGAACAAACCCTAAAAATGGAATCATGCATAATTGCTTCTTTAACCATTGCCCTTATCGGACAATGATGCTATTTTTCAGAACAAGAGGACAAGGGTCAGTCCATACCTTCCAACTGCAGAACTTTGCAGTGTTCGGGCAAGTTCATCACTTGCTCATGTCATTTGAGTATTTTTATCAAATTACTTGCAAAGTATTATGGTTATCACTATTGCACAAAAATTAAAACCACTACTTTCATAACTATGAATATGACTATGTGGTGGGCAATGGAACCATGGATTGTGTTGATATGGTGGAGGTTCCATTGCACGGGCTTATATCCATCTAGGATTAAACAACAAATGTCGCCAGTGATTCTTGTGCCGTAATACCCGTGTTAACCATAAGATCCGGAGTGGGACGGAGTAGTCAAAAGTGTTTCCACCTCTCGTTCATCAACGGATGCGCTTTACCGTACACACTTGTATCTGTCGGCGGCAAGCGGTAGGCTGGGGAAGCCTTAAGTCCCCACGGCACAGTCCGTAGACACTTGTCGTGCGAAGTGCAAGCGGTAGGCTGGGGAAGCCTTAAGTCCCCACGGTATTGCGGTCTATGAGGGATTGTAAGGTGTCCGGAACGGTCTATCCATGTTGATAGGGGAAGGCATATGAATGCCCGGAACGGTCTCATCATGGATATAGGGGAGGACAATCTTACAAAAGGGTGGGTGTTCGAGGTAGCGGAGGAACATGATTGGCTAGACCTTATACCGGGCCTCATACCAAAGGAAGTGTGGACGGGAAAGCTGCCCGGTTGGCACAAAGGTTAAGATCTCTTATGGGTAAAGCAACACACCTCTGCAGAGTGTAAAAAGCGTGACTGTCACTCCCTGTTCCGGGATTGAGGAACTGCGAACGCGGCCGGAAAGGAGCTCCATGAAGTTCTAGTAAACCGGTGAAGGCTGGCGGACATAGCTCTTCGAAATAAAAGCAATCTTTTGAAGAAATGATTATTAAAACTTGCATTGGTATTAGACTTTCTGGTCTAATATCGTAGCTAGTGCATTAAACACCTCTTATCTATAATGAACTTGTTGAGTACGCTCGTACTCATACCACTCTTAAATCCCCTGCTTAGATTGTCTGAACCGTCTGGAGGAGGACTGCGACAACAATGAAGGAGCCGAGGTTATCGGCTATGATGCACCTGACCTCTCAGGAGGAGTTGAAGGCGTAGACTACATCATCGTCTACGGATCCGGGGAGGCTTCCGGAGAAGAACAAGCCTAGAGATATCTGAGGAGTAGTAGTAGCCGAGCAGCACAAACTCTTACCATATAGCTGCTCGATTAAATAAATGTTTTGTTTAATGAGACAATGGTATTGTAAGTTAAGTTGGGTTCACCTCGAACCCAGGAGATATCCTCTTAGGACCCAAGAGGAGCTCCGAGACGACTTGTGTATGTGTATTGTAATAATATGTGAATGAGTTATGGACCTTGCTATGTTCTGTTGTACTACTCTGAGGGATGTGATATTTGCGGAATGGTACTTCGCGAATGTTATATCAACGACTGGCATACTACAACATGCAGTGGTATGCAGGGTCACCACAGGATTGGCGGCGGCGGCGTCTCTGGAAGGTTTTCCGTATCGTGGTTCTCGGTACTGGAACTATTATTGACGAAGGCTTATGTAGGCGGAAGGGTAGGTCATGGGACGACGCGAGGGGCCCACACGCTAGGCCGGCGCGGCCAGGGCCTGGGCCGCGCCGCCCTAGTGTGGCGTCGCCTCGTCGCCCCACTTCGTATCTCCCCCGGTGTTCTGGAAGCTTCGTGGAAGAATAAGATCTTGGGCGTTGATTTCGTCTAATTCCGAGAATATTTCCTTACTAGGATTTCTGAAACCAAAAATAGCAGAAAACAGCAACTGGCTCTTCGGCATCTTGTTAATAGGTTAGTGCCGGAAAATGCGTAAATATGATATAAAGTATGTATAAAACATGTAGGTATCATCAATAAAGTAGCATGGAACATAAGAAATTATCGATACGTTGGAGACGTATCACCGGGCACCGAGCGGCCTCTAAATAGGAGCGGGGAGCGGGGCTGGTGAGCGCATTGATCGCGGCAGGAGATCGTGCAGCCGGAGAACCTGGGATGGCGCTGGACTCGAGAGCGGCATGGGCAGGCCGCGGGACTCCGGCGTAGGGAGATAGGGAGATAGGGGCGCAGAGGACGCGTCTTCCTTGAAGGAGGAAGAGACCTCTGACGGGACGGCGTTCGGCGACGAAGGGCATGCCAAAAAATGGGGGCGGGGCAGCGGTAATGAACCCTCTCCACCAAACCCAACGGAAAACGCGGGAAGACGCGACCAGACAGGTTTTGAGCGACGTCTGCGACGCGCACGCGAGCGGATGCCAGGTGGGGCAGCCTCGGGCAGGTCAGCAGCGGCCCCCACAGCAGAAACGAAGGAACCATGGAAACCAAGTCCAAAACGCTCGCAGTGTTTTGGCCCAGCGGAGACGATGAAGGAAGCAACCGCCGGCGAAGCGACGAGGACGTGGAAAACGTTGGTGGTAACGACAGAGGGAGAAAGGCGATCGTCGGAACCACAGAGGAAGAAGGAAAGGATCTCACCCATGGTGGTAACTGAGAAATAGGGCGAGATGAAGGGCGAGGTCACCCAGATCTCACCCAAGATCAGGGGGAAACGCGGGGAGATGGAGATCAGGGAGGCGAAACGGGAGAGGATGAAACCTTGGAACACCTCACCTGGCACTACGCAGCGACGAGAGCGGGCGCGGCTGGGGGTTGCGGCACCGCCGACCGCATGGAGCGGGCCTTCCGAGGGGCCGCCGCCAGGCGGAGCAGCCGCGGGGGAGGCGAGTAGGAGGGGGCTTTGGCTGGGCGAGGCGGAGGTGGCGGGGGCTGTGGCTGGGTGGGGGCTCTGGCCGCCGGCCACCGGAGCAGCGACGGGCGGGGCTCCCGCGTCGCCTATTGCGTCGCGAGAGCGCATCGTGTAGGAAAGACCCTCGGTCCAATTTTACATCTCCCTAGTAGGCGTCTGCCACTTCCACTAGCGATTTGTTGATGAAGCCTTCCCGTTGGCGATTGTGCGATTGCGTCCTTGAGACTTGAGACCATCTTGCCATCGGAGATCCCCCTCATCCCCGTCTGTATGTGTTTCTGAATTCTGATTACTCGATTCACTAAGTTTTAAAGTCACATTTCAGTATACATGTGTTACCGCTGCTAGTTGGCTAGTATCAGCTTGCTTTTAAACGGAAGGCCCTAGGCCCGGCTTTATATATAAAGCCAACACGGCAACCACATAGTAGCGATACAACTCACACCACAAACTGGTACCTCAAAGTGCTGATAACTTAGTACAAATACGCCAAGTCTGGTGCCTAAGACAAACACACAGATGCAAGGGGAGACTAAAGTACGAAGAGCGGCATGCAGTCGTCGACGGCGTCAGCGTCCTTCATCCCGAATCCGCGCATGTAGCCTCCTAAGCTCGTCCAGCGCCGCGTCCAACAGTGGTCGGTCCCTCCGTCTGACCAGTACCCTCCAGCTCTGCATGTAGATAGACATTTTAAAGATGGCGTCAGCCGGGCTGGAGATGAGGGAGCCCTCGATGGCTAGCTTGTTGCGAATGTTCCAGAGCGCCCAACATTGCGCTGCGAAAGTAAACCAAGCTATCCTACGGAGTCTACCCGACAAGCCGTTGGCAATGGCGACAAAGTCCGCAGCCCCTGCTGGGTTCCATGAGCAGGAGAGGAGCTCCCTGATTCCTGCCCACATAAAGACGGCAATGTGGCAAGTGAAGAAAATGTGGTCACAAGTTTCCCATTCGCCACATAGGGCACATCGCCCATTCGATGGCCCATGCCGCTTGACAAGTTGGTCCCCGGAGGGGAGCCTCCCCCGGACGAGTTGCCAGAGGAAGACTCGGATTTTTGGAGGTACCCTAGTGCGCCAAATATCCTTGAAGTGCGTAATCGTCCCACCCCGGGACAGTTTGGAGTACATCGAGGAGGTGGAGTACTCTCTGGAAGGCTCCAGCGCCCATCGAACCACATCCGCGCCCTCAGCGGCTGGCGATAGGTCGAAGATCCTACAGAGGTTGTCCCACTCGACCCTCTCAGCTAGGCCAAAGGTGCGCCTGAAGCGAATCGTCCAGCCACCGTTGGACCTAACCCCTTCCACGGTCGCGAAGTGGTTGTCGCAGCATGCGAAAAGACGAGGAAAGGTAAAGCGAAGGGGCCCCGTGCCCGTCCACCAATCCAGCCAGAAGTAGGTCCTCCGCCCACTGCGAACCTGGTGCTTCGCTCCCAACTTGAAGTACCATTTGATCTTCTGGATGGCGTTCCAGAACTGTGATCCTTTGGTGGGAACCGCCGGGAGAAAAGGTCGTGGTCCCCGTGTACTTGGCCCGAAGAAGGTCTGCCCATAGGCCTTCGTCGTTTTGATAGATCTTCCAGATCCATTTCAACATGAGGGCGATGTTCATGAACTTGGTGTTGAGGATCCCCAATCCTCCAAACGCCCGAGGTTTCCACACCGTGGCCCAGTCCACCATGTGGTACTTCCGTTTGGGACCCGCTCCTTCCCAAAAGAAGCGGGAGCGGTGTTTGTCCATTACTGCGTGGGCCGTGTCATGCAGCAAGTAAAGACCCATAGCAAAGAGCGGGAGGCTGGATAGGCAAGAGTTGGTGAGCTCCAGCCTGCCAGCGGAAGCAAGGAAAAGACCCTGCCAGGGCTCTACCACGTGGCCAACCTTCTCAGTAAGGAAGTTCCAGTCAGCCACCGAGAGGGGGCGGTCGCTGACAGGAAGGCCGAGGTAGTGAAACGGCAAGCTCCCCAGCCTGCAGTTAAGAGCGTCAGCCACTCTTTGACGCTCCAGGTCGTCGACCCCAGTCACGACGACCTCGCTCTTAGCGAAGTTGATCTTAAGGCCTGACATGTTCTCAAAGCAGAGAAGCAGGAACTTAAGATTGGCCAACCCGGAGTCGGAAGGTTCGATCAGAATCAAGGTGTCATCCGCATATTGAAGATGGGTTATCCCCCCCCGGGATCAGGTGGGGCACCACACCCTTGAGATGCCCAGAGTCGGTGGCTCTGGCGATGATAGCCGCCAGGGAATCCACCATGAAGTCGAACAGGATCGGGGAGAGAGGGTCCCCTTGTCTCACACCACGAGCGTTCCTGAAGTTCTCCCCAATAACCCCGTTCACGTTGACCGCAGTATGGCCACCCGAGACCAGCTGCATAAGGCGATGAACGATCATGGGGGAGAAGCCCTTTCTCGACGAGAACTTCACGAAGGAAATCCCAGCTGACTCGATCGAAGGCTTTCTCGAAGTCAAGCTTGAGAAGGAGGCCCTTGAGTTTCTTAACCCTCAGCTCATGGGCGATTTCGTGGAGGGCGAGCACGCCCTGGTGCAGGCACCTCCCTTTGATGAAGGCCTATTGCTTTGTCTGATCGATCACAGTGTTATTAAAAAATGCTATTCTGGTTGCTTTAAAATGAATGTAATGTTTCTTTATTTTAATCATGGAGCACACAACACCACTTGTACCGCAGGCACGACCCCACCTGGCAGCTCCGCTCCGCCCCCTCCTCTCTAGCTCTCGTCTCATCGATCTGCCGAGGCGAAACTGGGTGCACCAATCTGCTCCTGCTGCTGCACTGCACTAGCCGACTTGTCCTCCAGTCCCCCCTCTTCTCTCCTCCCGTCTCCCATAAATACACACCCAGCTCCCCAAATCTCCATTACGCTGCTCTCATCACTCCCAAGATGAGGATCCGGCGGAGGCCGCAGGCGCAGGCGCCGATCCCCTCGCCGCCGCCGCCGCTGGAGCAGCAGGCCTCAGATCCGTCCATTACGCCCCAGACGCCGCCGCCGCCGCCGCCAGGAAACCAACAACATTCGGTCCCGCGGAAGGAGGACGACGCCGAGGAGGAGAAGAGCAAGTCGGAGGAGTTGCACCCGCACCGCCCAACTGTGGATCTCGGCGACGAGCCCTCCCTGCCGGCGCATCCGCAGGTACGCGCGTGCATGCGTAGCCTTTATTGAGTCTTGGTTCCAAATCTCTGATCCTCGCTCGAGGTGGGTGGATGAATGCCTCCCAGATCTATGCTGATCCCATCCTGTTCTCTCGCTGGCAGGGCAACAACGTGGTGGCACGCAGTGACAACGCCCCGGGACGTGGCGGGAGCGGTGGTGCACAAGCACAACGTCAGGCCGGGGCTGCACAAGATGCCCACCACGGGAGGTACGTGATCCAGTTCGGTGATTGTGACCACCACCAACTAAAACCGAAACACCATGCACAAAACAAGAAAGCTTCTTCCGTCATCCGCGTGGATGACTGGATGGTGGAGTAGATGTGGTAATCACAAAACAAAATAGAAATGGAAAGCATCCAAGGCCTCTTTCCGACCATGCGTGACATCTCAGCGTGATGAGCCATTCGTTCTGCTCTATACATAATTACTGCTAATTACTACTACATTACTAACCATTTAGCTTTGCATTGTCGTGTTTGGGAGTTGGGACTGACGCACTCCGTGTTGCATCACTGTTTCATTTACAAAAAAGAAAACTTCTTCTGTCATCTGCGTCACTGCGTGGATGGTGGAGTAGACGTGCTAATCACAAAACAAAGTAGAGATATGGAAAGCATCCAAAGCCCCTTTCCCGTTCGCCGGACCTTGGTGCACTGTCTTTCAGCCTAGTCCAGCCACTTCATGGAAAACTTTCGGTCCCCTTGGGGTTGTGAACATCTCCGCGATCATGGCCTTACAGCCTGTTTGCCTTGTCCTCTTCCTTCCATGAAACCCTTGTTTCGGGAGACATGCATGGACCATGTGTGAGACATTTGTTCATGCGTCTTTGTATGTTCTATACATGATTACTGCTAATTAGTCAAATGTTCTAGCTTCTTCGATCTAGCTTAGCAGTCAAATGTTCATTTCATCAGGTTTTACTAGTCGTGATAACCAAAGCTAAGCGATTTACATATTGATTTAATGCTCGGTTTTGCGGTGCAGCCTAGAGAATGGACATCACGAGGAGTGTCACTTGCCGGTGATTAACGACCCCGGAGAACGTCTCGTCAACGGAGACATCGTCCCGGCAAAGCTTTCGGCGTCAATGACAATGACCCTGAACGTGAAGGAAGGGATCAAGAGCGACGGTTCTAAGAGGAGGTGCGGCCCAGCGGTGCTGTTGGAAGGGTCCCGGTGCAGCCGTGTAAACGGGCGTGCGTGGCGCTGCAGTAGGCCACCACTGGCCGGGTACTCCCTCTGTGAGCACCATCTCGCCAAGGGACGCCAGTCCCGGTCCCGGAACGCCAACGCCAACAACGGCGGCGGAGGACGCGTCGCCACCATGCTCAAGCTCGGTCGCACCGAGACGGTCACCAGGAAGAAGGCGTCGCCGCTGGCCATGTCCATGGATGGCATCGTGCCTGCGGTGGCACATCTAGCGGCGGAGTTCAGTTGATCATTCGATTGATTGACGGGTGCATGGAAACGTACAGTTTTGTCATGTGGAGAATCTTGCTAGTGTCTAACTGTGAATTCCTCTTCCTCTTCAATGTCTCTGATTAATGGGGTTGCCGATTAGTGACCACAAAAAAATATGGTACATCTGTTAGATTGTAGTTATCCATTGCTATCCTCGCCGCTTCGACAATACATAATCATCAACTGGCATCGCAGTGTTGCACCATCCAATCGCCACGGTTGGCTGCTGCACTGTGCGAATGCGTTCTATGATGCAGAGATCACCATTTATTCGAAATCTGCTAGAGATGCTCTTAACATGTTAATTCAGGCACACAGCCTAAAGATAAGAAATTCAGTAAATAAACATGTTGTGGCTATCAACACCCTAATTGACACAGAATCACTGTACCGGAAAAGGTACGGCCTAAAGATAGTAAGAGATATAATGGGTCATTTTCTGTTTGTATGATGGACCAGTAGGCACCAGGCAAGCAAGCAAGTTACAGCTCTTATCAGATATCTCTGGGTTAGGGTACTGACTACTGAGAACACTGATGTTAATTCGGATTACTGCTCCTAGTGCAGGCCTATGGAGTGTGGATTTATAGACATATCTACTTATACGCACTAACTTCCTGATTGGTGCTACACGAGTTGTCCGAATATTATCACGTAGGTCTGCCGTCAGTCTGAAGTCTGAACTGAACACCATTGCTGCGTGCCTTTGCCTTTTCTTTGGGAATTTTGCAGATCTCTAATCTGTAGCAATGTGGCACATGTTTGATTGAATACAGTTATGACCAGAAAGCAGGTTGCCGTCCTGTAGTATTGTCTACCTCAACCCTTTGATTGCACGGATCATTTTGCTCCTGCTGGTCCTTTCCACCTGTTTTTTTCAGGCAATCTGGTCCTTTCCCTTGTCGCATGGCATCCTCTCCGCCTAATTAGTTGTGGCCCTTTAAATAGACCGTACCAGCGACACACTTGTAGCAGTCCTCCTGAAATTCACACTGGATCAACGGAATCACACCTTTTTCTGTCTGGCTGTTCTGTGTCTATTTAGGTGTTGACAGGCACAGCATGTTTATTTACTGAATCTCCTAGCTTTCGGCCGTGTGCCTCCTGAATTAACATGTTAAGAGCATCCCTGGATCCCTACCCTGAAACCAGTTTTCTGGTGCCGCGCAGCTCCGCCCGACAAATCTCCGTGCCGGAATTCTTTTACGGCACGAGGTTAGAAGATGGGTTTCGTCCTGAACCCACGTGGCACCGCTATTCAGGTTTAGGGTTTAGTATATATTTATAATTTCAACCAATAGAATTTTCATATAAGATAAGCATAAGTCGACCGAATTTATTAATCTTTCAATACCACACAATACAACAATACTCCAAACTATACCGAATGTTCAATTTAGATAATTAAACAAATAAAGAATGGTCCGGAATCGAATGAATGGTTCAAATCACACATGAATATATATGAAAAAAGGGAGATTTTCTCGCCATATAGCTATCACTAGTGTGAAATGCATTCATCATAAAGTTGGGTATGAGTTGCCATGTTTTCTTCCGGAATGTCTCACGGAAAACTTAAATCGTGTCTTTGGTTCCTTCGAGATTTGACATGGTTACCAACATTGTCGAAGAAAATTTCAAGTTTATTTTTCTCTCATCCTTGATGACCTTGTCGTGTAAAATCACACATGTCTTCACCATTTCGTGGACGGACTTCTTGTCCCAGAAATGAGTGAAACATCAAACAATAGCAAATTGAGCTTGTGACACGCCAAAATCTCTCTCAATATCCTTTCGGTATGCTTCTTGAGCTTGGGAAAAACAGATTTCTTTCTTGGCGATGGATGTTGAATGGTCTTGCGAAATGTTGATAAGGAAGGATAGATGCCGTCGGCTAGATAATACCCCATTATATAGTCCCGGTCATTGACAATGTATTTGCAAGCCGGAGCATCTCCATAGGCAAAGCCAAACAAATAGATGGGATCTATACAAAACGTGATATCAATAAGAGATCGTGGCAAATCAAAGAGACAATGCCTAGTCCACAAGACATTGGACGCTACCGCTTAAATAATAATAGTTGGATCATGATGATGACCGGTGTACCGCCCGTGCCAAGCCGCAGGAGAGTCCTTCCACCTCCAGTGCATGCAATCCATGCTCCCAAGCATGCATGGTCATTCTCTTGCTTCGTCCATCTCCATCAACCTCTCTGTGGTTTCCTCATTGGGAGCTTGGAGGTCAAGACGGCCCACGACGAAGGGGACGAGGTCAGAAATGGCCCGTGGGGCTGTGGGAACCGCTACGGGGCCTCTGGTAGTCGAGCTCTCTGATAGATCCATGGTGGCGGCAGGGCGCGCAGTGGCGGAGCCAGCTCACTCAACGAGCCCGGGCATGTCATTTTTGTAGCGCATCTGGTCGGTGTTTGCTTAGCAGAACTTCACAACTAAACCATGAAATTAACCTGATGCTTCATGGAGACTGTCTGGCTAAGCTCGGGCAGCTGCGTGCGGTCACTAGGAGCTAGCTCCGTCCATGCCGCAGGGTGAGGTGGCGAGTGGAACGAAACGAAGCTTTTGGGCGCGATTGAGTTGACGCGGACAGCGGCGGGGGAGGTCACGCGCTCGGAGGGAGCTGAATTTTTTTTAGCTGCGACAAATACTTCCGCCCGATCAGGCTGCTGGATTTGGAAGGCTAAAAACTGCATGTATGATGGTGGTCTATGGTCTAAAAATTGGTGGAGCGGGATGATTTTTCGAGATCGATCGACATATTTCCATGTGTCTCCATGGGATGATTTATTTGGCAAAAAACATTAACACCTGGGTTGGGCCCATATTTAGATATGCTACAAATGCTCTAAATAAGTTCTAAACTCATGTGTGCTAGCCTGCATATCACGTGCGTGCATACCGACATAAGATGCGTCCACAATCTGGATGTTTGTGTGCCCATCACTGAACCATCTGAATCATTTCATGGTCCATCTGGGTGTGGAGGCCACCGTACCCCTGCCATCCTAAGTTAAACTTCGCCCGTTTCATTTGCCTTCGTGGGTTTTCCAGTGAGAGGATTACAACTAGCATATCATGCCGTGCGGAAAAATTACACGGTACACTCACACACCACATCGATTACCCATGGCATTGTTTATCGCAAAAAAGACGATTACATCCATGTCATATTCTACTACGTATGTATGTATGTGCACGACACAACCACACGAACCCCAACTTAGTCCTCATGAATAGATGGGACAAGTCTAAATTTGTTCCTCTTCACTTCAATCTCTTCCTCGCGGCCCACGATAAATACTGCAGACGCCACGTCAGTCGTCAGATCTGAGCAGAAGTTCTGAAACGAAAAAACAAACAGTGTCAAAGATAGGCTTGACCCGGAAGGGACAATAGTCGCGATGCCGAGGAAGAGCTGTGAGAGGACTAGGTAGTAACATCTCCCAGTTCTCTAAAAAGTGGTAGCAGTCCCCTGAAAAAAGAGGTCAGCGGTAACGTGCAGATTTACGGCTACAAGAAGCTATACTACGGCAAGTTTTATCTAACTTCAATGCGAGAGGGGTGAGGACAGCGGCGCGCCTTCGGTTTGTTTGTGCATGTAGTCATCGCTAGGTGGACCGAAAACCTGTTTGTAATATTTATTACTTTTAGAAATTGCTTGTACTGCTGTTGGAGATTATAAATACATTTATGAACTTTTTCCAAAAAAAAATATTTTTTTAACTGATGAAATTTCACCTCCAAGAATTTTCATGTTAGGAGGTGAAATTTGCTTGTAGTTATGTTGAACTCTAGCTCTTCACACAGAGTCACCGACTTTGATTGCTCATTGCTTACCGTACACATCAGCCGTGCTCGACTAAAGCTTGAGGCAAAAAAAAAATTGTTCCATCAAGAGTGATTTCCTTTCACGTGATAATTACGGTTTCCAGTATTGAGTGTACCACAGGTGGTTGCGGTTTATTCCCTCTATCCACAAAAGAGTGTGTGTACTTCCAATATTTTGAAGAGTCAAACTTTTGTATTTAAATAAAATGAAACCAATATTTATGCTACCAAATTAGTATCACCAGATTCATGATGGTGAAATATATTTTTATCATATAGCTATTTTGTTCCCTAAACACTGTCATATTTTTTCCTAAACTAAGTCAAAGTGTGAAATTAATGGAGGAAGTATCGTCTTAAAAAAATTAGGCGAGCAAAAAGATGTAAGTATGTGCATAGGCCAATAAAAAAGCCACAACTACTCTTATGGCATGTTGTTACCCAAGTGCTTAATTGGCACTGGCTTGGACCGAATTTCGCAAAATATTCAAATATTTTTCGATTATCAAATGCCATATTTATATTTTCCCGGTTTGCTCGAGTTATTGCTCTAATCAACCATCCTTTGGAGTTTTTCGCTGTCAATTGGGTTGTGTCGAAGGTGGGCCGCGCAACCCTAGAAAGCGCTTTATCATTCACCATACGCGAAGAGGTGAAGCAACACGCGGCATAAGATGTGATCGGCCCCACCTACACGATGCAGTGAGGCCACCGTTCCTCCATCCCTTCCTCCGTGTGTGGCATGTAGTTTGTCTGTTGTGCACCGCACGACAAACGTGCATGAATGCACCTTTTGACGGCACCCCGCGCGACAAATGTGCATGAACGCACCTTTTGACGGCGCCGTAAGCTTCCAAAAGTAGTGTTACATGTCCGCTCATGCCAGCTAAGATACTTGCGCATGTAGGTACTAACTTGTGCGCAAAAGCAGGTACTCCCTCCGACCCGTGATCTTTCATTGGGCGGAGGGAGTATAATCCATCTCTGACATTCCTACTATGAACGGCATTATGAATTATATATATTCCGTGTATCTTTGACAGGTGAATAAAAAAGAGTGTGACTAACAAAATGGCATCATGAAGTGTGACAAAATTTTGTATCTAGATATGCTACGTCGCCCAGCTGTAATTGCTTCTTGAAGTAATAAAGCATCTTTTATCGAAAAAAAGATATGCTACGTCGCCCAGCTGTGAAATACGTAGGCAAGTTTTGTAATGTACGGGACAAATCTGACCATCCAGCCTCGGGAGGAGTCCTATTCCCTTGGATGGAGTACACAAACACCACATGGCGTCGTATTGCATCTCGCATGGGAGCACCAGAAACCAACCCCACCCCACCTCAGAATCAGATCACGCCTTCCGCTCCGCCCCTTGTTCTCGATCTGTAGATGTGTGCAACCCGTCGATCTCTAGGCCAAGCGCTCGGTGGCATGAAACTGCACCAAATCTGCTGCACTGCTGCTGAGTGTGCACTAGCCTGCCTACTTGTCCTCCCCACTCTTTCCTCCCATAAAAAAAATGCGTGGATCCATGAGGTGAGTGAGAGAGGAACCACACCCAGACACCTTCAATTTGCACCCTCCCCAAATCTCCCGGCGGCGATGAGGATCCGGCGGAGGCCGCAGGCGCAAATCGCCTCGCCGGTGCTGCAGGCCTCAGATCCGTCCCAGCCGCCAAACTCGCCGGGAAGCCAACTGCACTGGCTGCCGCAAAAGGAGGCGAATTACAAGCCGGAAGAGGAGTTGCACTCGCACCGCCCAAATGGAGATCTCGGCAGCGACCCCTCCCCGCCGGCGAGGCGCGCCTCATCACCGCCGCCGCATCCGCAGGTACTCTACCACACACATTCGGCTAAATACACGCGTGCATGTATGCTCCGTTGAATACGGTTTCTAAATCTGTGCTCCAGTATTAGATAATGTCTTTGAATCTCCGTTGCACCTCAGGGCAGGGCAGCTGTTCCCAGATCTAGCTGACCCAGCCTCGTTCTCTCTCTCCCTCCCTGGCAGGGCGACAACGTGGTGGGACGCAGTGACGACGCCGAGGATCGCGGTGGTGGTGGTGGCGCGCGACGTCAGGCCGGGCCGGCATCAGCATCACACGGGAGGTACGTGATTCAGTGGTGAGCTAAAACCGGAACATGCACCAACACAACAGGAAAGCTTCTATACTGCCATCTTCGTGCTTGGCTGGGCTGGTGACAGTGAACTAGTAATTGAGTTGAGGCAGTATGTGTGATACGTAGTAAATCAAATGGAAATGGAAAGCATCCAAGCCCTCTTTCCCATTCGCTGGGCCTGTTTGTTGGCCTCGGTGCCATTTTTATATGCCGTGGGCGATGCAAATATGCCAGCTCGGCTCAGCGGTCCAACCAATTTAATACTGCACCACCGTCCTTCCTTGATCTGCTTGTCACACAGTTAGGCTACTGTAGCTTTAGCTACTTTGCTAGAGGATTTCCTATAGTGTAGTGTAGTCATCGCCTTATGTTGTGCTCAGCGATTCAATGCTAATTAGTTTTGTGATACAGCGCTACCGGTTCTTTGATTTATAGGATTTGTATAAAAATTATGTAGGATTCAGATCTTATACAAAAAATTCTTCACAAGTTATTTGATTCATATGAATATTTTATAAGACTACTCATATAGAAATATTGTAGTTTAATTCTATTGGAAAAAATATGAGATTATAACTTATAGAAAATCATTTTGCTACAATTAAACACACTTCATCTTACCATAAAATTCAAGTATCTATGATATCTTAATTCTATATTCTTTCTATTCCTATAAATTTTTTTATCTATGAATCAAAGGAGCCTCTACTGATTTACTGCACACGCATGCACCGTGTTTCAGTTCAGCCTGTTGCATTGTGTACTGTGGACGTAGGACGAGTACGATCGCGATCGGCGATCAGAGCCTTACAGCCTGTTTGCCTTGTCTTCTTCCTTAGCAGTATATGGGTGCAACGCAACGCACCCCGTGTTTTGGGAGACACGCATGGACCGCAGAGCTAATCTGTCTTCTTCCGCATGCATACAAAATATACATGATTTGTACTAACGACTAGGCAATACATAGCTCACATCGCATCATATGCTCTACTTGCTAATTGGGAGCATCTTAAGCTTAATCCATGTGCTGATAAAATCGAATAACTAATGCTCTTTATTGCACTGCAGCCTAGAGAATGGACATCGCGGCGAGTGTGCCTGGCCGGTGATCGATGCTGCCGGAGAACCTCCCGACAATGGAGTCATCGTCGCGGCAATGCCAGTAGCATCGACGGTGCCCCTGACCGAGAAGGAAGGGATCAAGAGCGACGGCCCCAAGAGGCGGCGCGGCCCCGCGGTGCTGTTGGAGGGGTCTCGGTGCAGCCGCGTCAACGGGCGCGGGTGGCGGTGCAGCCAGCCCACCCTGGTCGGCTACTCCCTCTGCGAGCACCACCTCGGCAAGGGCCGGCAGTCTCGAAGAGCCAACAATGG
The DNA here is from genome assembly GCF_022539505.1 of Lolium rigidum. Classification (NCBI taxonomy): domain Eukaryota; kingdom Viridiplantae; phylum Streptophyta; class Magnoliopsida; order Poales; family Poaceae; genus Lolium; species Lolium rigidum. The sequence continues at coordinate 253,339,763 of NC_061509.1, read as the reverse complement.
CGGTGGCGGAGGAGGAGGAGGGCGCAGTGCCGGAGCGCCCAAGCTCGGCCGCACGGAGCCCAACGGCAGGAAGAGTGCCGCACCGCTAGCCTTGGTCGTCGCGGCGCCTGATGTCCACGAGCCTGTTGCACGTCTAGCGGCGGAGTTCAGTTGATCGATGGATCCATATATGGAACCGTAAAATTCTTTGATTCGGTGGAGATGTCAGGTGTGGTGACTAGCTGTGTACTGTTCCTGCGTCTTTGTGATTAATAGCATTGCTGATTGGTGACCATAAAATGCGTGGTACGTTAATTAATTAGATAATTAGATTTTATCTCCATCTCTTCGTTGCTTCAGCGACCTACCGTGCAACTGCGTTTTGCGATCACATCTTGTCAAGTTGTGGTAGTGTCCATAATCGATGGTCGATGCATCATCCATGTGCAACCAAGTCTAACAGTTTCTTCACCTAGATGTACCTGCTTCAAATTATCACCTCGAGAAGGCTGAGACGGAAATCCGAACAAAGCATGCCTGATGGAAGTGGCCACAAGGCTGTCAGAGACAGACATATAGGGAACTTGTCAGTGTCACACACTGTCATGTCGGTGCTTAAAGTACTGCTAATAAGCTTGTCCTGACGAGATGTTCCAGTAACGTTTCGAGGCTCTGTAATCCAAGCAGCCCATCGGCATAGGATCCGTGCGTGTATCCGTCAGATTAGCGCATATGTACGTATACAGGCGAGCGAGGGAAGAAAAAATTAATTCAGGTAAGAAATGATGCATCTGTTAGATGCTTTTGGATGCTAGCACCTAGAGTAGATCCGGATGAGCTAGCAAATCTCCAAACTGCATGTGGCGGATTAACTCTAGTGTAGCTCATCACATATATAGTTAACATCTTACACCTTCAATTTGGAAAAAGAAAAAAAACAACAGAAATGGAACGACTTACATCATGCGCGTCAGATCGTGGACGCAGATCGAGCAAGCGAAAAAAAGTGTGTGCTCTTTTGATTCACCAGAATCTATAGAAATTTTGCATAGATTTTGAAGTAAACAACTTAACTCTCCGGTGATTTTTTTTCCGTGATTTGAATAACTACTAAAATAGAGGGAAAGGAAAAAACTGATAATATGGACATGGACACGTATAAATGATCCCATTTCCCATCTTTTTTGGGTGGAGAAGGATCCAATTTTCTATAAGCCTATCAAAAATCATATCTTTCAAGTTTTGCAAAATAATAAAAAAAATCATTGATACAAGGAATAGATAGAAGTATCCCCATGCAAATCTCTACTACTTAAAAAGGAGCATAGTGTTCCGTCGTCAACCATCTCCCGTGGTACATCATTCCGTTTCGTCGTGCTTCGTCATGCATTGCTATCGCCCAAATGGGCCAAGCCCAATAAATCGGTTTCGCTGTCACAAGCACCATTTCTTTTTTTTGAACCAACATCGGAAGGGGGTGACCCCCTACCTCATACCATTTTATAAAAACTTAGCAGCAAGCTGAGGCATCTTTAGTCTTACAACCTTGCAAAGAAAAGGAGGAACCAACAAGGGTTTCCTAAAGAAGTGAAAGAAAAGAAAGAAATTACATTGGGCATTCAGAAATCCAATTGTGGAGAGCCGTTTCTTCTTCTTTTCTCGCCCTTAGAGCCCAAAGCTTGCAGTTTTCCAAACCTTGCCTTGCTACAAGATGAGCCGGTAACTCTATATCATCAAACACCTTTTTATTTCTTGATAACCAAATGCTCCAAAGCATGGCCGTAATAATAAGTCCCCAAGCATCCTTCTTATGGGCTGGCCATCTTTCTTTACCCTTATCATATATATCTGGCAGATCACATATTCCAGTTAAATCAATCCCTTCTAGAGAAAGAATTTGTTTGGTTCGTGTACAATCCACCACGAAATGTTCCACAGTCTCTGCAACATTGCACCCGAAGGGACAATTTTCATAAACCACAATTTTTTGTTTGAACATAACTGCTCTGACTTTGATCCTCCCTTAATCATCTGCCATGCAAAGATTTTTCCTTTCTTTGGTGCCGCGCATTTCCAAATGTCACATGCACTGACATAGTCGACTCCACCCCAGTTCATAAGATTGTAAAGGTTTTTCACCGAGAACGTTTCACTTCTATTTGACCTCCATCCTCTTCTATCAATTTTTGTTGCTTGAAGAGTACATGTATGCAAGAAAGCAAGAAGAACTTCCTTCTCATCGGCGGCTTGGCTGGAGGTAATATGATTTAGTGGGATAATCCAATTGCCATCAATCCAATAATCTGAAATCGAGATGTTAGGCCTAACAGAAAGTGAGAAAAGGGCCGGGAGTTGGAAGCAAAGTGGCCCATTGGTAGTCCATTTGTCCTTCCACAAAGAGGTGCACTTCCCATCTCCAATTTTCACACAAGTGGTATTTCTATAAATATCAATCATGCCACTAATCTGTGGCCTAGCTCTTGTATGATTAGTTCCTCGGTTTCCTAGATCTTTGTCATTCAGATGGGCTGCTCTAACCCACATTGCCCATGTGGATTTTGGCTCAACTAGGAGTCGATGGACAAATTTTGTCAAGAGACATTCATTTTGGATTCGAATATTTTTTATACCAAGCCCACCTTCTCTGAAGTCTCTACAGACATAATCCCAAGCAACCATGCAATCGCTGCCATTAGCTGTGCTTTTGCCTTTCGAGAAGAAAGCCCTTAGTAACCTTTCAATTTCGTCAATGACCCATTGTGGAAGCTTGATGCATGACATAAGGTAAGCTAGGAGGGCCGACAAAACTGACTTGGTTAGAGTGAGTCGTCCTCCACGTGTAATGAAGTCGAGAGAGAAACAGATCCTTTTTTCAACCGCTGAAATGTAGGGCAAGAAGACTTCCTTAGGAAGTTTTGCATCAGAGAGCAGCAAACCAAGATAATCTATTTCTATTATATACTAAAAGCACAATACGAGGTTATGTTTTCGAGGCACCACGTTAATCCACATCATCCAAATTATTAAGACACTTAGATCTATAATTTGCGGTTAGGATTTAATAGGAGAATCAGAGTTACGTTACACATACAATTTAATTGCGTAACCCGGACGTAACAGGTCAGCAGTCTAATTCCTAAAATAGAGTTACGTAAAATCTATGCAATTCAATTAGATGACCTTCCAACAAGGCATGACATGTTTAACTCACGTAGTCTGCATCGAAGCCATACCCAAACCATAGTTAAAAGAAGACCATCTAACCTCTAGCTAGATACTTAGTCTCCAAAGCTGATTGGCCGTTTTTTAAAGTCCGACGCTGATTAGTGACTATAATTATAAAAAAGATCCAAATCTGATCGGTGAATATAAAAGAAATTCCAAAGCTGATCGGTGATTATAAAAATAATCCAAAGCTGATCAGTGATAATAAGAAAAAAATCCAAAACTGGTCGATATGTACTCCCTCCATTTTTATTTTATTCGTGTTCTAGGTTTAGTTAAAGTCAAATTTTACAAAGTTTGATCGAAAATATAGGATATTAAAAATATTATATCAAGATTCAAATATAATAATAAAAATTTAATATTTTCTGTAAATATTTAATTAAAGCACTTTGACCAAACGATGAACGCGCAACGATTTTGAATCGTAGGGAGTAGGTAGAAGAAACTAGCTCCAGAAGTCCCAAACAGATCAGTCTGAACTGAAAATTTCAAAGCTGATCAATAAATGTTTAAAAAGAAATTGATCAATACAAAGACTAGAGCATGAAATGGTTGGACAGAAAAGTAGCATTGTGCAGAGAGTGTTAGAACATACATAAAAAATACCGAGTCCGTTGGAAAATAACATTCTAAACAGTTAAATATTTATGAATATTTAATGATATGTAAATATATTGGTTTAGCATGAAAAAAGACATCAACAACACTAAATTTTGATTTGTAAAGTAACTTATTTTGAGTAACATGTCCATGTACCAATTATTGGTCAAAGTTGTGTACCATAGACATACTTTCTCTAACATGTAATGTATTTCATAGCAATGTGAGAATGTCATGTATTTTCAGAAAAAAATGAAGGAACAAGATGTACAAAATCAAATAAAATAAAATTTAAATACTTATTTTTAGTCAACCTGCATATTTACTTGGAGAAAAAATTGTTTCTACTTTACTTTATGAAGAAAAAAATATTACATTAGATTAGAAATATCTAAACATGGTATGGTTGGAGCTCAAGTAAACCCTAACTATTTAGAAAATTGGTTGTTAACTCTGCGTGCCGATTTAACATCACATAAAAAATACTAGCTATCTCTGAATGAGCTCAATTGTATATACCATTTTAATATCTTGAATAAAATTGCATACATTAATACTGTAATTGTATTATTTTCGGAAAGAAAGTGATAGTCCTTTTGCCCCAAAAGGAGAGATGATTAATGATATCTTACTTAAATACAAGTGATATTTATTTAATATGAGTGGAGGCTATAGACTTCTTCTTATTTTCTATCACATAATGTGAATGTCCATGAGACCATAAATTTATGTCATGGTAAATTTTAACACTATAAGGATAATCCTCCTCTATAAAATAGAAAATTATTAAGACACTTAGATGTATAATTTGCAGTTAGGATTTAATAGGAGAATCAGAGTTACGTTACACATACAATTTAATTGCGTAACCCGGACGTAACAGGTCAGCAGTCTAATTCCTAAAATAGAGTTACGTAACATCTATGCAATTCAATTACATGACCTTCCAACAAGGCATGACATGTTTAACTCACGTAGTCTGCATCGAAGCCATACCCAAACCATAGTTAAAAGAAGACCATCTAACCTCTAGCTAGATACTTAGTCTCCAAAGCTGATTGGCCGTTTTTTAATGTCCGACGCTGATTAGTGACTATAATTATAAAAAAGATCCAAATCTGATCGGTGAATATAAAAGAAATTCCAAAGCTGATTGGTGATTATAAAAATAATCCAAAGCTGATCAGTGATAATAAGAAAAAATCCAAAACTGGTCGATATGTACTCCCTCCATTTTAATTTTATTCGTGTTCTAGGTTTAGTTAAAGTCAAATTTTACAAAGTTTGATCGAAAATATAGGATATTAAAAAATATTATATCAAGATTCAAATATAATAATAAAAGATTAATATTTTCTGTAAATATTTAATTAAAGCACTTTGACCAAACGATGAACGCGCAACGATTTTGAATCGTAGGGAGTAGGTAGAAGAAACTAGCTCCAGAAGTCCCAAACAGATCAGTCTGAACTGAAAATTTCAAAGCTGATCAATACATGTTTAAAAAGAAATTGATCAATACAAAGACTAGAGCATGAAATGGTTGGACGGAAAAGTAGGATTGTGCAGAGAGTGTTAGAACATATATAAAAAATACCGAGTCCGTTGGAAATAACATTCTAAACAGTTAAATATTTATGAATATTTAATGATATGTAAATATATTGGTTTAGCATGAAAAAAGACATCAACAACACTAAATTTTGATTTGTAAAGTAACTTATTTTGAGTAACATGTCCATGTACCAATTATTGGTCAAAGTTGTGTACCATAGACATACTTTCTCTAACCTGTAATGTATTTCATAGCAATGTGAGAATGTCATGTATTTTCAGAAAAAAAATGAAGGAACAAGATGTACAAAATCAAATAAAATAAAATTTAAATACTTATTTTTAGTCAACCTGCATATTGACTTGGAGAAAAAATTGTTTCTACTTTACTTTATGAAGAAAAAAATATTACATTAGATTAGAAATATCTAAACATGGTATGGTTGGAGCTCAAGTAAACCCTAACTATTTACAAAATTGGTTGTTAACTCTGCGTGCCGATTTAACATTACATAAAAAAATACTAGCTATCTCTGAATGAGCTCAATTGTATATACCATTTTAATATCTTGAATAAAATTGCATACATTAATACTGTAATTGTATTATTTTTGGAAAGAAAGTGATAGTCCTTTTGCCCCAAAAGGAGAGATGATTAATGATATCTTACTTAAATACAAGTGATATTTATTTAATATAAGTGGAGGCTATAGACTTCTTCTTATTTTCTATCACATAATGTGAATGTCCATGAGACCATAAATTTATGTCATGGTAAATTTTAACACTATAAGGATAATCCTCCTCTATAAAATAGAATAACTGATGATGATGCCCTCGCAAAATAACACAATGATCATTTGTATAAAAAGGTCCAATATTATGGAAGGATGTTAGATGCAGTTTTTTTAGTTTATTGGTTGTTTCACAACCATATTATATATTAACACATTGTGACACAATATGAATATACGAAATTAAATAATGGGCATGATGATGCCAATAAGGGGGAAGAAAATCATGATGGTGGGAATGCTATGGATATGGACCCTAATGGAGTAGGTGAAGGCAATAAATCAAATAATGTTGATAAAAACATGACCAATGAGAAGGGTGGAGCAGAGGGGATGCAAGTACAATCTAATTTTGTTGAGGCCATTCAGATTGGGACTATGAAGTTAGCTATATCTCCTAAAGGTACCCTAAATACTGTAAAAAATTCGGATCAAAAAGAATTATTTTTCAAGCCTATATTGCATGATCTAAATCTGCTGCTAAATGACACATTGTGCACTGAAACACATGCAGATTACCTAGCCAGAGGATCTACCTCGGGATTGCCCCAGGTGCCTCGGGTGGACATCCAGGCAAGCTCCTCATTGGCCGTCAAACCTGTGCAGCTGCAGCTGTCGGGCGCGGGTGGGCCGGATGCGTCGTCGTCGTCTGGTGCGGACCAACCGCGTGGTGACATGACGTAGGGGGACAGGCAGGCTGCGCCACTGCCAACCAATGGCATGCCTGTCACCACTGCCTCGGTCGGCCACAAAGCGCCGGTGGAGAACATGCAAAGCAGTTGCACTTCGCACGAGGTGGGATCGTATGTGGCCGGGGAGATGGGATCGACTCCGCTGTGTAATGCGATGCTGCCACAGACGATCCGGTCGACTGACGCTGCTGCTGTGGCTAATCTGTAGGATAACGTTGCATAGAAAACAAAAAATTTCCTACCGCGAACACGCAATCCAAGCCAAGATGCAATCTAGAAGACGGTAGCAACGAGGGGGTATCGAGTCTCACCCTTGAAGAGATTCCAAAGCCTACAAGATGAGGCTCTTGTTGCTGCGGTAGACGTTCACTTGCCGCTTGCAAAAGCGCGTAGAAGATCTTGATCACGATCGCTCCGGCGCCACGAACGGGCAGCACCTCCGTACTCGGTCACACGTTCGGTTGTTGATGAAGACGACGTCCACCTCCCGTTCCAGCGGGCAGCGGAAGTAGTAGCTCCTCTTGAATCCGACAAGCACGACGGCGTGGTGTCGGTGGCGGTGGAGAACTCCGGCGGAGCTTCGCTAAAGCTACGCGGGAGATATGGAGGAGAGGGGGCGGCTAGGGTTTGGGAGGGGGTGGCCGGCCACTTCAATGGGGCGGCCAGCTTGTGGTCTTGGGGTGGCCGGCCCCCTCCCTTGGCCCCTCATTATATAGGTGGAACCCCAAGTGTTGGTCTCCAAGTCTTCGAATAAGACCCGAAACCAAAACCTTCCATATGAAAAGGAAACCTACCTAGGGTGGGAATCCCACTTGGGGTGGGATTCCCCCCTTCCATATGGGGGTGGCCGGCCCCTAAGGGGAGTCCACTTGGGACTCCTCCCCCACTAGGGTTGGCCGGCCATGGAGGTGGAGTCCCTCCGGGACTCCACCTTCCTTGGTGGTTTCTTCCGAACTTTTCTAGAACCTTCTAGAACCTTCCATAGAACCTTCCGAATCATTTTAATTCACATAAAATGACATCCTATATATGAATCTTATTCTTCGGACCATTCCGGAACTCCTCGTGATGTCCGGGATCTCATCCGGGACTCCGAACAAATATTCGAACTCCATTCCATATTCAAGTTCTACCATTTCAACATCCAACTTTAAGTGTGTCACCCTACGGTTCGTGAACTATGCGGACATGGTTGAGTACTCACTCCGACCAATAACCAATAGCGGGATCTGAAGATCCATAATGGCTCCCACATATTCAACGATGACTTTAGTGATCAAATGAACCATTCACATACGATACCAATTCCCTTTGTCACGCGATATTTTACTTGTCCGAGGTTTGATCTTCGGTATCACTCTATACCTTGTTCAACCTCGTCTCCCGACAAGTACTCTTTACTCGTACCGTGGTATGTGGTCTCTTATGAACTCATTCATATGCTTGCAAGACATTAGACGACATTCCACCGAGAGGGCCTGGAGTATATCTATCCGTCATCGGGATGGACAAATCCCACTGTTGATCCATATGCCTCAACTCATACTTTCCGGATACTTAATCCCACCTTTATAACCACCCATTTACGCAGTGGCGTTTGGTGTAATCAAAGTACCTTTCCGGTATAAGTGATTTACATGATCTCATGGTCATAAGGACTAGGTAACTTATGTATCGAAAGCTTATGGCAAATAACTTAATGACGAGATCTTATGCTATGCTTAATTGGGTGTGTCCATTACATCATTCATACAATGATATAACCTTGTTATTAATAACATCCAATGTTCATGATTATGAAACTAATCATCCATTAATCAACAAGCTAGTTAAGAGGCATACTAGGGACTTCTTTGTTTGTCTACATATCACACATGTACTAATGTTTCGGTTAATACAATTATAGCATGATATATAAACATTTATCATAAACATAAAGATACAAATAATAACCACTTTAGTATTGCCTCTAGGGCATATCTCCTTCAGTCTCCCACTTGCACTAGAGTCAATAATCTAGTTTACATTTGTAAAGATATAACACCTTGGCCTTCTGGTGTTTTATCATGTTTTGCTCACGGGAGAGGTTTTAGACATGCTCAGAAACGTATGTATTTTGTAATTCATTTGCGTCTCAACGCATCACTCATTTCCAAATGAGTCGGCATTAAATATGTTTGGTCTTCTGGTGGAACCTTAATTCCGCGGTCTGAAATATGTTACTAATATTGTCACACACAATATAGCTTCAAAGTTCTGACTACTGTCGGAACTACACCAAGTTCTCAAAGAACCTCTTGACTTTAACATCCTTTGTCATTGTCAAAACAATGACATATTCTCGCCTTCTTTTGTAGAATCCGTCATAATATTTAGAACTCTTCTAAATCTAGCATAGACAACTTCTAGCTCATTGTGCTACCTTTTAAACAACACTTAGTCTAATTTGAGATTGAAATTTTATTTTCATATGTGACAAAACAAATATCGGTGCAACATCTTACAGCGATTTGTTTGTCATTTCCCATACAAAACTATATATATATATATCCTTAGTTCTTCTAAAGTACTTAAGAATATTCTTACTGTCGTCCAATGATCATCATATGAATCATTCTGGTATATGCTCATAACACTTTATAGCATATGACATCTGATTGTGTACATATTATTCGTGATCTATAATCACTCATGTGTTTTTACTCATTGAGTGTCAGATACACTCAAGTCTTGTTAAACCTTCACATGACAAGAACATTTTCTTAATATTTCTATATTGAACTCTTTCAATATCCATTCTATGTACTTTGACTTGAACATATTATGTGTTTCAATCTATCTTCATAGATCTTGACACAAAAATTTGTTTCAGTCTATATCCTTTCATTGAAGTTAATTTTTCAATGAAACCTTTTAATCAAGTATATAATTACATTATTTATAACCAACTATATGTCTTCTACATAAGTATTATAAATATGTCTCAGCGCTCCCACTTAATTTCTTGCAAATGCAAGCCTCTTCATCGTCTCTGATGAAATCAAAAACTCTTTGACTATTTCATCTGGTGAAGATTCAACTCCGCGATACTCACTTCATTCAATTGAAGTTTGTATACCTATCTAGTATTCCACGGACCAGCAAAACTCTTGGTTGTATCTTATATACACCTTTAATACATACTTCTGATAAGTAATGTATTTTGCCTTCCTACTAGCATATCTCATAAAAGAAATATGTAGTGATTACTAGAATAATCCACATAGACTATAAGCATTGCTACGGAAGATCTAATCTTATCGTAGTCAACTCTTTTAACTTTGTCGTAAACAACTTTTCGACAAGTTGAACTTCTTCAAGGATATTTCATCCAAGTACATCAATTTCATAGATCCATTTACTTTCAAAAAGTATTCATCTATCTTGGATTTCATGGCGTATAGCCATTTTAACGTAGTCAGGGCCCATCATAACTTCTTTGTTTGTAGTTGGTTTATCATTGTTCAAAATCAATCCTTTGTCCACAAATCATTTATTTGATCACAAAGTAAACCATACCTACAAGGTTCAATATGTACTTCGATCTCCATGGCTAAAAGACTTTGTAGTCATGGGAGCCATGATTGTCGTGGCCGCTTCCGAAATCAATTCCGATGCTGCGCTACTCTGATCATTATGCTCAGGTTCATAAACCTTATCAAATTATATTGTCCTCCCACTCAAATACTTCACTAGAAACAATTTCTCGGAAATAAGAAACATTGACAAACACTTTTGTCTTTGTCTCGTGGGAAGAATTCCCAAGTAAATCTCTAGGATAACCAACAAAGACATTCATCCGATTTTGGTTGTAAACTCTTAGACCAAAATTTAAAGAAAAGACTATTAGGGTTTATACCCATATCATAACTTGTATGGTGTCATTTCAACGGATCATGATGATGCTCTATTTAGTGTAAAAACGGTAGTCACTAAAGCATAATCCACAAAAATATAATGGCGTCATAATATTTTATCTCATCATTAATCCAACAAAGTTTGGATACATCTCTCGGATACTATATCATCATTATGATACTCCAAGAAATGTGAGTTGTAGAACAATTTCATGAATCTCTTAGATGTTCGCTAAAACTCGTAATTCAAATATTTCCACCATGATCCAATCATAGATATTTTCTATTACGATGATTTCCACTTCATGCTGAAATTTATTTGAAGCTATTCAAATGTTTCAAACTTCTTCCTTATCGAATATATCCACATATACTCAATTCATTGTTGAAAGTTTTCATGAAGTAGAAGAATCTCCCGCACACAACTATATCCAGTGAACCACATACATCATCATGTATTTTTCTACTAAATTAGTTGCTCGTTCAACTCTTGGCCTATGAACGGTATTTCAATCATTCTTTTTAGAAAAGATTTGCAAGCGCCAAATGATTCAAAAATCAAATGACTCCAAAAATCCATTTACATGGAGTTCCTTCATGCGTTTCTTTCTAACATGACCTAAATGGCGGTTCCACAAGTAAGTGGAATTCAAATCATTTGCCTTATGGCATTTTAGCGTCAGTGTTATGTATATGTGTTTCACCATTAAGATTTATAATAACTTATCCATCGTACATGGAGTAATGTCATAATTTGAACAACTCATTGTTTTCATTTGACCGAGCAAAATAACAATTATTAAGTTCTTTATTATAAATCCTAAGGGCTAGATAGAATGCCAACGACGAACATAATAACACTTTATTTTGTTCCAGACGTGCATTCTTATCATATTCCTTGTCAATCACTTAGGCCATTGTATTCTTGTATTGCGTTGTTTTGTATGACACTTCATACCAACCAATATAGTACTAATACCCCAGAATTTCATAGTGTGACTTAACTAAGAATACAACCATAACATGTATATCATTTATATACACCTGAGCTAGACTTTCTAGTCTTTTCTTTCTTTCTGCCAAAATATCTTTTGCAGTTTCTCTTTTAGCTTTCCTCATTATTCAGAATAACACATCAACTTCAATAACTTCTTGGTTTGTTGGTCAAATACCAATAACCTTGAGGTTCTTACTTTGAAGTTTGATCATCATATGACAAGTGTTCCGGATTTCACTATTAGTAATCTTGTAATATGATGAACAATTTCACTCATAATTTTATCCATTGTATCATGATGACTTTCTGAGACCATGTCTGTACATGCTAGGCTCATAAAGTTTTAACTTTGGTATTCGCATGTGCAAATCTGGCTTGCACCCGTTGTATGCACACGTAGAATCTATAACACCCGATCATCACGTGATGCTTCGATACGACGAGTCTTAGCAACGGTGCATACTAAGGATGATAACTTCATGGATATGCGAATATTGTTAGTGCCCCAATAGTTGGAGGATTGGGACGCCTTGCGTCTTCAACCTTCGTACATTCCCATAAAACTTATGAGTTTATGTAGTCTCACCAAATTATATTCTGTCATCTTGAAATAAGGTCTTAGATATCACATATATCTCATACCTTGATTATTTCTGAAAACTAAATTTTTCAGCTCCTTACTTTTCAAACAGATTTGAACTTCAAGTTTCATGGAGACAAGATAACTTTAGGTACTAATTGAAACCATAGCTCATTGAATCAACAATGTGAGGTTTACTAAAAGTTTGCAATAGGACTTAATCATTTCTTGATTCATTAACAATACGGTACCAATCCGTAAAGTTTCTTATCAGATTTTAACAGTATTTTTATCTCAATTACAAGACTAACGCATGGTAGAAAACGGATGCCAATACTACAAAATTAATTCAAAATACTACTCAGACTTTGTTTATGATAATTAGTTCATGTTTTAATCTAATTACTAATAAACTCCCACTTAATTCAACATCCCTCATAGTTGTTAAGTGGTACACGATCCACATCCACTACACCAAAACCGATCATCACGTGAGATGATGTAGCTTCAATGGTGAACATCAACATGTTGATCATATCATCCATATGACTCGTGTTCAACCTTTCGGTTTCCGTTGTCCCGAGGCCATGTCTGTACATGCTAGGCTCGTCAAGCAAACCCAAGTATTCCGCGTGTGCAACATGGCTTACACCCGTTGTATGTGAACGTTGAGTCTATCACATCCGATCATCACGAGATGCTTCGAAACGACGAACTGTTACAACGGTGCATACGAGGGAGAACACTTTATTATCTTGATATTAATGTGAGGGATCATCTTATAATGCTACCGTCGCGATCTAAGCAAAATAAGATGCATAAAGGATTAACATCACATGCAGTTCATATGTGATATGATATGGCCCTTTTGTCTTTGCGCTTTTGATCTTCATCTCCAAAGCACGGACATGATCTCCATCATCTTCGGGCATGATCTCCATCATTGTCGGCGTAGCGTCAAGGTCCATGGCGCCGTCTTCATGGTTGTTCACCTCATGTAGCAACTATTACAACTACTTTGAAATACTACTCAACATGAAATTTAAAGACAACCATAAGGCTCCTGCCGGTTGCCACAATACAATAATGATCATTTCATACATAATCATCATCACATTATGGCCATATCACATCACCAAACCCTGCAAAAACAAGTTAGACGTCTCTAATTTGGTTTGCATATTTTACGTGGTTTAGGGTTTTCGAGTAAGATCTAATCTACCTACGAACATGAACCACAACGGTGATACTAGTGTTGTCAATAGAAGAGTAAATTGAATCTTCACTATAGTAGGAGAGACAGACACCCGCAAAGCCTCTTATGCAATACAAGTTGCATGTCGAACGAGGAACAAGTCTCATGAACGCGGTCATGTAAAGTTAGTCCGAGCCGCTTCATCCCACTATGCCACAAAGATGCAAAGTACTCAAACTAAAGATAACAAGAGCATCAACGCCCACAAAACCATTGTGTTCTACTCGTGCAACCATCTATGCATAGACACGGCTCTGATACCACTGTAGGACAACGTTGCATAGAAAACAAAAAATTTCCTACCGCGAACACGCAATCCAAGCCAAGATGCAATCTAGAAGACGGTAGCAACGAGGGGGTATCGAGTCTCACCCTTGAAGAGATTCCAAAGCCTACAAGATGAGGCTCTTGTTGCTGCGGTAGACGTTCACTTGCCGCTTGCAAAAGCGCGTAGAAGATCTTGATCACGATCGCTCCGGCGCCACGAACGGGCAGCACCTCCGTACTCGGTCACACGTTCGGTTGTTGATGAAGACGACGTCCACCTCCCGTTCCAGCGGGCAGCGGAAGTAGTAGCTCCTCTTGAATCCGACAGCACGACGGCGTGGTGTCGGTGGCGGTGGAGAACTCCGGTGGAGCTTCGCTAAAGCTACACGGGAGATATGGAGGAGAGGGGGGCGGCTAGGGTTTGGGAGGGGGTGGCCGGCCACTTCAATGGGGCGGCCAGCTTGTGGTCTTGGGGTGGCCGGCCCCCTCCCTTGGCCCCTCATTATATAGGTGGAACCCCAAGTGTTGGTCTCCAAGTCTTCGAATAAGACCCGAAACCAAAACCTTCCATATGAAAAGGAAACCTACCTAGGGTGGGAATCCCACTTGGGGTGGGATTCCCCCCTTCCATATGGGGGGTGGCCGGCCCCATAGGGGGAGTCCACTTGGGACTCCTCCCCCACTAGGGTTGGCCGGCCATGGAGGTGGAGTCCCTCCGGGACTCCACCTTCCTTGGTGGTTTCTTCCGGACTTTTCTAGAACCTTCTAGAACCTTCCATAGAACCTTCCGAATCATTTTAATTCACAAAAAATGACATCCTATATATGAATCTTATTCTCCGGACCATTCCGGAACTCCTCGTGATGTCCGGGATCTCATCCGGGACTCCGAACAAATATTCGAACTCCATTCCATATTCAAGTTCTACCATTTCAACATCCAACTTTAAGTGTGTCACCCTACGGTTCGTGAACTATGCGTACATGGTTGAGTACTCACTCCGACCAATAACCAATAGCGGGATCTGGAGATCCATAATGGCTCCCACATATTCAACGATGACTTTAGTGATCGAATGAACCATTCACATACGATACCAATTCCCTTTGTCACGCGATATTTTACTTGTCCGAGGTTTGATCTTAGGTATCACTCTATACCTTGTTCAACCTCGTCTCCTGACAAGTACTCTTTACTCGTACCGTGGTATGTGGTCTCTTATGAACTCATTCATATGCTTGCAAGACATTAGACGACATTCCACCGAGAGGGCCCGGAGTATATCTATCCGTCATCGGGATGGACAAATCCTACTGTTGATCCATATGCCTCAACTGATACTTTCCGGATACTTAATCCCACCTTTATAACCACCCATTTACGCAGTGGCGTTTGGTGTAATCAAAGTACCTTTCCGGTATAAGTGATTTACATGATCTCATGGTCATAAGGACTAGGTAACTTATGTATCGAAAGCTTATGGCAAATAACTTAATGACGAGATCTTATGCTATGCTTAATTGGGTGTGTCCATTACATCATTCATACAATGATATAACCTTGTTATTAATAACATCCAATGTTCATGATTATGAAACTAATCATCCATTAATCAACAAGCTAGTTAAGAGGCATACTAGGGACTTCTTTGTTTGTCTACATATCACACATGTACTAATGTTTCGGTTAATACAATTATAGCATGATATATAAACATTTATCATAAACATAAAGATATAAATAATAACCACTTTAGTATTGCCTCTAGGGCATATCTCCTTCATAATCATGGGCTTCATGATGAGCTAATGATTGCTCAGCCCTTGGATGGCGGGAGAGGATCTTCTGTGCACAATAATGCTGGGAGCAATGGTATGTGTTGTAATGACATTAATTTTTGTTGCTTGATGACCCACAAGTATAGGGGGTGTATCGTAGTATTTTCGATAAGTAAGAATGTCGATCCCAACGAGGAGCAGAAGATGTTGACAAGCAGTTTCGATGAAGGATTCACTGTGGATGCTCACAGACAAGTATTCAGGGGGTTTTGATGTAGCAGATGAATAAAGTACGAGTAAGTAAAGTGCGAGAGAAATAATTGCAGCGAGTGGCCCAATCCTTTTTAGCACAAAGGACAAGCCGGTTTGTTTACTTATAATGACCAAACGTTCTTGAGAACACACGGGAATTTAGTCTAGTTTTGAGGGAAAGATGCCACCTTGCAGTTGAGAATATCTACAATAATATTTTCCTCTTGCACATTTAGCTTGATTGGTACAAAAGTAGACTTGGAGAAGTTAATTTTGAGACCAGTAGTACATGCGAAGTCATCCAAAATTTGTTTTAAGACTTTCGCCTGTTCAGCATCATCTTGCATCACTATCAAAGTGTCGTCCGCATACTGTAACACCGGACATGGCTGGTCTTGTAGCACTGGGTGTCTAAGAAGACCTTCATTTGCTGCATGTTGTATAGATTTCTGTAACACATCAACAACCACAATGAACAATAGAGGGGAGAGAGGGTCACCTTGACGTAACCCTCGCTTAATATCAATCCATTTACCAGGAATACCGTTGAGAAGAATAGCCACTTTAGCTGTGCATAGGAGTTCCTTCATCCACATGATCCAAGTGTCATGAAAACCCCTGACATGAAGGATAGAGAAGAGAGCATCCCAAGACACCGTGTCAAAGGCTTTGCTGAAATCTAGTTTCAAAATCATCGCTTTCCTTTTTCTCTTCCTGCATGTTTGCACCAGGTCCATTGCATACATAAAATTATCAGCGATGCACCTTGACTTGACAAAACCAGATTGGTCCTCATCAACAAGAAATTTCATAACCGATTGAAGACGTGCTGCTAAAACTTTGGTAATCCACTTCACCGTGCAGTTTAGCAACGAAATTGGTCTATAGTTACCTGGGGAGGTGTCATTTTCCTTTTTGCGCAACAAAATCATGTAAGATCTATTTATTCCTTCCAAGTTGAGCTTTCCCTGAAAGAATTGCTCGAAGAACTCAACAAAGTCTCCTTTGATAAGTTGCCAGAAATGTTGGTAAAAACCAGAGCCAAAACCATCTGGTCTGGGGCTTTTGTCTCTAGGGATATCCTTGATAGCAAGCCATATTTGTTTTTCCGTGAAAGGTTGGGTTAGCTGTTCCAAATTAACCATGAGAGGGTATAGCTGCTGGAGATCAAACATGGACGTTGAATTAGCCTCAGCCCCCATAATGCCCTTATAGTAATCCGTTAGGATCTTTTCTTTGGCCTCCTAGGTGTAGTATGGCACACCGTCTTGTTGGATAACTTTTATTTGATTCGATCTTAGTCTCGCTGAAGCTCTGGCATGATAGAATTTTGTATCTTCGTCTCCCAAAAAACACCAATTGACTTTCCATCTCTGTCTCGCAGCAACAGCTATTGAGTGGATCAATCTTTCAATTTTTTGTTTCACCATTTCCCTGAAGAACAATTCAAGTTTTGTTAGAGGCCTACCATCTTCAAGCCAGTCCAAGAAAGCAAGCGTAAATTTGTTTGTTTCTAAACATTTTCTGTCTGGCTTCAGAGATTTTCTCCATTTCCCAATCCTCTTCCGCAGCCTCTTGAGGTTATAACAAATTTATAAGCTGCTTCTTCAGTTGGATTCAGGTGGTGCCAAAGTCACGTACAAGCACCGTTTCGCTGGCTCCAGATTCCCGTTTCCTATCGAACGAACAGAGTTCACCACCGTGCGTCGCCACCCACCCGCCGTCGCTGCCTACGGCCGGCCGACTCCCCCAAGGTCCTCGCCATACGAATTCTGCCCTCTCCCTCCCGCCCCTGCAAAGAATCCCACCGCCTGACTTCATCCGTCCGAGCTCAACCACGCCGCCCTTCCTGAAGCAGCAAGATGGCGCTGACGCTCCCTTAGACTCCCTTAGAGCATATCTAACAGGTCCCGTATATTTTCACCCCTTAAAACACGAGTAAAGGGCCCTGTATTCACTTTTCGCCGGCCGAAAACTCGGACGAGCTAGCAGAACCCGTATCCCTAAACTGTAAAAGAGCATATTCCTAGAATATGCCAAATCATTATTTTTTCTTTTTTCCCCTTCTTCCTCCTCTCCTTCTTCCTCTTCCAGCCCCACTGCCCCTGCCCCTGCCCCGCCCGGCCGGCCGGCCGCCGCCCCCCGCCGGCGCCCCGCCCGCCGCCACCGGCCCGCTGCCCCCCCCCCGCCGCCGCCCTCGCCGGTGCGCACGCCCGCTGACGTGGGCATAACCCTTCGGGTACTCGACATTGCCATATCCGGTGCATACTATGAAGCTGGACCAGCACAAGGACTCGACGAGCTGAAGCTGCACGCGCCTCAACTTGGACTACAAGGAAAGAAGACTCCAACACGAATTCTACTAGGACTCTTGTAAACCCTAGCTTGGCTGATATATAAAGCCAGGCAGGGGCACCCCATAGGGACACACAACCAGAAACATAATCATAGAGGCGACACGCCTAGAAACCGCAACCCGCGAATTAGAACTAGACTAGATCCAACAACTCCGCCTATGGCGGCCCCCTGTACCCATATATTCATATACTGGATTGCTAGCAGGACGTAGCGATCCTCCACCGCGGGGACGTGAACCTGGGTACGTCGTGTACCGCCTCGCTCCCGGAACTTCCGTCGTCGCCTTTCTCTAAAATCCAAGCCCCTCATGGTGGGCATTGCCGAGGAACCGCCTCGTCAATTGGCGCCGTCTGTGGAAAGAGCGACGACTGGATTTCATTATCCGGACGGGATCCATCATCGTCATCGTCAGCGTTCAGATTGCATCTAAAAAAAGGAACGGATCGCTGAGCCGGCAAAATCATCATACTTTGCATCGCCGCTCGTCGTCGAAACTGGCGCTTTACGCGCCATGAGATATATCGGCTGATCAATTGAGGCAACTGCCAAGGACAACCAGGCGACCCTGCTGCTTAGTTTGTTGAATTAATTGGAATCGGAAGCACTATACACTTGGAGAACCAAGCAATCAAGGTCACGGTGAAGCGAAAGAAAAAACAGGAGTCAATGACTGCCTGCCATTTCTAAAAAAAAAAAAAAAAAATGACTGCCTGCCATGGTAGCACGGAAAGACAGCCTGCGCGGATCGCTGGCTAGACGCGGGACGCTTCGGCTGGGAGGCAGTACGGCCATTACATTAACTCTCGTGGCCGCGCCCAAGAATCGTACGACGCACCCATCCGATTACGTCCATCCGGCAATCATCCTGGCGCTGGCGCCCGAAGCATTGTGATTCTTCAATGTGGAATTCTCTCGGATGAGCGCTGGATAACTTCGACGACCCCGTCCATATCGTCGACTTCTTTCTGCCAAACGTGGCTCAATTTCGCCGTCACAAACCCGCCATCCGACGCAAAAAATCAGGTGATATATTTCCAGTTAATTACTACTTGCAATATTTATTTCGCTAAATATTTTTTGGCTCGTACTATTATTTGCGTGCAGATTTTGTGCCGTAATAATCTGCAGATCGGAACAAGCTTCGACTGCTTCACCGCGCACAGTCGCTAGGCCTGGGAGCTCGCTTGCTGCGTCGTGGGCTTGATATATTCGGGACCTCACCCGTCGACTGCCCTGCTCGGCTGACCGCGCTCACCGTCACGCACTCGTCATACTGAGACTCGTTTGTCGTGAGCACGACATTGTGGATTGGATATATTCGGACGCTCACCTGTCGCGGGTTCGCTACATCGGTTGCGTCTTCTTCATCGACCACGTTTGCCTGGCGCCCGCATGGACAACCTTGGATGGCGAGATTATTTCGGATGCGCCCGCCAGCATGAATTATCTTGGATGGCGCAATTATTTTGGCTGCGCCCGTCGCATGAATTATCTTGGATGGTGCAACTATTTCGGCTGCGCCTGCTGCATGGACTATTTCTGTCCGCGAAATTATTTCGGCCGCACCTGCCGCATGGACTATTTCTGTCCGTGGAATTATTTCGGCCGCGTCTGCCGCATGGACTATCTCTGTCCACGGAATTATTTCGGCTGCGTCTGCCGCATGGACTATCTCTGTCCGCGGAATTATTTCGGCTTCCCTGGCCGCGGAATTATTTCGGCTGCGCCCGCCGCACGGACTATCTTTGGCCGTACAATTATTTCGACTACGCCTGCAGAACTAAGTGTTCCTCTTTCTTTCGCCACACCCGATGATTGGGGTCGATGATTGGGGAGGCGCCATTACATCGTTACCTCCAGTACTCTCGATTACTCGGTGGATTTATTTTCCCCGAATCAGTGGATTTATTTTCTCCATCATCTATGATTACTCGATGGACTTATCTTCTTCGGCTCTGGATATATCTTCTTCCGATGCACTCTCGGGTTGGTGGATTCATCATCTGGAATATTTAATGGATATCATCTTATATCGACCCGATGCGATCACATCGGGAGCGCTGGAATTACTCGGGGGTTCCTGAAATATCTTTGAGCTATTGCGGTTACTCCCATCGAGAGCGCTGGTTCGTTGGAATTTAAGAAGACATGAAGACTATTACTCCCATCGGGAGCGCCGGTTCGCTGGAACCCAAGAAGATATGAAGACTATTACTCCCATTGGGAGCGCCGGTTCGCTGGAGCCCAAGAAGATATGAAGACTCAAGTTTTGAAGAATTGCAGTAATTCGGGACACTTGAACTACATCGTCAGGAACCTTGTTCATATATTTCAATCAACATCGGTGCGATGGAAAATACGCCCAGAGATTGCATTCTAAAAAAGCCTTTGAAACTACGAGTGCTATGATGCAAAATCAACGGGCACCTTGCTCTTATCCTTTGCTATAGATGCCTCAAAGAGTGCAGCAAATAGCAAGGATCATGAAGCAACGGGGACCTTGCTCTTTTCCTTTGCTATAGATGCCTCAAAGAGTGCCGCAGATAGCAAAGATCATGAAGCAACGGGGACCTTACTCTTTTCCTTTGCTATAGATGCCTCAAAGAGTGCCGCAGATAGCAAGGATAATGAAAAAGCCTCTGAAATTACGAGTGCTATGATGCAAAATCAACGAAGACCTTGCTCTTGTCCTTTGCTGTAGATGCCTCAAAGAGTGCCGCAGATAGAAAGGATCATGAAGCAACGGGGACCTTACTCTTTTCCTTTGTTATAGATGCCTCAAAGAGTGCCGCAGATAGCAAGGATCATGAAACACGTACGAAAATGACCCACGGTCAAGACATGCATCGGTTGAAAGCAAAGTTGCACATACAACGGGTTTAGCAAGACCTGCAACACGAGCTGATCACTCAAACAATTTGCTGACCAACGAATACACATACGCTTAAACGGGCAATTAAGATTTGCTCCTTCAAAATTTGCCAACGGCACGGTAAAAGTGCGCATATATATGTACTTACCGAAAAACTTACAAACAATGGCATCAACGATGCTCAAGGTGCGTTTTGCCCCTTGAAATAAACAACAATGTGTCAACGGCACCTGAAGAAAACTATAAACATCGGGTTGCTCAACTTGAGTCTATTCACGGTTACAAGCATCAGTGCCCAGACTCGGGGGCTACTTCCATCGGGAGCGCTGAACGCGCACCCGATAAAATCATCGGCTCCTCTGGACCATCATCTCAATCATCGGCTCCTCAGGGTCATCATCTCAATCGTCGGCTCCTCTGGGCCATCATCTCAATCATCGGCTCCTCAGGGTCATCATCTCAATCATCGACTCCTCTGGGCCATCATCTCAATCATCGGCTCCTCAGGGTAATCATCTCAATCATCGGCTCCTCTGGGATATCATCTGAATCATCAACTCCTCTATCTATGGCATCATCAGAGTTATCGACATCATGTTCTCGGAACGCGAGGACATGTACGGTATTTGACTAAGCATTTTTTACACCATATACATAACTATTTCATATTTATCTACAAGCTCGGGGGCTACTCCCATCGGGAGCGCTTGTCGCGCACCCGATAAAAAATATGGCAGCCTCGCCAACAAAGAAGAATAAAGTTGAAGACATCGGCATCAACAATCAAGATCTTCGAGTAGTACAACTTGAGTCTATGTGTGGTTGCAAGCACCCGCCCATAGACTCGGGGGCTACTCCCATCGGGAGCGCTTCGCGCACCCGACAGAAAGCAACTTCGACTCTACATCAAGCACAAGATTCAACAGATGAT
The DNA here is from genome assembly GCF_022539505.1 of Lolium rigidum. Classification (NCBI taxonomy): domain Eukaryota; kingdom Viridiplantae; phylum Streptophyta; class Magnoliopsida; order Poales; family Poaceae; genus Lolium; species Lolium rigidum. The sequence goes on along the minus strand of NC_061509.1, from coordinate 253,317,729 downwards.
CAAGACATTCGACGAAAACAACTTTAGTCCCTGCCCGAAGCTTCACTTCGGCCGGACACTCGGGGGCTACTGACGTGGGCATAACCCTTCGGGTACTCGACATTGCCATACCCGGTGCATACTATGAAGCTGGACCAGCACAAGGACTCGACGAGCTGGAGCTGCACGCGCCTCAACTTGGACTATAAGGAAAGAAGACTCCAACACGAATTCTACTAGGACTCTTGTAAACCCTAGCTTGGCTGATATATAAAGCCAGGCAGGGGCACCCCATAGGGACACACAACCAGAAACATAATCATAGAGGCGACACGCCTAGAAACCGCAACCCGCGGATTAGAACTAGACTAGATCCAACAACTCCGCCTATGGCGGCCCCCTGTACCCATATATTCATATACTGGATTGCTAGCAAGACGTAGCGATCCTCCACCGCGGGGACGTGAACCTGGGTACGTCGTGTACCGCCTCGCTCCCGGAACTTCTGTCGTCGCCTTACTCTAAAACCCAAGCCCCTCATGGTGGGCATTGCCGAGGAACCGCCTCGTCACCCGCCACGGCCCCCGTCGCCCCCGCCCACCACAGCCTCCGCCAGCCACCGGCCGTGGGCCGGCCGCCCCGCCCACCACGGCCCCGTCTCCACCGCCCACCACGGCCGCCCCTGCCCGCCGCCACCGGCCGGCCGCCGCCCCCCGCCTCCGCCCGCCACTGCCTTGGCCACGACCGCCCTCGCCCGCCCCCGCCCGCGAGAAGACCTGCAGGCACTGCAGCGCGGCAGCCACGGACGCTCGGCGGCGCGGCGGAGGTGGTCGCACGTTTCTCCAGCGGGGCTCCATGGCAGAAGCGGTTGCAATTTGGTGAAAATTCAGCGCGCCACAGGTGAGGGGTTGGCCCTGTATTCATCCTCCCACCCTGTACTTGTAAGGGGCGAGGAGCCGCCCCGTAGCCAAAACTGTAAAAAATTTACGGGGTTGGGCGTTTTAAGGGGTCTGTTAGACGGCCGGGTAGAGCTCTACCCCGTATATCGGCGGTTATTTTACGGGGTTGGGCGTTTTAAGGGGTCTGTTAGACATGCTCTTAGAGGATGGGGTGGTGTCAGGCCAGGCATGTCGCTTGATGAATACATGTTCTGCAGGTGGATTCGTAGGCTGCCTGATCCAATTTCTTGGCCAGAGGAAATGCCCTCGAGGTGTTTGACGAATTGCTAACTAGCTTGTGTGCTTTAATTGTACCTGTTAAGTTTTTTCTTCATTAGCAAAATATTCTACCTGTTGACCTATGATACATGACTACGTTGTGTGATCATCTTGGGAAGACCTGCAAGCCAAATGTAGTTTGAGGTGCTCTGTTCCGTCAACAAGAAGGTTGAAGAAAATCCAGAGTTCTGTGCCCTAATTGTCATTGAGCTCTAATGCAATGAGTTTCTCTAAATTTTCTCTGCGCAGATTATTCGTTTGCACAAAGATGTACCAGAAAAGAAAAACATATATGTGCCGTTTAATTTTTTAACCCTTGATGCTACCAATGCATCCCAGATCATCGTGCAGCTGGAGGAAGTATGTATATATGACTCGCAGCAATGTAAACCTGTTTCGTCAAAACAAACAATTGCATCAAGTTAAGAAACTGACATGGTTGTCAAATATAACCTTATCAGAGCAAAGCATCAGTAAAAGTGCCGCAAAATACATGGTGCTTGACATGGCCTACTGCATTCGAGCAAGAATAGAAGGGGTTGAGCTTGATTTGCTGGATTGGTTGAGAGCTGGGTTTGGCTTTCAGGTCTGCTAGCTACTATGGACAAACCAATTTCAGTTTTTCCATTGTATTACTAAGCTAACAGTAGTGTGTCTTCTTGTGTGCAGTAAGACTGTTCGGAATCAAAGGGAGCATTTCATTGTCCTCCTAGCAAATGTGCACATTAAACTTGGGCCAAGGCCTGATTCACTCAAGGCAAGCTCCTCTATCGATATTTACTTTGGCATTTTGACTGTGTGGATATAACCCGTGATGAAGCATAAGATCAATGGGCATTCCATACATATGAAATCTGGTTGTAACCTTTGAACAAAACATGATATTTGCTTCAATTTATAATGATTATAAAATATATAGGAATTTTTTATTTGGTTGGTAGCCATTTATTCCGTTCCGTTATATGTGCTGATTGTTGGTGTACTTTGCCATCACATATGTGCACAATTTTTTTTCTCTTGACATTTCTTTTACATCCATATTACTGACCCAAAAGGGCAGTTGCTTGCAAAAAAAATGCCAGATGACTTTATTGCCTTCCATCACATGATGAACATTATTGTGATGAAATTTATGTTTCCATTCCTCTGAACAAAGTTCTTGGCTAGGTAATAATAACTGACACCCTCCATTTACCATGCTTTAGCTTCTACATTTTGTTTATCGATGCTTTTTGACCGAGCGCAGTCGTTCTTTCACTCATGAAACAGCTTGATGATTGAGTTGCTGACGTAGTCTGAATAAGTTATCCAACAAGTATAAGAAGTGGTGCAAATTCTTTTCAGCATGGTTTTAGGTGTGATATTCCACATTATTTTAATTTGTGTACATTACTGTGAAGATAATTTTGCAACCGCATAAATCCTCCGGGTGCACAACCACTGGAAGTTCATCAGTGAAGGATTTTGCATATAGGTTTTATCTTCTCATCTGGGGTGAATCAGCAAATATCCAATTTATGCCAGATTGTCTTTGCTACATTTTTCACAATGTAATTCAAACATTCTTTATTGGCGTATCAAGTACCGGTGCTCGTTGCAAGAATATAGCTTTGAACAGTATCCTTCATTGTGTTCAGATGGCATATAAGTTTCATGAGTTGCTTACGGGAAACATTAGTATTGTGACTGGTGAAAATCTGGCCATCTTATGGTGGAGATGAGGAGGAACTCTTAAAGAAAGTGGTAACACCTATCTAACGTGCCATCAAAAAGGTACTTTGATAAACCACTAATATCTGAGATCCCAAATCAGCTTGTTCTACATATAATTGTACTGGTTTTTTAGGAGGCAGGAAAAAGCAAACATGGAAAAAACACCACGTTCAGCCTTGTATAACTAGATGATACCCCGCGCGTTGCCGCGTGATATTTAGCGTGTCTAACAATTAAATTGGTGAGGTGCATATAAAATAAAATAAATCTTGACCACTGATGTAGGATGTTTGTGAAGCGTGTCTAAATGATAATTCTGGAATGTTTCAGTTCTGCATGTTAAGAAAAGAAAAAATCAGTGAGAAGCTTGGCAAACCAAGGTAACGATTTTTATCAAATCGTTCATGCTGTCTAAAGTTCCAACATGAATGTTTCAGGTCTTCGTTTTTTGTTTTTCTTAGCATTTCTGATACCCCAAAGGCTCCAGCAAACCAGGATGAAAATTTCCATGCAAAAAGATTAATGTAAGGTCCACTGTGGATTATTTACTTCATCAAAACATGAAATGCCTCGATTCTTATTGGTACAACATGTAGGCAGAATTCTTGAATCAAGTGGAAGTACCAAAAGAGGTGGGCGAATGTTTCCTCAATGTGATCCTTGGATTGGAAAGTACCCAGGTATAGCTAGGTAGATGAAAAGATTTTCTGTGTAGAAGATATCCTGCGTTGATTCTGTACTGAAGCTCACAATTAAGCTAGCCCATAAACGACTTGTACAACCTCATTGAGAAATAAGAACTTGAATTCCATGAATAAACTCATTTGTCCTGAGCATCAGTCACTTCAAAAACTTCTAGCAAAAATAGCACTGCAGATATTGTTCATATGCAGTCAATGACAATGGCAGATGTAACAGATCAGTGATCTCACAGCATTGCTGAAGTTGTAGCAGGGAAGCACCATCATTTATCGTAAGAAAATATCTGAATGAAGTTTAGCAACATAGATCGTTCAATCCCAATGCGATGGTTACTGGTTCAGTCAAGCAGAAAGTCCATCAATAATCAAAATGACCTCAGACTCAAAAAGTAGGGATCAGGGAATTAACAGAGATCATGAAGACCGACTTAGGAACCAGATGCTAACAATGCATATTCTTCAGCACTACAAATTGACAAAACATGCCCGCACGCATCAGGAATAGGCACGGATGATTCCACTCCTGTCTATCAACTTAGAAACCACAATCTGTCAAAAAGTAGTAAAATGATGAAAGGAAACATGTGTGCGCACAAATCAGAACTCACAGCTGGGCCATCAGTTTCCTAGAGTATTGCTTGCAACCGCTTGATGTGGAATTCTAGGTGCTCCATGCCGCCGTGGTGGAGAGGCTGTGTATATAGTAGAAGTAAACGTAACAGCGGCGTGATCAGACAGAGGACTGCCGAGAAGTTGATCCGTGGATAGAGCAGGCCAGATAAGAACAGGATGATTGGACGGTGGGTGCAGGAAAACAATAAAGGGGACGGCCGCTCCACTACCTCATCGTTAATCAAGCGACAGCCGCTCACCTACCTCGTTGTTAATCAAGTTTGGTCGTTTTGTTTCTCAAAAATTGTGGAAAGGAGAGGCAGCGATGGAGAGTCATCAAGAGCCAAAACAAATAGTGAGGAGCGGGTACAAAAGTGACCGACGGGTGAAAACCAACCAAAACAATTGAGGTGACGTGGCAAGCTGCATGGCTTGGAAAATATATGTAGTGGGGTGCTCCTATTTAGAGATAAAAGATTATGATGATTTAAATGAGTACTCCTCCGATCTCTTTTAATTGACTCGGATTCAGTACAACTTTGTACTAAATTTGAGTCAATTAAAAAGATCCGGAGGGAGTACTTCTAGTCTGTTTACAGCCTTATTTTGTGGCAACATACTGACAGTCTTTACAAATTGTTGAACCAGTTCTATCGAATTGGCCTGGAAGAAAATTCATGCATTGCGAAGATGAGGACACTATTTCCAAGTATTTGTGACTACTTGTGCGGTTGCTGAAGATGGCATTTTCATTTTATACATACTCCTTCTGTACATACTCTCAGACTCTCAGAGATGACTGCTCCAACAGTATACTTTTTCACACGTGCTCCTGTACTGCAACTAGCTTACATCACAAAGCAAACTATTTCTCTTTCCCTCCATAGGGTATGTATAGTTCTTATTTTGTCAATAATCCAATTATGTGTATACATTTGGGAAAAACATAATTGCTTCTATGTTAGACGAATGTGGTGGGAGATTTACCTGGTTGTCAGAATCATCATAGATAGCCTATTAATTTCATATGTAGTTTATTATAAACGCATTTATCTTTAGACTATACGCACCATCTAATATCTATATATTTGGAAAGTAAGGGAAACTAAATACATTGCAGCAAGTGAATCTGTATACTAAATGTGCTCTTTGAATAATGCTGCTTTGTTCGTTCATTCCATACAAAAACATAACAATCAACATAATAAGGTATGAAATCTTATGTCCTCTTTGTTTTAGCTTTACAACTTACTTGTTTCAAAAAGTTATGTTCATGGTGTAGTATGTCGATGTGTGGGGTATCATGTCCTGCTAATTTTAACATTTGGCATCTTTCAAACATTTTCAACGATAGCTTATTGTTATCATCCGGCTACTTGACATCAGGTGGTGCAGATCTTCAAAGATTAGGGAAGTGTCTTCGGTGGTCAACAACCATGCTTCATTTTAGTTAACGTGTGCAAGATTGCATTTCAAGAGACAATTAGAAGAAATTATATGCCAGGAATATTATCTGCACCAAGAAAAACTACATGTACCTGATTCATTGAATTTAACATTCACCCTGAAATATTTTCCTTTGTTTATTTGCATATGTTTTTTTGTATGTGATACGTCTCCGACGTATCGATAATTTCTTATGTTCCATGCCACATTATTGATGATATCTACATGTTTTATGCACACTTTATGTCATATTTATGCGTTTTCCGGAACTAACCTATTGACGAGATGCCGAAGGGCCGATTCTTGTTTTCTCGCTGTTTTTGGTTTCAGAAATCCTAGTAAGGAAATATTCTCGGAATCGGACGAAATCAACGCCCAGCATCCTATTTTTCCACGAAGCTTCCAGAACACCCCGGAAGGACCAGAGTTGGGCCACAGGGGCCCCAGGAGGGTGGGCGGCGCGGCCTGGGCCGGGGTGGCCCGCGCCCCCCTATCTCCTCGCCGCCTCTTCGACCCTCTGACGCCGCCTCTTCGCCTATATAAAGGTCCTCGACCTAAAACCACGATACGGAAAAGCCACGGTACGAGAAACCATCCGGAGCCGCCGCCATCGCGAAGCCAAGATGCGGGGGACGAGGATTCTCTGTTCCGGCACGCCGCCGGGACGGGGAAGTGCCCCGGAAGGCTTCTCCATCGACACCACCGCCATCTTCATCAACACTGCTGTCTCCCATGAGGAGGGAGTAGTTCTCCATCGAGGCTCGGGGCTGTACCGGTAGCTATGTGGTTCATCTCTCTCCTATGTACTTTAATATAATAATCTCATGAGCTGCCTTACATGATTGAGATTCATATGATGATGCTTGTAATCTAGATGTCATTATGCTAGTCAAGTGGATTTTACTTATGTGATCTCCGGATACTCCTTGTCCCACGTGTGTAAAGGTGACAGTGTGTGCACCGTGTGGGTCTCTTAGGCTATATTTCACAGAATACTTATTCATTGTTATTAATGGCATAGTGAAGTGCTTATTTATATCTCTTTATGATTGCAATGTGTTTTGTATCACAATTTATCCGTGTGCTACTCTAGTGATGTTATTAAAGTAGTTTATTCCTCCTGCACGGTGTAATGGTGACAGTGTGTGCATCGTGTTAGTACTTGGCGTAGGCTATGATTGTGATCTCTTGTAGATTATGAAGTTAACTATTGCTATGATGGTATTGATGTGATCTATGCCTCCTTTCGTAGCGTGAAGGTGACGGTGTGCATGCTATGTTAGTACTTGGTTTAGTTGTGTTGATCTGTCATGCACTCTAAGGTTATTTAAATATGAACATCGAATATTGTGGAGCTTGTTAACTCCAGCATTGAGGGTTCGTGTAATCCTACACAGTTAGTGGTGTTCATCATCCAACAAGAGAGTGTAGAGTCTAGCATCTATTTGTTTATTCTGGTATGTGATCAATGTTGAGAGTGTCCACTAGTGAAAGTATGATCCCTAGGCCTTGTTTCCAATACTGCTATCGCTGCTTATTTACTGTTTTACTGCATCTCTACTGCCCGCAATATTACCACCATCAACCACACGCCAGCAAAGCACTTTTCTGGTGCCGTTACTACTGCTCATATACATTCATACCACCTGTATTTCACTATCTCTTCGCCGAACTAGTGCACCTATTAGGTGTGTTGGGGAGACAAGAGACTTCTTGCTTTGTGGTTGCAGGGTTGCTTGAGAGGGATATCTTTGACCTCTTCCTCCCTGAGATCGATAAACCTTGGGTGATCCACTTAAGGGAAACTTGCTGCTGTTCTACAAACCTCTGCTCTTGGAGGCCCAACACTGTCTACAAGAATAGAAGCTCCTGTAGACATCAAGCACTTTTCTGGCGCCGTTGCCGGGGAGGAAAGGTAAACGGCACACACACAACGGACCCCGGCAACTAGCCACTTTTCTGGCGCCGTTGCCGGGGAGGAAAGGTAAAAGGCACTCATACTCCGGTTCCAGGTAAAGTACTTTTCTGGCGCCATTGTGTTTGTGCTCAAAGCTATTTCCTTTAGATCCTGCAATTGCAACTTTTTGTTTCTTGTTTACACTAGTTAGGCATAATGGAAAACAACAAAAATATGAGAGATATTTATGAACTTTATCTTGAATTAGGACATGATGTGTTTGAAGAGAGAATTAAAAAACCCATGGAACTTTATATGCATGCTAATGGGAATGTTATTAATATGAATGCTTTGAACACTATTATTGCTAATGCTATGGAAAATTCTAAGCTTGGGGAAGCTGGCTTTGATGAGCATGATATTTTTAGTCCCCCGGGCATGGAGGAGAAAATTTTCTTTGATGATACTTTGCCTCCTATTTATGATGATTATAATGATAGTAGTCTTTTGGTGCCACCTGTTATGGAGGATAAATTTGATTATGATTATAGTACGCCTCCTACACTTGATGAGAATAATAATGATAGCTACTTTGTTGAATTTGCTCCCAGTACAATTAATAAGAATGACTATGCTTATGTGGAGAGTAATAATTTTATGCATGAGACTCATGATAAGAATGCTTTATGTGATAGTTATATTGTTGAGTTTGCTCATGGTGCTACTGAAATTTATTATGAGAGAGGAAAATATGGTTGTAGAAATTTTCATGTTACTAAAACACCTCTCTTTTTGCTGAAAATCTTGAAGCTGCACTTGTTTTATCTTTCTATGCTTGTTGCATTATGCTTCTTAAATTTATTTATTTATAAGATTCCTATGCATATGAAGCATGTTAGGCTTAAATTTATTTTGAATTTTCTTCTTGATGCTCTCTTTTGCTTCAACTACTATTTCTTGCGAGTGCATCATTAAAACTGCTGAGCCCATCTTAATGGCTATAAAGAAAGAACTTCTTGGGAGATAACCCATGTGTTTATTTTGCTACAGTACCTTTATTTTATATTTGTGTCTTGGAAGTTGTTACTACTGTAGCAACCTCTCCTTATCTTATTTTATTGCATTGTTGTGCCAAGTAAAGTCGTTGATACTAAGGTTCATACTAGATTTGGATTACTGCGCAGAAACAGATTTCTTTGCTGTCACGAATCTGGGCAAAATTCTCTGTAGGTAACTCAGAAAATTATGCCAATTTACGTGAGTGATCCTCAGATATGTACGCAACTTTCATTCAATCTGAGCATTTTCATTTGAGCAAGTCTGGTGCCTCAATAAAATTCGTCTTTACGGACTGTTCTGTTTTGACAGATTCTGCCTTTTATTTCGCATTGCCTCTTTTGCTATGTGGGATGGATTTCTTTGTTCCATTAACTTTCAGAAGCTTTGGGCAATGTCCAGAAGTGTTAAAAATGATTGTGTCACCTCTGAGCATGCGGATTTTTGATTATGCACTAACCCTCTAATGAGTTTGTTTCGAGTTTGGTGTGGAGGAAGTTTTCAAGGGTCAAGAGAGGAGGATGATATACTATGATCAAGAAGAGTGAAAGCTCTAAGCTTGGGGATGCCCCGGTGGTTCATCCGTGCATATTTCAAGAAGACTCAAGCGTCTAAGCTTGGGGATGCCCAAGGCATCCCCTTCTTCATCGACAAATTATCAGGTTCCTTCTCTTGAAACTATATTTTTATTCGGTCACATCTTATGTACTTTACTTGGAGCGTCTGTGTGCTTTTATTTTCGTTTTGTTATTTTCATTATTTGAATAAATGATTGTGTGGGAGAGAGACACGCTCCGCTGGTTCATATGAACACATGTGTCCTTAGGCTGTACTCATAATATTCATGGCGAAGTTTCTTCTTCGTTAAATTGTTATATGGTTGGAATTGGAAAATACTACATGTAGTAATTGCTATAATGTCTTGGATAATGTGATACTTGGAAATTGTTGTGCTCATGTTTAAGCTCTTGCATCATATACCTTGCACCGATTAATGAAGAAATACATAGAGCATGCTAAAATTTGGTTTGCATATTTGGTCTCTCTAAAGTCTAGATAATTTCTAGTATTGAGTTTGAACAACAAGGAAGACGGTGTAGAGTCTTATAATGTTTACAATATGTCTTTTATGTAAGTTTTGCTGCACCGCTTCATCCTTGTGTTTGTTTCAAATAGCCTTGCTAGCCTAAACCTTGTATCGAGAGGGAATACTTCTCATGCATCCAAATACTTGAGCCAACCACTATGCCATTTGTGTCCACCGTACCTACCTACTACATGGTATTTCTCCGCCATTCCAAAGTAAATTGCTTGAGTGCTACCTTTAAAATTTCTATTCCTCTACCTTTGCAATATATAGCTCATGGGACAAATAGCCTAAAAACTATTGTGGTATTGAATATGTACTTATGCACTTTATCTCTTATTAAGTTGCTTGTTGTGCGATAACCATGTTCCTGGGGACGCCATCAACTACTCTTTGTTGAATATCATGTGAGTTGCTATGCATGTTCGTCTTGTCTGAAGTAAGGGAGATTTACCACCTTTATGGTTAGAGCATGCATGTTGTTAGAGAAGAACATTGGGCCGCTAACTAAAGCCATGATCCATGGTAGAAGTTTCAGTTTTGGACATATATCCTCAATCTCATATGAGAAAATTAATTGTTGCTACATGCTTATGCATAAAAGAGGAGTCCATTATCTGTTGTCTATGTTGTCCCGGTATGGATGTCTAAGTTGAGAATAATCAATAGCGAGAAATCCAATGTGAGCTTTCTCCTTAGACCTTTGTACAGGCGGCATAGAGGTACCCCTTTGTGACACTTGGTTAAAACATGTGCATTGCGATAATCCTGGTAATCCAAGCTAATTAGGACAAGGTGCGGGCACTATTAGTATACTATGCATGAGGCTTGCAACTTGTAAGATATAATTTACATGACACATATGCTTTATTACTACCGTTGACAAAATTGTTTCTTGTTTTCAAAATCAAAGCTCTACCACAAATATAACAATCGATGCTTTCCTCTTTGAAGGACCATTCTTCTACTTTTATTGTTGAGTCAGTTCACCTATTTCTCTCCACCTCAAGAAGCAAACACTTGTGTGAACTGTGCATTGATTCCTACATACTTGCATATTGCACTTGTTATATTACTTTACATTGACAATGTCCATGAGATATACATGTTATAAGTTGAAAGCAACCGCTGAAACTTAATCTTCCTTTGTGTTGCTTCAATACCTCTACTTTGAATTATTGCTTTATGAGTTAACTCTTATGCAAGACTTATTGATGCTTGTCTTGAAAGTACTATTCATAAAAAGTCTTTGCTTTATGATTCAGTTGTTTACTCATGTCATTACCATTGTTTTGATCGCTGCATTCATTACATGTGTTTACAATATTATGATCAAGGTTATGATGGCATGTCACTCCAGAAATTATCTTTGTTATCGTTTACCTGCTCGGGACGAGCAGAAACTAATCTTGGGGATGCTGATACGTCTCCGACGTATTGATAATTTCTTATGTTCCATGCCACATTATTGATGATATCTACATGTTTTATGCACACTTTATGTCATATTTATGCGTTTTCCGGAACTAACCTATTGACGAGATGCCGAAGGGCCGGTTCTTTGTTCTCGCTGTTTTTGGTTTCAGAAATCCTAGTAAGGAAATATTCTTGGAATCGGACGAAATCAACGCCCAGCATCCTATTTTTCCACGAAGCTTCCAGAACACCCGGGAAGGACCAAAGTTGGGCCACAGGGGCCCTAGGAGGGTGGCCGGCGCGGCCTGGGGGTGGCCCGCGCCCCCCTATCTCCTCGCCGCCTCTTCGACCCTCTGACGCCGCCTCTTCGCCTATATAAAGGTCCTCGACCTAAAACCACGATATGGAAAAGCCACGGTACGAGAAACCATCCAGAGCCGCCGCCATCGCGAAGCCAAGATCTGGGGGACAGGAGTCTCTGTTCCGGCACGCCGCCGGGACGGGGAAGTGCCCCCGGAAGGCTTCTCCATCGACACCACTGATACGTCTCCGACGTATCGATAATTTCTTATGTTCCATGCCACATTATATGATGATATCTACATGTTTTATGCATACTTTATTTCATAATTATGCGTTTTCCGGAACTAACCTATTGACGAGATGCCGAAAGGCCAGTTGCTGTTTTCTGCTGTTTTTGGTTTCAGAAATCCTAGTAACGATATTCTCGGAATTGGACGAAATCAACGCCCAGGGTCCTATTTTGCCCGGAAGCATCCAGAACACCCGAGAGTCGCGCAGGGGGGCCACATGGGCCCCAGATGATAGGCCGGCGCGGCCCAGGCCCTGGCCGCGCCACCTTATGGTGTCGTCGCCTCGTTGACCTTCTGACGCCGCCTCTTCGCCTATTTAAGCCCCCTCGACCTAAAACCTCGACACGGAAAAGCCACGGTACGAGAAACCTTCCAGAGCCGCCGCCATCGCGAAGCCAAGATCTGGGGGACATGAGTCTCTGTTCCGGCACGCCGCTGGGATGGGGAAGTGCCCCCGGAAGGCTCCTCCATCGACACCACCGCCATCTTCATCAACGCTGCTGTCTCCCATGAGGAGGGAGTAGTTCTCCATCGAGGCTCGGGGCTGTACCGGTAGCTATGTGGTTCATCTCTCTCCCTATGTACTTCAATACAATAATCTCATGAGCTGCCTTACATGATTGAGATTCATATGATGATGCTTGTAATCTAGATGTCGTTATGCTAGTCAAGTGAATTTTACTTATGTGATCTCCGGAGACTCCTTGTCCCACGTGTGTAAAGGTGACGATGTGTGCACCGTGTGGGTCTCTTAGGCTATATTTCACGGAATACTTATTCACTGTTATGAATGGCATAGTGAAGTGCTTATTTATATCTCTTTATGATTGCAATGTGTTTTGTATCACAATTTATCTATGTGCTACTCTAGTGATGTTATTAAAGTAGTTTTATTCCTCCCGCACGGTGTAATGGTGACGAGTGTATGCATCCGTGTTAGTACTTGGCGTAGGCTATGATTATGATCTCTTGTAGATTATGAAGTTAACTATTGCTATGATGGTATTGATGTGATCTATTCCTCCTACATAGTGTGAAGGTGACAGTGTGCATGCTATGTTAGTACTTGGTTTAGTCGTGTTGATCTTTCATGCACTCTAAGGTTATTTAAATATGAACATTGAATTGTGGAGCTTGTTAACTCCGGCATTGAGGGTTCGTGTAATCCTACGCAATGGTGTTCATCATCCAACAAAAGAGTGTAGAGTATGCATTTATCTATTCCGTTATGTGATCAATGTTGAGAGTGTCCACTAGTGAAAGTATGATCCCTAGGCCTTGTTCCTAAATACGCTATCGCTGCTTGTTTCTTGTTTCTATTGCGTTACTACTGCTGCGTTACTACTGCTTGTTTACTTGTCTCGGGCAAAGCACTTTTCACGGGTGCCGTTGCTACTACTTATTTATACCACCTGTATTTCACTATCTCTTCGCCGAACTAGTGCACCTATTAGGTGTGTTGGGGACACAAGAGACTTCTTGCTTTGTGGTTGCAGGGTTGCATGAGAGGGATATCTTTGACCTCTTCCTCCCTGAGTTCGATAAACCTTGGGTGATCCACTTAAGGGAAACTTGCTGCTGTTCTACAAACCTCTTCTCTTGGAGGCCCAACACTGTCTACAGGAAAAGGAGGGGGCATAGACATCAAGATATTTTCTGGCGCCGTTGCCGGGGAGGAAAGGTAAAAGGTACTCACACTCCGGATCTCGGCTACTAAGCTATTTTCCGGCGCCGTAAGTACTCGAAGCTATTTCCTTTAGATCCTGCAATTGCAACTTTTTGTTTCTTGTTTACACTAGTAAGGCATAATGGAAAACAACAAAAATATGAGAGATCTTTATGAACTTTATCTTGAATTAGGACATGATGTGTTTGAAGAGAGAATTAAAAAACCCATGGAACTTTATATGCATGCTAATGGGAATGTTATTAATATGAATGCTTTGAACACTATTGTTGCTAATGCTATGGAAAATTCTAAGCTTGGGGAAGCTGGTTTTGATGAGCATGATCTTTTTAGTCCCCCGGGCGTGGAGGAGAAAATTTTCTTTGATGATACTTTGCCTCCTATTTATGATGATTATAATGATAGTAGTCTTTTGGTGCCACCTGTTATGGAGGATAAATTTGATTATGAATACAATATGCCTCCTATATTTGATGATGAGAATAATAATGATAGCTACTTTGTTGAATTTGCTCCCACTACTACTAATAAAATTGATTATGCTTATGTGGAGAGTAATAATTTTATGCATGAGACTCATGATAAGAATGCTTTATGTGATAGTTATATTGTTGAGTTTTCTCATGATGCTACTGAACATTATTATGAGAGAGGAAAATATGGTTGTAGAAATTTTCATGTTACTAAAACACCTCTCTATGCGCTGAAATTTTTGAAGCTACACTTGTTTTATCTTTATATGCTTGTTGCATTATGCTTCATGAACTTGTTTATTTAAAAGATTCCTTTTCATAGGAAGCATGTTAGGCTTAAATTTGCTTTGAATTTTCCTCTTGATGCTCTCTTTTGCTTCAAATACTATTTCTTGCGAGTGCATCATCAAAACTGCTGAGCCCATCTTAATGGCTATAAAGAAAGAACTTCTTGGGAGATAACCCATATGTTATTTTGCTACAGTACTTTGTTTTATATTTGAGTCTTGGAAGTTATTTACTACTGTAGCAACCTCTCCTTATCTTAGTTTTCTGTTTTGTTGTGCCAAGTAAAGTCTTTGATAGTAAGGTTCATACTAGATTTGGATTACTACGCAGAAACAGATTTCTTTTCTGTCACGAATCTGGGCAAAATTATCTGTAGGTAACTCAGAAAATTATGCCAATTTATGTGAGTAATCCTCAGATATGTACGCAACTTTCATCCAATTTGAGCATTTTCATTTGAGCAAGTCTGGTGCCTCAATAAAATTCGTCTTTACGGACTGTTCTGTTTTGACAGATTCTGCCTTTTATTTCGCATTGTTTCTTTTGCTATGTGGGATGGATTTCTTTGTTCCATTGACTTCCGAGTAGCTTTGAGCAATGTCCAGAAGTGTTAAGAATGATTGTGTCACCTCTGAACATGTGAGTTTTTGATTATGCACTAACCCTCTAATGAGTTTGTTTCGAGTTTGGTGTGGAGGAAGTTTTCAAGGGTTAAGAGAGGAGGATGATATACTACGATCAAGAAAAGTCTAAGCATGGGGATGCCCCGGTGGTTCATCCCTGCATATTTCAAGAATACTCAAGCATCTAAGCTTGGGGATGCCCAAGGCATCCCCTTCTTCATCGACAAATTATCAGGTTCCTTCTCTTGAAACTATATTTTTATTCGGTCACATCTTATGTACTTTACTTGGAGCGTCTGTATGTTTCTTGTTTTTGTTTTTGTTTGAATAAATGTTTGTGTGGGAGAGAGACACACTCCGCTGGTTCATATGAACACATGTGTTCTTAGCTCTTAATTTTCATGGCGAAGGTTGAAACTGCTTCGTTAAATTGTTATATGGTTGGAATTGGAAAATGATACATGTAGTAATTGCTATAATGTCTTGGATAATGTGATACTTGGCAATTGTTGTGCTCATGTTTAAGCTCTTGCATCATATACTTTGCACCTATTAATGAAGAAATACATAGAGCTTGCTAAAATTTGGTTTGCATAATTGGTCTCTCTAAGGTCTAGATAATTTCTAGTATTGAGTTTGAACAACAAGGAAGACGGTGTAGAGTCTTATAATGTTTACAATGTGTCTTTTATGTGAGTTTTGCTGCACCGCTTCATCCTTGTGTTTGTTTCAAATAGCCTTGCTAGCCTAAACCTTGTATCGAGAGGGAATACCTCTCATGCATCCAAAATACTTAAGCCAACCACTATGCCATTTGTGTCCATCATACCTACCTACTACATGGTATTTCTCCGCCATTCCAAAGTAAATTGCTTGAAGTGCTACCTTTAAATTTCCATTCTCCACCTTTACAATATATAGCTCATGGGACAAATAGCTTAAAAACTATTGTGGTATTGAATATGTGCTTATGCACTTTATCTCTTATTAAGTTGCTCGTTGTGTGATAACCATGTTCACTGGGGACGCCATCAACTACTCATTGTTGAATTTCATGTGAGTTGCTATGCATGTTCGTCTTGTCTAAAGTAAGAGCGATCTACCACCTTATGGTTAGAGCATGCATATTGTTAGAGAAGAACATTGGGCCGCTAACTCAAGCCATGATCCATGGTGGAAGTTTCAGTTTTGGACATATATCCTCAATCTCATATGAGAAAATTAATTGTTGCTACATGCTTACGCATAAAAGAGGAGTCCATTATCTATTGTCTATGTTGTCCCGGTATGGATGTCTAAGTTGAGAATAATCAATAGCGAGAAATCCAATGCGAGCTTTCTCCTTAGACCTTTGTACGAAGCGGCATAGAGGTACCCCTTTGTGATACTTGGTTAAAACATGTGCATTGCGATAATCCCGGTAGTCCAAGCTAATTAGGACAAGGTGCGGGCACTATTAGTATACTATGCATGAGGCTTGCAACTTGTAAGATATAATTTACATGATACATATGCTTTATTACTACCGTTGACAAAATTGTTTCTTGTTTTCAAAATCAAAGCTCTAGCACAAATATAGCAATCGATGCTTTCCTCTTTGAAGGACCATTCTTTTACTTTTATGTTGAGTCAGTTCACCTATTTCTCTCCACCTCAAGAAGCAAACACTTGTGTGAACTGTGCATTGATTCCTACATATTTGCATATTGCACTTGTTATATTACTCTATGTTGACAATATCCACGAGATATACATGTTACAAGTTGAAAGCAACCGCTAAAACTTCATCTTCCTTTGTGTTGCTTCAATACTTTTACTTTGAATTATTGCTTTATGAGTTAACTCTTATGCAAGACTTATTGATGCTTGTCTTGAAGTACTATTCATGAAAAGTCTTTGCTATATGATTCATTTGTTTACTCATGTCAATTACATTGTTTTGATCGCTGCATTCACTACATATGCTTACAAATAGTATGATCAAGGTTATGATGGCATATCACTCCAGAAATTATCTTTGTTTATCGTTTACCTGCTCGGGACGAGCAGAAACTAAGCTTGGGGATGCTGATACGTCTCCGACGTATCGATAATTTCTTATGTTCCATGCCACATTATTGATGATATCTACATGATTTATGCATACTTTATGTCATAATTATGCGTTTTCCGGAACTAACCTATTGACGAGATGCCGAAAGGCCAGTTGCTGTTTTCTGCTGTTTTTGGTTTCAGAAATCCTAGTAACGATATTCTCGGAATTGGACGAAATCAACGCCCAGGGTCCTATTTTGCCCGGAAGCATCCAGAACACCCGAGAGTCGCCAGAGGGGGGCCACAGGGGCCCCAGATGATAGGCCGGCGCGGCCCAGGCCCTGGCCGCGCCGCCTTATGGTGTCGTCGCCTCGTTGACCTTCTGACGCCGCCTCTTCGCCTATTTAAGCCCCCTCGACCTAAAACCTCGACACGGAAAAGCCACGGTACGAGAAACCTTCCAGAGCAGCCGCCATCGCGAAGCCAAGATCTGGGGGACAGGAGTCTCTGTTCCGGCACGCCGCCGGTGTAGGATAACGTTGCATAGAAAAGAAAAAAATTTCCTACCGCGAACACGCAATCCAAGCCAAGATGCAATCTAGAAGATGATAGCAACGAGGGGGTATCGAGTCTCACCCTTGAAGAGATTCCAAAGCCTACAAGAGGAGGCTCTTGTTGCTACGGTAGACGTTCACTTGCCGCTTGCAAAAGCGCGTAGAAGATCTTGATCACGATCGGTTCCGGCGCCACGAACGGGCAGCACCTCCGTACTCGGTCACACGTTCGGTTGTTGATGAAGACGACGTCCACCTCCCCGTTCCAGCGGGCAGCGGAAGTAGTAGCTCCTCTTGAATCCGACAGCACGACGGCGTGGTGTCGGTGGTGGTGGAGAAATCTGGCGGAGCTTCGCTTAAGCGTGCGGGATGTGGTGGAGGAGAGAGACCGCTAGGGTTTGGGGAGAGAGGGGGGTTGGGCGCCGGCCCTCTAAGGGGTGCGGCCAAGGCTGAGGCTTGAAGTGGCCGGCCCCCTCCCCTTGGCCCTCATTATATAGGTGGAACCCCAAGAGTTGGTCTCCAAGTCTTCGAATAAGACCCGAACCAAAAACCTTCCATATGGAGGGGAAACCTAGCCAAGCTAGGACTCCCACTAGAGGTGGGAGTTCCACCTCCCATATGGGGGTTGGCCGGCCCCTAAGGGGAGTCCACTTGGGACTCCTCCCCCACTAGGGTTGGCCGGCCATGGAGGTGGAGTCCCATGTGGACTCCACCTTCCTTGGTGGTTTCTTCCGGACTTTTCTAGAACCTTCTAGAACCTTCCATAGAACGTTCCGCGTCAATTTAATTCACATAAAATGACATCCTATATATGAATCTTATTCTCCGGACCATTCCGGAACTCCTCGTGATGTCCGGGATCTCATCCGGGACTCCGAACAAATATTCGAACTCCATTCCATATTCAAGTACTACCATTTCAACATCCAACTTTAAGTGTGTCACCCTACGGTTCGTGAACTATGCGGACATGGTTGAGTACTCACTCCGACCAATAACCAATAGCGGGATCTGGAGATCCATAATGGCTCCCACATATTCAACGATGACTTTAGTGATCGAATGAACCATTCACATACAATACCAATTCCCTTTGTCACGCGATATTTTACTTGTCCGAGGTTTGATCTTCGGTATCACTCTATACCTTGTTCAACCTCGTCTCTCGACAAGTACTCTTTACTCATACCGTGGTATGTGGTCTCTTATGAACTCATTCATATGCTTGCAAGACATTAGACGACATTCCACCGAGAGGGCCCGGAGTATATCTATCCGTCATCGGGATGGACAAATCCCACTGTTGATCCATATGCCTCAACTCATACTTTCCGGATACTTAATCCCACCTTTATAACCACCCATTTACGCGAGTGGCGTTTGGTGTAATCAAAGTACCTTTCCGGTATAAGTGATTTACATGATCTCATGGTCATAAGGACTAGGTAACTATGTATCGAAAGCTTATAGCAAATAACTTAATGACGAGATCTTTATGCTACGCTTAATTGGGTGTGTCCATTACATCATTCATACAATGATATAACCTTGTTATTAATAACATCCAATGTTCATGATTATGAAACTAATCATCCATTAATCAACAAGCTAGTTAAGAGGCATACTAGGGACTTCTTTGTTTGTCTACATATCACACATGTACTAATGTTTCAGTTAATACAATTATAGCATGATATATAAACATTTATCATAAACATAAAGATATATAATAACTACTTTTATTATTGCCTCTTGGGCATATCTCCAACAGCCGGGACGGGGAAGTGCCCCCGGAAGGCTCCTCCATCGACACCACCACCATCTTCATCAACGCTGCTGTCTCCCATGAGGAGGGAGTAGTTCTCCATCGAGGCTCGGGGCTATACCGGTAGCTATGTGGTTCATCTCTCTCCCTATGTACTTCAATACAATAATCTCATGAGCTGCCTTACATGATTGAGATTCATATGATGATGCTTGTAATCTAGATGTCGTTATGCTAGTCAAGTGAATTTTACTTATGTGATCTCCGGAGACTCCTTGTCCCACGTGTGTAAAGGTGACAAGTGTGTGCACCGTGTGGGTCTCTTAGGCTATATTTCACAGAATACTTATTCACCGTTATGAATGGCATAGTGAAGTGCTTATTTATATCTCTTTATGATTGCAATGTGTTTTGTATCACAATTTATCTATGTGCTACTCTAGTGATGTTATTAAAGTAGTTTTATTCCTCCCGCACGGTGTAATGGTGACAGTGTGTGCATCCGTGTTAGTACTTGGCGTAGGCTATGATTATGATCTCTTGTAGATTATGAAGTTAACTATTGCTATGATGGTATTGATGTGATCTATTCCTCCTACATAGTGTGAAGGTGACAGTGTGCATGCTATGTTAGTACTTGGTTTAGTCGTGTTGATCTTTCATGCACTCTAAGGTTATTTAAATATGAACATTGAATTGTGGAGCTTGTTAACTCCGGCATTGAGGGTTCGTGTAATCCTACGCAATGGTGTTCATCATCCAACAAAAGAGTGTAGAGTATGCATTTATCTATTCTGTTATGTGATCAATGTTGAGAGTGTCCACTAGTGAAAGTATGATCCCTAGGCCTTGTTCCTAAATACTGCTATCGCTGCTTGTTTACTGTTTTACTGTGTTACTACTGCTGGTTACTACTGCTTGTTTACTGTCCTGGGCAAAGCACTTTTCTCTTGCCGTTGCTACTACTTATTTGTACCACCTGTATTTCACTATCTCTTCGCCGAACTAGTGCACCTATTAGGTGTGTTGGGGACACAAGAGACTTCTTGCTTTGTGGTTGTAGGGTTGCATGAGAGGGATATCTTTGACCTCTTCCTCCCTGAGTTCGATAAACCTTGGGTGATCCACTTAAGGGAAACTTGCTGCTGTTCTACAAACCTCTGCTCTTGGAGGCCCAACACTGTCTACAGGAAAAGGAGGGGGCGTAGACATCAACCACCGCCATATTCATCAACACTGCTGTCTCCCATGAGGAGGGAGTAGTTCTCCATCGAGGCTCGGGGCTGTACCGGTAGCTATGTGGTTCATCTCTCTCCTATGTACTTCAATACAATAATCTCATGAGCTGCCTTACATGATTGAGATTCATATGACGATGCTTGTAATCTAGATGTCATTATGCTAGTCAAGTGGATTTTACTTATGTGATCTCCGGAGACTCCTTGTCCCACGTGTGTAAAGGTGACGAGTGTGTGCACCGTGTGGGTCTCTTAGGCTATATTTCACGAATACTTATTCACTGTTATGAATGGCATAGTGAAGTGCTTATTTATATCTCTTTATGATTGCAATGTGTTTTGTATCACAGTTTATCTGTGTGCTACTCTAGTGATGTTATTAAAGTAGTTTATTCCTCCCGCACGGTGTAATGGTGACAGTGTGTGCATCGTGTTAGTACTTGGCGTAGGCTATGATTGTGATCTCTTGTAGATTATGAAGTTAACTATTGCTATGATGGTATTGATGTGATCTATGCCTCCTTTCGTAGCGTGAAGGTGACGAGTGTGCATGCTATGTTAGTACTTGGTTTAGTTGTGTTGATCTGTCATGCACTCTAAGGTTATTTAAATATGAACATCGAATATTGTGGAGCTTGTTAACTCCGGCATTGAGGGTTCGTGTAATCCTACACGATTAGTGGTGTTCATCATCCAACAAGAGAGTGTAGAGTCTAGCATCTATTTGTTTATTCTGTTATGTGATCAATGTTGAGAGTGTCCACTAGTGAAAGTATGATCCCTAGGCCTTGTTTCCAATACTGCTATCGCTGCTTGTTTACTGTTTTACTGCATCTCTACTGCCCGGAATATTACCACCATCAACCACACGCCAGCAAAGCACTTTTCTGGTGCCGTTACTACTGCTCATATACATTCATACCACCTGTATTTCACTATCTCTTCGCCGAACTAGTGCACCTATTAGGTGTGTTGGGGACACAAGAGACTTCTTGCTTTGTGGTTGCAGGGTTGCTTGAGAGAGATATCTTTGACCTATTCCTCCCTGAGATCGATAAACCTTGGGTGATCCACTTAAGGGAAACTTGCTGCTGTTCTACAAACCTCTGCTCTTGGAGGCCCAACACTGTCTACAAGAATAGAAGCTCCCGTAGACATCAGTATGATGGCCTCCAGTGTCAGCGTTAAATTATTGGTCATCATTGGAAGCTCCCACAGGTGTTTGGGAAGAGAAGTATGGTGTTCAGATCTTACACAAAATGCTTTTGGTTCCACAACTGGATAATCTCAATTATGGTCACTGGAGTTTGTTGTTTGTAATTATTTTGTAACCAGTAAATGGTTTATTTTAACTACTCCTCCGGTAATATGGGTCGGAGGGAGTACTAAATTAAATTAGACAAAGTTGCAAAAAAAAAATCTTACAAACTCGAAAAGAATCGTCAACTCAAACTTTTGTTAACAAAAATAAAAAACCAAAAATATGATCATCACAATATTAAAAAGGTACAAATATATGCTAACAAATTTTAGAGAAGGTTGATAATTCTGCATGATGTGCATTAGATCTTATAAGCAAATATTACATTGGTGATTCAGGGGAATATATTTTTCCCGTTGCAACGCATGTGCATTTTAACAACTTGCGACCTGCACAAAAGCCATAATATAGATACTTACTCATGTTGTGATTGTTGCTGGCAGTCAAGGAGGGGCTGGTTGGGTAGACTGGGCCGAATTAAGCCACCGGGCTAATTATTGTTGACAAATTAAATACTCTAATAAACCTGATGGCTGAGAATGCCTTGCTAATACTACCTCCATCCCAAGGGTTAAGGCTTATATTTTTTTGGAAATATCAAAGCAAGTAAAGTTTGATCAAAACTTTAGAATAATCTATCAATAAATATGATATTTTGTAGATAGCACATAAAAATATATTTCATTATCTATCTAATAATATTAATTTTTTATTTGACATGTTCATGATTGTTTATAAAAACTTAGTAAAATTTAACATAGTTTGACTTTCTGAAAAAAAATAGGCCTTAAGCCTTAGGATGGAGGTAGTATTGGTTTTCAATTTGGAAAGACCAGGCCATTGCTTCGTTTGGTCCCCAAGAGGGTCTTGTAGTATGCACAAACCTCAAATGATCATATTTTCAAGGTGAACTCATAGGGGCGATATTCTAGACATTTTATAATTATTTTCACGTCATGGATATTTATTTTTGATACATAAACATTTGTTATAAAACACAAGAACATGTCTTCTGAAAGATCTAAATATTTTCTTTGGTAGAGCACCTCGAGTGGTAGATCTTCAGGAAGATTGCTGCAGGAGCAAGCAGAGTTGATGTGGCAAAAAAAATGTTATGTTTACCTAATCTTTGGTATGTGTATGTGTGTGAGGGGGGGGGGGGGGGCAATGGCCCCCTCTAGACCTAGGGAAGATTCGCCTCGATTTGCTATGAAACAAAGGGAATACATGTTGAGGGATATCATCTTCTATGATATCTTTGACAATGACCTATCTACCCCATGTTTGAGATCTTTCTCCAAGTTACTCACTGGTCCACTATTGTGATCTATGATGCAAGCTTGACTTCGCATAGAGAGCTACCATTAACTTGAGAAAATGGATGCAACACATTCTGTAAGAGCATATCTATACTAATTTTTCTTAGTAATTATCATCAATTTTCCTTAGTACTAGAATATATCGCAGCAAATAGTGGTGGGTGGTTGTTCCCTTTTTTCTTTCAACTTTAATTATTGGTAAAGGATCACTTATCGATCTTCGCTAGTTATGTCATTATTTGCTTCATGTTGTGCATTAACCACTATTCTCGCCAATTCATATAAAACATTATTCTCATATTTGATCATAAAGCAACAATCGCTACATATTCTTGCCGCAACTCGCGTGGTATTTCTTATGTTTAGAAAAATTACTATGCTAAAATGAAATTTAAGGGTCTCTTTGATTCGAACGATTCCATTTACTTGAGAACAGAAAATGCACGGGGAGGGGGGGGGGGGGGGGCAATGGCCCCCTCTAGACCTAGGGAAGATTCGCCTCAATTTGCTATGAAACAAGGGGAATACATGTTGAGGGATATCATCTTGTATGATATCTTTGACAATGACCTGTCTACCCCATGTTTGAGATCTTTCTCCAAGTTACTCATTGGTCTACTATTGTGATCTATGATGCAAGCTTGACTTCACATAGAGAGCTAGCATTAACTTGAGAACATGGATGCAGCACATTCTGTAAGCGCATATCTACACTAATTTTTCTTAGTAATTATCATCAATTTTCCTTAGTACTGGAATATATCGCAGCAAATAGTGGTGGGTGGTTGTTCCCCTTTTTTATTTCAACTTTAATTATTGGTAAAGGATCACTTATCGATGTTCGCTAGTTATGTCTTTCTTTGCTTCATGTTGTGCGTTAACCACTATTCTCGCCAATTCATATAAAACATTATTCTCATATTTGATCATAAAGCACCAATCTCTACATATTCTCGCCGCAACTCGCGTGGTATTTCTTATGTTTAGAAAAATTACTATGCTACAATGAAATTTAAGGGTCTCTTCGATTCGAACGATTCCAATTACTTGAGAACAGAAAATGCACGGTTGAAACGCTAGCACATTCAAATCCAACAAATGTTTTACTTTCACAAAACAATTACCATGAAACGACAAAGATCCAGCAGGTTTGGATGAAATGTAGTGCATAGGAATCATTATAAGATAAAAATCCTCTCAAATTCAAACCTATAAATGAAACAACTCATACTAAAATATTCCTAATGATTTCAATACTCCTAGATTTATGTGAAAATCCTTTGGATAAAGAAATGCCCTTAAATAGATGCAATTCCACAACAATCCAAGTGGTTATTTTTATTTTACTATTTATGGGGAAGTGATCAATTAACCAAATGACACATGTTGAACATGCTATGATGACCGATAGATCGTTCTTAGTGGTTCTGGAGCTTATTTTATGCTCCCAAATTCAAATGTGCCATCATGGGATAAACTGAAATTACATGAACCGGTGGCGGTTGGATGCTGGTATATATGGTGGCAAAGAAGGGAGATAGTAAAAGGAGAACAGGTCACCCGCCCTAAAAATTCAGCTTTTGGGATTACGGCTCTAGCAGCGAATTATGGGTTGCTCCAGCATAATGCAGTGGAAAAGGAGGTGAAGTGGACAAAGCCACCAAGGGGATATGGAAAGTTGAAACTTGAAAGTTGATGCTTCATATCACCCTGATGGATCTGGAGCGGCAGGAAATGTGCTACGTGACGACAAGGGCAAAGCGATCGCTAGCAAAGCCTGTCTGGTAGATAATATGATGGGTGTTGCAACTGCGGAAGCAACGGCCCTTTTGAGAGGCCTAGAATTCCTTGAACAGATTGGTTGTTCTTCAGCCTACATTGAATCAGACACTCTTGAATTGATTCACGCGAGCAATGGAGATGCGGAAGTCTGGAGCATAGTAGCCAGGTTCGGGATCGGTGCCGCGTACCACGATCCAGGATCGATCGATCCGGAACGGGGTCAGGATCGTCGAGTGGAACGACATGGTTCGGCGCAGGATCACGATCCCGTATGCTGATTGCTTGCCTACCAAATTAGGATCTAAATTATGGAAATTGCTTTTAAAGACAAAGTTAAAAAAGGTAATTCCAGCGTCATATCTGGGCGAATTAATACGCTTGATTTCAGGCCTCTTCATCTCTTCTTTCCTAAGCACCGCGGATACGATTCTTAGCTTGTTCATCTCTACTTCGATCCAGAACAAAGTGGATCCCGATCCCCGACCCAAATTTCCGTACCAAAGATTTATACCCCTCATCGATCCCTGTTCGCTGAGATGCCGATCCTCGACCCTCGATCCCATACCTCGAACCGGACGATCCGGAATTCTGGCAACTATGGTCTGGAGTCCATACACTATCGTGTTGGCGGATTGTTTCCAGAAGGCGAGCATGATGGACTTGGTGATCTTTCAACACCGTCTTCGGGATGCAAATATGGTGGCCTATAATTTAGCCAAGGTTGCTTATGAGACAAAAGTTAATATTTTTTGGGATGATAGGCCTCCTGATTTCATAATAACTATGTAATTCGTGATGGAACTCTCTTAGAGGTTGTAACTATTACTCGATTTGGAGTAGCAAAATTCGGACGCACTCTTTTCAAAGAGATGGCGGATGGTTTTTACGTCAAAAAAAAAAAAAATGGCACCTGCAGTCTGCAGACTTTTCCCTTGGGTTGAAATCCTCCAATTTTCCCTAGCTGGAGTATATAATTTTGGTTCCTGAAAATAGAGCAAAATATCTCGCAATATTTTGACACGAAAATATCTGATGTTGCACTTCCAGAGATAACGCATGCGCGGCCTTCACTCTTTTCTCGTCTTCGCACGAACGGTCACAGCTCACTACACACCCACCCAAACCAAGGAGCTGGGCGTCCGCCATGGAGTTGCTCCTTTTCCCTTCTCGAGCCACCATTTCCCGCCGGCTCCTTCCAACCTGCCCCCTCCGCCGCGCCGGCGCGACCTCCTTCCGTTCATCATCCAGCTCCGGCAACGTCGAGGCCACCACCGACACTACGGCGACGACAGCGTCCGTGGCCAAGAACCGCCAAGAATGGCGCGCGGGCGGGACGACGTTCGGCCTGGGCCTGGACCTGTCCGAGGAGATGAGGCGGGAGATGCTCTGGCGGATGCTGGTGCCGCCTGCTGCGGCGGTGGCGGCGGAGGCCGTGTTTCTGGCGGTGCTCAACAGCGGCGCGGCTGTGGTGGTGGACGCGCCCGCGTGGGCCGGGAAAGCGGGCTCGGCGGTGCTGTTCGTGTCTGGGCTGCTCGGGTCCCAGTACGGGTTCTTCTCGTCGAGGTGGGGCGTCGGGGAGGAGGCGGGGTCCGTGGTCGGCTGGAAGCTCGCCGTCCGGCACTGGAGCGCGCTCTCCGTGGTCAGGGGTTCGTCAGTAGAAGAAGACGACGATGAGGAGGAGGAGGAGGACGACGATGAGTGGGAGTACTACGACGATGATGAGGAGGAAGAAGATGACTGACGAGTGACGACTAGGCAGATGAGGCGATAGGGAGAAGTTTGTAAGTTGGGGCAGTTCTTGGCTTGGCTGTAAATAGAAGAATGGTTACAGGTAGGTAGGATTTGAGCTTAATTACTTGCGTGTTTTCCATTAAGAACATAGAAATTCCACACGAGTTTTTTGTGTATCATTTCCGTGCAAAAATATTTTGAAAACAGAATAATCAGAAGATACATATTAGTGTGGTCTAAACTCTAAAATGTTCACTCTGGTGGTGTTAATCTGCTGGTATCGTTGCTTCTGTGTAAATTTTTAACTTAAAATTCAGCCAAACAGTCATCGATGAAGCCTGTATTTGGCTGAGCTCCCCCGTCTTTGCCTTCTAGCATTTATCTATGGTGTTGATGCCCAGATCCTGAATCTTTTTTTTGAAGGAAGATCCTGAATCTCTTAGCAAGTTAGCGCTGGTCCTTAGGGCATCTCCAACCGGGCGACCCATCCCGCGGCCGCGCGTCCGGATGGGTCGAAACGGACAAAAACCCGGCCCAACGCGGGGACGCACCGCAAAAGCGGACGGCCGCGGCGTCCGGAACGACGCAAACCCGGCCCAAATCTGGGCTAGGTTTGCGTGGCCGCGGATGGCACGCGCCGTCCGCTCGCGTCCGCGCGCTGGTCGCCTCGTCTCCCTTGGGCCCACCCGTCGGTGACCAGGGGAGTCTATTAAATGGGGACTCGGAGGGGATCCGGCCCTCCACTCCAGTCCCCACTCCACTCCCGCAGCCGAAACCGCCGCCATGGCCCCGAAGCGGGTTTTCGCCGGAGCCAACGACGACGAGGCGAGCAGCAGCCGGCGTCGTCCGCCGGTGCTGCGACCATCGTGCGGAAACCGAGGCGGCCTCCACATCGGAGAGGCCGCCCGCCGCGGCGTGGCATTGCCGCAACCGCCGCCGCTGCTGCTCGAGCCCAAGCCCGAGTCCTCGGAGGAGGACCCGGACCTCCGCGCCGCCCTCATCATCTCGGCGGCGGAGGAGGAGGCGAAATGGCCGCAACTCCATGCGGCCATTCGCACCTCCGAAATGGAGGAGCGGCGCGGCGGGAGGTGGAGGACGCGGAGGGCTGGGAGCTCTACGCCCGGGCCCTCCGGGCGCGACGGGAGGAGGAGGAGGAGACGGCGCGGCGGGAGGAGGCCGGCGCCGCGCCGACGAGCAGCAGCGCCGCCGGGAGGAGAGGTGCCGCCGCCGGAGGAGTCGGCGCCGGGAGGCCGAGCGGCGCCGCCGGGCGAGAGAGGCAGCGGCGCCTCCGGGCGGCGCGGGTGGCTCCGGACCCCCACTCGCCGTGGGAGGAGGCCCCGTGGTCTCCTCGGCGGAGTCCCCGGCGCGGTCGAGCCACAACAGTGCCTCGCCGCCCGGGGACCTCGACGACGTCGCCGACGACGCCCACAGGGGCTAGGCGGCGCACCGGCGGCCACCGCGCCGCCGACCAAACCCTAGAGGGTTTTTTATTTTCTGTTTATATTTTAGTTTAAATTTAAAAGCCCATATAGGGGCTTCTTTTGTTAGTTTTATTTGCCCAAAATAGGGCTATGTACTAAATTTGCCCAAAATAGGGCATATGTTTAATCAAATATCGTTTAAATTTGCCATTTTCATTTTGTTTTCGTGTTTCTCCAATTTGCGATGCGTCCGCGCGTTGGGCGCAGCGCGCGACCCAAACGGACACGCGGACACGGGCCGCTGTCCGCGTGTCCGGGCGGCGACCCAAACGGCCCAAAACGGACGGCCCAGCGCGTCCGTTTGGGTCGCCCGGTTGGAGATGCCCTTAGTTTCTTGCTGTGTTTCACTCTGTTCTGACTCTATTTTTTGGTCCTCGGGAGATCAATAGCGGATCAATCAAAGATCATGGATTCATGGGGCATTGTATCAATTTGCAGATCAAAGATGTGTCATGCATATAATATAATTCAACGCATTATGTAGGGTGATTTTCTTTCAAAGGCACAAGAAAGATGGGACATAAGATCAATCCGCCCTCATCAGAGATTTCCCTAAAGATCCCTCGTCAGATATACCCTCCTTTACCTTTTTTTTCCTTTCTCTGGGCATGCTATCCAACTTGGCTCGCCATACTTGCTTGACTGTCGAAAAAACAATGTGGCCCAAATACGGTGTCCATCGCCCCGAGTCCATCCTCGCTCCACAGGGGATGTTGCGGGCGCGCCGGACAAAGCGCGGAAATGAGTTGCGGGTAGCGGACCCGACGCGCCATTGACACATGAATCAAATTTAATTAGTCTCCCGCCACTTCCTGCCGCTAGCCACACATTTATCTACCCTGCCAAAAGGTTTCATTTGCCCCTCTCCCACCAATTCATTTCTCCCTCCCGCCGTCGTTACTCTCTGCCAGCAAGACAGTCGTCGCCAATCGTAGCCGTGACACTGGTAGTCCCCCAAAAACTGGCTAAGAAATCAGCCACCAAGCCACTAGGCAAGGAGGCAACGAAGAAGGGGCCAAAGGCGCCCTTTAAAAAGCCGCGGAAGGCGCTAGCGCCGAAGGCGAAGCCAGAGTCGTGGACGGAAGAACGTTGGTAGGAAGTCTGCCTGCGACAAAAGTTGTCAAGGGCGGAGCGGATGGTGGAGCAAGAAAGGAAGACATCGACATCGGTTGCGAAGCAGAAGGCCGTGTTGGCTGCATGTGCCAATGCGAGTGCTGCTGTCTCATGGAGTTGTTCGTCGATGGCGCACATACCTGGAGTGGCGTCCCCGTCGAGCCCCGGTTTCTTGGGCGAGGCCTCTGAGGGCGAGCGTCCGGGGAAGATGGCTCATGCCAAGGTTATGTGATATGCTCCTATAATAACACGGCTGAAACGTTTGTTCATAAATAAAGAGCATGCTAAGTTGTTGCGATGGAATAAAGAGCACGCTAAGTTGTTGTGATGATGAGACACCCCACTGATGGGTCACAGTGGAGAAAAATTTAGAGAAAATTCCCGGACTTTACAGATGACGCAAGAAACTTAAGGTTTATTCTAAATACAGATGGCATGAAAACAAGGACACAGAGGATAACTTGCTAATGTTTTTACAGAAGCAATAAATTGGAAATATTCTTTCCTTACAACTTTTAGTGAGTGTTACTGTCTTATACACATTCGATTTCGCTTACTCGATGTTAAGTTGTCTAATTCGGCGAGTTATGCGTGTGTAGCTTTCACTATATTCTTTAATCATTCAGTTTGACAAATGACTACTCGAAACGTAAAGACCATGGGATCTTTTGTTCAGCTTGACGAACCTGACTGCCCTGCTCCAGATGTAATTTCAATCAATATCGCCCTGTATCGGCATCTTCTGTTCTCATTTCCTGATAACAAGTAATTAATAACTCATTTAGTCATTTTTCTTTGTCGGAAAGGACTTGAAAACGGTTCATCAAGACTTCTAGGGGTGAATGGAAACTGAAGCTTACATTTCAAGATCGCGTTGTAAGTAGTACTTTGGCTATGTCCGCGAATCTCTTTAAATTTTTTTTCAATACCATGCATTAGCATGCTTGATTATTAGTTTGATCGAACTATTTTTTCATAAAGTGTTTGAAGCAGGAAGTCGGGGATAACTTATGTGGATACTTTCGCGAGATGGTGTGTCACCGGGAGGCGGAAAGGGCTATACATGCCCTTCATGTACGTGAACAATATTTCACAATCTTATTTTAGTTCCATCAATTATGTTGAGTTCCATTCATATATATTGATCTCCTTTTTAAAATTAGATGGAACGCATGCGGGACACTCTCCTAACAGTGGATCGCTTACGATCAATTCAAGAAGAATTGGCGAGATTCTAAGTTAGGGAGGTCATAGCTCCAACTAAAGCATACCATCGGGAGTTAATATTTGACATTATGGATAGAAAATAGAGATAGTAAAGAGGATCGACTCTATATTATAACTATGCATTACATGTACTATATTTCATGATGATGTCTATATATTCATGACGATATTGTGGTTCCTTAAATAATGTATGCATGCAGATTTGAATGAATAACATAAAATTAGCATAGCTCACTTGGTTAGGAAAGTGGATGTATAATCCAGCCACCAAGGATCAAATCTCCATTGTTGCAGATTTAGGTTCTTATTATTTTTTTAAAAAAATCACTATAGGAGCATCTCCTACCGTACTCCTTTAAAAAAACATAAACCCTGAAACTTGTTTCTGCCGCGGCAAAGAGCATTTAATCCTGGTTCGTAGCCGCATCATGTGAAGGACCCTTCAGGCCCGGTTTACACCTTTAGTCCCGATTGAGCAATTCTGGTTGCCTAACCAAAACTAAAGGTCCAAACAAGCTGAGACTACAGGCCCTTTTTCCACTAGCGTAGTAACATATATTTGAGTAGGACACATTTGGGATTTGGTTTTTTTTACATACGATGCGCGCTCTGATCGACTTCTTAATTTCGATGTACCAAATGCGGACCAAGGTAGCATCACGTCCTGTGTGGAAGAGGATGATGTTTGCAAATTTATAAAAAGAAATTGACGTATCAAACACGGACCGAGATAGCATCACGTCTTATTACAAAATTATAGTAGAGAGAAGATGTGGTATACACACGAAGATATGAAGGCGTGTCAGTGTACGGGTTTAAGAGGTTGAAGTGGTACCTACCTCTTTGTCACAGCCAACATCCATACACGGTAAGCAGCACTCTCCCCACTGAAAACTCAATATAGTTCATCTGCTCCACAAAACTGAACACTTGAGCTCCGTTAGCAAACTCAAACCTTGATATATGCATCTGCAGTGTTAGCTATTCCTGAGGAAAATTATAAGAAAATGCGAATAAAGAGCATAAGAAACTCTCTTAGAGTTAATGTGGGACACACTACAGGAATGGACGCATACGCCGACGGCCAGCTGCCCTCGGCGTAGCCACGCCTGGCCCTCGGCGTAGGCTACGCCGATGGCAGCCCTCGGCGTATGGCGTCGGCGTTTAGGTCCCTCGGCATAGACAATATTGTCGTCGCTGTAGCCCAGCCCTCGGCGTAGCACGCTACGTCGACGGCAAAGCCGTCGGCATACAAATTTTATAAATTCGAATTTTCTTTTTTCCAAAAAAAATTCAAAAACATAATTTAAAAAAATACTTTTTTTATATGCCGACGGCAAAAGTTTTAAAAAATTTCAAATTTTAATTTTTTTACACCATTTTTTCTTACTTGTTTATCTTTCACCCACACACTTTTAACTCTAAGTACACTTAATCTTAGGTCAAATTACAATCATGGTTAAACTTCCCAGTCGGTCACCCATCCTAACACTACTCCAACCTCAGCATGCTTAACTTCTTGATTCAATTCGGATGAGCTTCCCTTAAAGAATTGACATCTTACTGATAATAATAGCCTATCAACCCTATTAACCCTTGGACCGTGATGTCATAACTCATTATTTTTGAATTCCAAACAATTACTTAAGTAAACAATAATGAATATATAAGTAACAATGATTAATAATATTGAATTCAAATAACAATAAAATGATTTTATTTTTTGGTTTTTTCTATTTAATATGGAATAATTAATATCTTTAAATCGAAAAATCAAAATTCCACAAATAATATGTCTAAATCGATCAGAAAAATGAGAGGAATCTAAATATAACATTCATATTATCATTTGAACCTAAAAATTAGAGAAATCCAAATATGACGTCCAGTTTGTCATCTGGCCAAAACGGCCCCCTCGGGAGATGCGAAATGGCCGTACCGAGCGCGCTGGTGCACTGTTCGCCAACACGCTAAACGGAAAAAAATTAGCACATAAAGTGATGTGCTATAGACCTAAAAAAAATTCGCGTAATTTATTGAGCGACTAAAGTGTACCCCTATTTCAAATCCGGTCAGTTTCCAGCGGATTCGGCGGGACACCGCAGGAAGCCGCAGAGATTCCCAGATAGCTAGCGCGCACATATGGCATGTGATATGTGGTGCGGAGGCGGTGTCCTACCACTACGCGGAGGTCTCGCGCAATACTAAAATACGCCCCATGTAGCTGCTTCACAAAAAAAACTCATTTTGGCACCCCGAAAATGAAAAAACCATTGCCCATGGGTCGGATTGGAAATCCGCTCCCGGGGCCATGCCTTCCTTCCCAGGGACCACGCACGTGCCAAATATGGCCTCGTTCCGACAAACTATGCGGTGTCACAGGCCGTTTGCTACTCATTTGCTCTAAAATCTATTGAACTTCGGACGTGATAGCCCTGTTTGTGAAGGGTTTTCTAAAATAATTGCCGTATTCTGATTCCGACTTTTGGAGTGGTTACCAGGACACATAAATAATGTCATGCGGCTCCAACGAATTTTCTGACTTCGTTTATCATTTGGCCAAAACGGGCCCCACAGAGATGCGGTATGGTCGTACCGGGCGCGCTGGTGCACCTGTTCACCATCACGCTAAACGGAAAACATTTAGCACATAAAATGATGTATCATAGACATAAAACCATTTTTCCCGAAATTTATTGAGCGACGAAAAGTGTACCCCTAGTATAAATCCGGTCAGTTTCCAGCGGATTCGACGGGACACCGCAGGAAGCCGCATGGATTCCCAGATAGCTAGCGCGCACATATGACATGTGATATATGGTGTGAAGGCGGTGTCCTACCACTACGCGGAGGTCTCGCGCAATACTAAAATGCGCCCCATGTAGCTGTTTCACAAAAAAAAAACCATTTTGGCACCCCAAAAATGAAAAAACCATCTCACATGGGTCGGATTGGAAATCCGCTCCCGGCCCTTGCTTCCCATCCTAGGTACCACACACGTGTCAAATATGGCCTCGTTCCGACAAACTATGCGGTGTCACGAGCCGTTTCCTACTCATTTCCCCTAAAAGCCATAGAACTCCGGACTTGATAGCCCTGTATGTGATGGGTTTTCCAAAATAACTGTCGTATCACAATTCCGTCTTTTGGAGTGGTTACTAGGACACATAAAATAACGCCATGCGGCTCCGCGGGATTTTCTGACTTCGTTTAAATTGCCATCTGGCCAAAACGGGAACCCGAGGACATATAAGAAAGTGTTTAAATTGTTACTATGTTAATATGGTACTGTACATGATTTAAATATGCATGATTTTGACATAAACGGATAGAGGATGTTTTTCTGAACATTTTGATACCTTATACGCATTTTTCTGACGTCATATAAATTAGTTATGATTTTTACAAAATTAGACAAATTTGAAAAATAGTCTACGCCGAGGGTGGCCGTCGGCGTAGCCCTGTCTACGCCTAGGGCCAAATATATGCCGAGGGCTGCCCTCGGCGTAGACTTCGCTACGCCGATGGCAACGATACGCCGAGGGTCAGACGGCTGGCTGGCCGTGCCGGGCCATACGCCAACGGCCCCAACATTTGGCCGTCGGCGTACGTCGCCATTCCTGTAGTGACATTGTGTTGGCAGATCAAATTTGTGGCATAGAATGTTAGAGGCGTTTTTTAAAGGCACAATAAAGATGGGGCGTAAGATCAGTTAGCCCTCATCAGAGATTTCACTAAAATATCCATTGTCTGAGATCACCTCGTTTCCTTTCTCTTTCCCTGCTCACACATTCAACTTGGCATTCCTGTGGGCACTAGAATAAGAAGAACAATACAATGCGGTCCAGTAATTTGTGCATGGTGGCATTGGTTTTGTTCGCATCAACATGAGTTCTGCCAAGTTGTTGTAAACATATGGTCAAAAACGAAATTTACTGAAGTAATTCATTCAAAGAAAAAGTATGAGTGTGCACATAGAGTAGAGAGTGTCCCATGTTTCATTAATTGGAGGAAGCCATCACGAACTGGCAATGTGCTGCTAGATTGGAACGAGGCTTGGAGTGTAGGGGATCACGTCAAAGTAGGCGAAGCGCCTCCCTTGGTATCCAAGCATGCCTGTGATTGGATTGCGATACTGCAAGTCCTTCATATGGAACTCATCCTGGTAAGTTTTGGTTTTGAGATTGTAACGTCTGGTACTAAAATGCCAGTCCTTGAAAACTATCTCATCATCAAATACGGCAATTGGATTGAAATAAGGGGGACTGCACGATATAGCATTGATGCTGTAACGTTGATTCCATTGTGGGTTCATGGTGTTGTCGCACATCCACAACTCGATTGTCTTCATGTTGGCCCCTTTAAACGCCAAACAAAGCTCCCCACGTAGCTCAGCTAAAGCGCACCATACGTAGTACAGCCTCCGATAGCAAGAAGGTGGCGGCGGCATAACCCCAAACGCCTCGTCTTCCAAGCTAAAACGGAGGAAACCTGGCGGTTTGTGGCCTAGGACACGCTCGTCGATGGACCAGAGAAGAGAACCCTTGTAGAAGGTCGCCGTATGTCTTGTGAACACAGGGTATGGCGGATCTTTTGTCGTCTCACGCCAATGCTGGTCGGTTCCAATAGTGAACACTTCCATCCCGGTGGTGTAGAGACAGTCGCCTGACCCAGGCGCATAGATAGAACGGTAGAAGAAACGAGCCACTTTGTAGGCGTTAGAGCGAGGGTCATGCCCGAAACCGAACGACTGGTGGTAGAGGGGGACGTTGGGCCCTGGTGGCGGTGGCTCGGCGCCGGGGCTCCACGGTAGTGTTAAGGTGCGCCGTGTTGCCGGGTTGAGGACGCGCACGGCGGCCTCGCTGGGCAGCAGG
The DNA here is from genome assembly GCF_022539505.1 of Lolium rigidum. Classification (NCBI taxonomy): domain Eukaryota; kingdom Viridiplantae; phylum Streptophyta; class Magnoliopsida; order Poales; family Poaceae; genus Lolium; species Lolium rigidum. The sequence goes on along the minus strand of NC_061509.1, from coordinate 253,282,562 downwards.
ATCAGCCCGTCACAGTGCGCGAGCCCGTGCATAATCACGTCGGAGGACATGTCGGTGGCGTGCACGACGGGAAGGGCGGCGCCCTGCCGGCTGTCCTCCCACCTGTACAGGATGACTGTGTCCGAGTGCACCTTGCCGTCCCGTAGCGTCTGTGGTGAGACGAGCAGGCATGGCTTCACGGACGCGTGCAGGGAGATGGTGGATCGCCACGCCGTGCACACGCGACTGAACCGCAGCAGCGACTCCACCGGCAGATGGGAGAGGATCACCTCGACGAGCTCGTGAGGTATGTGCGGCGTACTCGTCTTCTTGCTCTGCCTCTGGGCTGCTGGCGGTGCCGTCTCGCCGTCGTCCATGGCCGGACGCCAGGTAGATGAATCTCTCGCCGTAATGTACGGGCCCTTTCCTTTCTTCGGAACGATCTGGTGTTCGCGAGGGTTTACAGAGTTTACCTATCGGATGAACGAGTGATGTCCGGCTCGAACAAGTATGGGCTACAGTTAACGGATAAGGCCCACGAAGTACTCAGGCCAGCTTGTGTGACTTGCCGTTCGTACTCAAGGCCACGGTAATCACCCTCAAAAAAAAAGTGCACGATAATCATTGCTTGATGAAGATGTAGTACTCCCTCTCTGTGCTAAAATAGTGTCCTAGTTATCTAGATACGAATTTTTTAGATTAATTTTAGTTACAGATACATCCATATCTACAAAATATTAAGGAATTTATCTTAGGATGGAGGGAATACATGATTATCATGAAAGACGCTTCTGCCGGCAACTTCTAATTTTCTGGAAAACAAATCTTAAACGTTATTAATTCCATGTGGCAGTGTGGCACTTCGGTATGCACTTACGAATCCTTGCTACTCACTCCGTCCCACGAAAGTTGTGTTAGATTTGTTAAAATTTATATGTATCTAGACACTATCTACAATGTAAATATATCTAAATTTAAACAAATTTAATACAAAATTCAAGGACAAAGGGACTACTACTGATTTTTCAATAGCGATATGATAAATAAAATTGGAAACCCATGTGCAGCCCTTTTTTTATGAAACTTCAAAAAAAAATTAAGCTTTGTAATATTCTGCAAACCAATACGTGGAACTAGATAATATCGTACTCTATCATTTTTTAAGTGTTTAGAACGAAATACATTGTATTTCGCCCTACCTAAAAAAATGAAAAAACTTACAAAATGACAAAATCTAGATATCAACGTTCATTATTGTTCATCGTTGACAAAATCTCTATTTATCATTTTTGATGAGCCTTAAATATAACATATTTTATTCTAAAATTTTACACACGGGTAGATTGCGATATTGTCTACGTCCTGAAATAGTGGTATATCTTTTTTGAAATGTTCGAATTTGAATTTTCAGAGGGTTAAAAATTAGCATACTTGTAGACCGAGCTACAAAAATCCATTATCTATGGCGCACCAGACAACAAAGTGAAGGACCCCGTATGTCGCATCAACACTGGGTATGGCGGGTCCTTTGTCATCTCAGGCCAATGTTCGTCGGTTCTAATTGGGAACACTTCCATTCCAGTGGTGTATCGATAGTCGCCTGGGACACTTTGTAGAACGGTAGAAGAAACGCACCACTTTGTAGGCGCTAGAGTGATGTCTCGACCACTAAATAAGGGGTGCAGTTTATCACTGGCGATCAAAGATGACCCATATAATCTAATTCATCTTATTATGTGCTTTTGTCAAAGACACAAGAAATATGGGACATAGGATTGACCAGCCCTCACTAGAGATTTCCCTAACAATACCTCCTGCACTTGTTCTTTCTATAATTATGCAACAATGTAATCCAACTTGGCTCAACTGTCGCAAAACTAGAATAATTCATGACAAGTAAAAGTTATTGTAGGGGATCACGTCAACGCAGGAAAAATACGGACATGATAATTCTCAGTAGACTGGGTAGGGCTCAGTAGATTTTCTAACCGTTAGATTATGCGTGGATTATACTAATTCATTACAAGTAAAAGTAATTGTAGGGGATCACGTCAACGAAAGGAAAAATACGGATTTGCTAATTCTCAGTAGACTAGGAATTAGATTAGGGCTCAGTAAATTTTCTAACCATTAGATTATGCGTGGAGATTCGTGCAAATTATTTTGTTTGTTTTTTCTGTTGCGTTGTTTTTGCATGAGCACCAAACAGCCCAATAAAATCAGATGCATGGAAAGGAAAAATGTGAGTGATGTCTCGAGCACTAAATAAGCGGTTCAGTTTATCACTTGGCAATCAAAGATGACACATATAATCTAATTCATCTTATTATGTGATTTTTTCAAAGACACGAGAAATACGGGACATAAGATTGACCAACCCTCACTAGAGATTTCCCTAAAGAGTACCTCCTGCACTTGTTCTTTCTATAATTATGCAACAATGTAATCCAACTTGGCTCAACTGTTGTAATTGGAGAAAGAATAAAACTCGAATCACGTCAAGTAGACTTTCGAATCACGTCAAAATGAGTTTCAGAAGATTTGAACTGACAACCTCCAGCGAATTCCCGATTACACAAGCCACCACGCCAATTCCCTTATTTTGTAGATAATTGATGAAAATTCTTCATAGTATGTGAAGTCTAGCGTTTTTGTGTTTTCCATTTTTTTTTGCAAAATATTTGAAGTTTGTTGCGATAGAGCAATATTTTTTTTCCAACTGCAAGTGGAGTTGCAACTGATTTTTTTTTAGTTGCAAGTGAGATTTGTTTCGGAGTTACAAGTGAAGTGGCAACTGAATTTTTTTTGCAGTTGCAAGTAGAGTTGAAGATTTTTTTTGAAGTTGCAAGTGGTCGCAACTGACCATTTTTTTTGCCCACTTTCAAGTCGGGGTTGCAAGTGAGAGTGAAATGCTCCAAAATCTGTGTTGAACCGTAGTTCTTCTTTCTTTGGTTACAACTGCCCCTTGTCACCTAGTTGCAAGCGGGGTTGCAACTAAGAGCATAATACTCCAGAATCCGCGCTAAAGACCTAGTTTATTCTTTTTTCCACTTGCAAGTGGGGTTGCAACTGACCCTTTTGTCGCCCACTTGCAACTGGGGTTGCAACTAAGAGCAAAATGCACTGGAATTTGCGTTAGATCGGATTTGTCCCAGTTACAAGTGGGGTTGCAACTGCCCATTTGTCACCCACTTTGCAAGTGAGGTTGCAACTGTCCATTTGTCACCCACTTTGCAAGTGGGGTTGCAACTGAGAGCAAAATGCTTTTGAACTGCTAGTTCAGTTTTATCCCAGTTGCAAGTAGGTTTGCAACTAGCCCTTGCCACCCAGTTGCAAATACATTTGCAACTGACAATGGAATGCTCCAGAATCCACGTTCAACCTTAGTTTGTCTTTTTATCTCAGTTAAACGAGGGGTTGCAATTTTCCATTTGTCACCCATTTTGTAAGTAGAGTTGCAACTGAGAGCAAAATGCTTTGAAATTGCACTATTTCGGTTTTATCCCAGTTGCAAGTACCACGTTTTGCCATGGTAGTTGAATCCAGGGATTAATTCCAAACACGATAGATGGCATGTTCCTATTTCCTCCTACAAGTACCATGTTTTTCTCATTATCAAGTTGCTCTTCGCTCAACCTGCATTTGTTTTGGACGACTATGGTTGTGCTTTGCTTAGTACTTCACTCCATGCCATTGTCCAGTTCATATGTAGATGTGGTGATAGGTGATGATACTGAGAAATTGGACTTTGACGTAATTTACTCAGTGAAGGTGGTGGATGAGTATGTGGTATGATGTATATCTTTATGCAAACAATTTACTTATTTTCCTTGTTTGGCCTGAAATATTGTGACACAGCACTGTACATTGAAAAAACCCAGACCTTATAATGCAACTAGTAAATTTGCATGTTTTGTTCTTATATCAAGGTTTGCATCTCTAGTTCTATGTTCCTAGCTATTATTGCCCCATTGTTTGATGACAGTTGATAATGTCGTGCTATCTTTTACAATGTGTAGGTCCTACAACCGGTGGAGTGGATGGATGGCCCACTTCTCCTATTGAGCATGTGTGTAGCTATGTGCAGGTTAGGGTGGCCACCGCCCCTAGCTTTTGATCATTTTATTTATTTAGGATAGGCTTAGATGGGATCTTTAAACCTTCCCCCCCCCTCCCAAACTTACAGATTTTACATCCCCCCCCCCCCTCCAGCAGTTCTTGTCAAGCTCCACCACTGCTATTGAGGCTACCGACCCATGCTCTTAAGACTCTTATTTAGTTTTTTATAGCTTTCTTGTTAGATCACAAGAATTTAACTTGTCAAACGTATCTAGTAGTTTCTTACTTGTTTAGAACCATGTGTGTAAGTTTGTGGAATCTTGACCAGATTTGATATATCAGGTCTAGCCTATCCATTTTGAATTTCTCTATTCGTTTCATGTCTCTGAAGAATGAGTTATGAGATTTGAGGTCATGAGTTAATTGTAACATGGTTGTAGTTGTGATGAAGAGATGCTATTATTGCTGTAATGCATATTTATGTACTGATTGCAAGATATGATCTTCTAGTGTGCTAAAAAGATCATATTCTGATCATATTTTTATTTTTGATACAAGTCTGATTTCAACGGTTAAAAATGTAAAAAAAAGATTGTTTTTTTATCCATTTGTGTTAAATACATTTGAATACACTAGTTTCAAACTAGTGTTCTAAATAAGTGTTTGACAAATGTTTTGAGTAATACAGTTTTGTAGTGTTTTGGGTAGTGTTTTGAGTGTTGATTATTTTCACCTAAAACAACCCTCAAAACACACAAAACCACTAGCACTGGATGAGGCCTAAATTAGCATACGACTTGGCAAGATCGAAAAAATCCTATGTTACTTGAGGTGTGGATATGCACGGTTTTCCTCCAACATTCCAGACGATTTTGGGTGTGAAAACCTGAAAATTTGACTAAGAATATGTCCACAATCCCCGGGAATGTATAGAATTGGGCCCTCCTTTTCTGCCTTAGGACATCTCCAACGAGGCGACCCATATCAGACGCTCAAAAGTGATCGCGCGCGTTCACTTACGTCACCCCGCGGACATATTTTGACCGCGTGCCCGTTTGCGTCTGGGTGTGTTTCCAGCGAGGCGACCCATTTTTTCAATAATATTTTTCATTCACCAAGTAAAAAAAGCATAATGTACTACAAACTAAACGAGAGACATTCCCTAGGCTACTTGTTGTCTGAAGGCCCTGGCCCGTGGCCCGTCGCTGTGTCCCACCCTCCTCTGCTTCTCCGCCGCCCGCCGTGCGGCCGCTAGAGCTCGGTGAGCCGTCGGGTCCTCTATCAGGCGCTGGAGCAGCGCCTCGTTCGCGTCATCCTCGGCCTTCTTAAGCGCCTCGAAGGAGTCGACTAACACCCGCTGCCCCACCGCCCTCTCCTCCGGGGTAGGCTCATTAGGGTCATCAAAGTACCAAACGATGTCGGAGGAGTCCTCCTCTGCGACGGCCGCCTCCCTGCGGTGTTCCATCTCGGCGTCGAACATCGCGTGGGGCGCCCGCTCCTCCTCTACTTCCCGCTCGACATCAACCATGAACCACGCATGCCTGGTCGCGTCGAGGATGTTGTCCGTGCTCTCGTCGTCCTCCAACTCCTCCTTGGAGCTCTCGACCAGGGGAGGTGGAGTCGGAGGTGGAGGCGTAGTAGCCTAGCCGCGCCCGGCGCAACTCATGGCAAAGGCGGAGGGTTGTGTGTAGGTGGCGCCACGATGGAGGTTGTGCGGTGGCTAGGGTTTTGTGTGGGAGGAGATGAGATGCTCGTGCCCTTTATATACACTGAAGAAAGGCGAGGGGCGTGGTACGCGTGGCATCGTCATTAACTTTGTTTGCAGAGGTGGTGGTTGACCGCTCGACACGTGAGGCATCACCATTAATGTGGCGCAGACTGCGGAAGGCGCGCCTGAGAAGACGCATCGAGCCTGAGTCGCTGGCAGGAGAGCCTGACGAAACATCCGCCAGACGCGAGCAGACACTTTGCGCGTTCGCAGCGACCGTAGAGACGCATATTTGAGCCAGGTTTATGTCTCCGCGAGTAGCCCAAACGCTATGGGCGTGTTTGGTAGCCTCGGCCCGAATCCTGGCTCACTGGCGCAGTGGTCCAAGCACACCTGCGCGTCCAAAACGAGCCACAGGCCGGAATTGGCCTGTTGTTTGGTAGGCTGGGCTGCATCGGTTCTGCCGAAAAGGGCTTTTTTGTTTGTTTGCCTCCCGAAATCTCGATGGAGATGGGATTAGGCCTGTTTGGTACCATCCATGCGTGCCTAAGGTTACCTCATCTATGAAACTGGTAGCCTTACCATGCTCTCACCTCCCATCACACAGATATCAGTTTATGATAGTTGCACACTAACGAAGCAATTAGTTAACAAAATCAACCCTAGCTAGTACGAATGGTAGTTCATAACACGATGCTCCCTGGCTACTGCGAATGGATGTTTATCATCACGGGGTAATTCAACATACGGGGATCAAATTGGGGTTAGAGAAACAGGGGATCAGAAGGGGGTTCTTCACTTCTTCTCAGGTGGTGGTGTTGCCTCGAGCTTCCCACATTGCGTCTGCCCACTCTAGCCTCTTCTCATTACATGCATCATTTTCGCCTGCCTCCACGCCATGGCCGGTCTCTACTTCATCATAAGTGACAACCTCTTCGAAGAACTCATCCTCACCCCAACCTAGGATAGAATGCAGCAAGCAAGGACCCGCTTTACTTGAGTGTCAAAAGTGTGGAACGGTTTCTTGTTAATAACCTTGAAGCTGTTCTTCAATACAGCAAAGGCCCTCTCAATGGTGACTAAGGCTTGAGTGTCTCAGATTGAACAACTCTTTTGCATTATGAGGTCGGTGCTTTGCAGAGAACTCATTGAGGTGGTACCTTATTTTTTTGAAGGGAGGTAGAATACCAGGTCGGCATGCATATCCAGCATCTTCAAGGTAGAACTTACCCTCAAGGATTTGCAACCCATCAGGCCTTGTCAAGCTATCGGCCAAGATGCTCGCATCATGAGCTGAACCCTCCCACCCAGCAAGCACGTAGGTGAACCTCATTTCCAAATCCACAAATGCTAGCACATTCTGGCTGGTTTAGTGCTTCCTCCCGCGGAATGCTGCAGACATTGATCTCGGTACCTTTGCAGTCACATGAGTATCATCAATATTTCCAATGCAATCCTGTCAAAAAATTAGCACACAGCCATGTTTCTGACAGTACCACGCATCTGATAGGTAGAACGAACATGATTTTGTGCTCACCCTGAAATAGGGGAACCACTTGTAGCTGTTCTTGATCTTGGGTGGTGTGTTCGTTGATGCTGGCTTGATCATTTCACCTCTGAGCTCCCCAATTGCGTACAACACCAGCTGGAACTACCGAGAGATAGTCTCCGTGGATCGCCTGAATGTGCTATGGATGACTCTCAACCTCTGGTTATGACCCACGACATGAAGAAACATTACGACTTGTTCTTCGATAGAGGTGTGGATGCTATCAGTCAGCAATCCTCTAGTGATGAACATTTTCACAAGTGCATGGAAAGGGGTTCTTCTCATCTGTAGCATCTGGATAGCCTCGACGTCGTTGTAGTTGTGTAGTTGTGTAGATGTGGTTTATGTTGGCAATCCTCTCCTGATCTCGTTGTAACATAGGACCGTAACTGACACGATGAAAAGCAGCATGCCTAACTTCTCTCTTGTGCAGCATCAGGATCCAGGCTTGTATGCAAACGATGAGTGCTGCGGCGTGATGCACAAGCTGCAGCTGGTCGGTCTACTCAAACAAGATCTATGCATTACGAATGGTCTTATACAACCCAACTAGTTGTACAAACGAATCTGAGAGTAGAGTAGAGTAGAGTAGAAGAGTTTCCCCTCACCTCCGTCATGGCGGACGACGAACACGGTCGAAAACCGCCGCAGATGTGCGCAGGCTCCGCCGCGGCTGGAAAAGCGAACCCTGGTCTGGAGGGAGATGCGCTGCCAGATCTGGGTCGCTGCCGTCGCCGGTGCGAAAATTGGGCAAGGGAAAAGTTGGGAGGGGGCTAATGGAGAGGGTAACCGAAGAGGGAGGTTACCCCTACTTTTGCCGCACAACGGCGCTAGGATTTCGGCTTCTCCCGCCAAGCCGAGGCAGATCGTCCGCGCGAATGGGCGTTGTCGATTTTCGTTTCACCGGGACCTAGCGCTGGAGAAACTGTCAAACTGGACGTTCCTTCGGGAGCTGTCTCAGTGTGCTTTAAGATCCGTGCTATTCAATAACGCGATTGGGCTCAGAAAACCAATGCCCGAAAAATACTGGACCGATGCGATCCAAGAGGCGCCCCTATGCGTCGGATCACTAGGTCTATAAGACGCATTTTTCGACCACGCGAACAGGCTTTCGCCCCGCTGAAGATGCCCTCAGGTGATAGTTTTTTCTTTTAGGAAACTCGCGTGACGCGATGATGATACTCGGCGTAGTTGTCTTGACAATTTGACAATCTGCAAGCAGAACAGGGAGAAGAAAAATCAGACCTGAGCCGCGGATGAACCACAAAAATTCCCCACATTGGCCGAGCTGAGCAGGCCAGCCATGGAGTCTCTTCTCCGCTCCCTCCGATTCGCCCCCGCGCCCACCTCGTCTCCCCTCTTCTCCCCGTCCCCCCTCCGCCTCCGCTCCTCCCTCCACCTCCCCCCTCGTCCCCGCCACGCCCACCTCCGCCTCTGCTCCACCCCCGGCGGCGACTCCAACGCAGCCCAAGACAACAACACCAACGCCATCAAGAACGACGACGACCTCTGGACGGTGGCCGGGAAGGTGCTCCACGCCTACCGGACCAGCGACGACGACCTCCGGACCTTCCTCCACAACCTCGTCGACGCGGGCCTCGCCGACGAGTCGGAGCTGTTCGGGCAGGACGACGACGACCTCCTCCGGGCCTTCCTCGACGCCGACCTCACCGCCGACCTCGGGGCGCTCTGGAAGCTCCCGGCGCTCGCGGCCGTCTCCTTCGCGGCCGTGCCGGCGCTGCTCGGCTACCTCGGCGACGCCGCGGGCGTCGAGCGCGTCCCCGCCTGGATGCCCCTCGCCTACTCCCTCGCCGCCTTCCTCCTCGGCTCGCTCTTCATAGCCGACACGTCGGTCGACGATGAGGAGCTGGACGACAGACTGGGCGACCGCGACCTCGCGTTCCTCGACTCGGAGGAGGTGCTGGAGCGGATGACGTGGCGGGTGCCGGCGGCCGCGCTCGCCTTCACCGCGGCGGGCGAGGCGGCGCTGCGGGCCGCCGGGGAGGCCACCGGGGTCCGCGACCTGCAGCCGCCCGTCTGGGTCGCGTTCCTGCTCTTCGGCCTCCTCTTCGGCGTGCCCTACGGCGTGCTCTCCGCCAGCTTCGACCCGGCGGTGCAGGGCTCCTGGCTCGGATGGGACGAGTTCGTCACCAACATCCGCGACGCCGCGCTCCGCGCCGACGACCGTGACCGCCGCCGCAACCGCAAGTAGATACAATGGCCGGCGGACGCTGTGGTTCTTCACTTCTTCCTTCCCTGCTCTGACGAATTAGTGGTAGTATTAGTGTTGCCTGTAAAAAGATGTTTGTATGTACATGTCTATTTTCATCTCGACATTGCAGAGAAGGGTTCACAGAGAACTGGTAAATTATACAATGTGTTTGCAATGTTCTGTGATCAAGATACAAAAGGACTATCAACTCAGAGACCGGCTTTTGTGAACCTGGGTGTATGTGAACCCACTTTTTCAAAAGTGGGTTTGTGATGTCAAAACATGTTTCAAAAATCGAAACACAAAATGATTGCAAAGATGATCTCAAACATGTGCCCTGGACATGAGTTTCATTCTGAAAAAACATTTTATTTTGCCTCGGCAAAAAAATGAAATTTTACAGGACTATATAGCAATATATATGTGATGTATTTTGTCTTTTTTAGATTCTAAAATAAAAAAATGGTTTCTCTGCGAAAACTTTCTACGCACACATGGAACATGCATACGTACCCCGATACTTTTATTTCAGAATTTTTTCACATTTCGAAAATGCATTTCCAACCTGGGTTCACGTGCACCCAGGTTCAACTGGGGCTTTTCCTATCAACTAAAGCAAAGTAGGACATGGCACCAGTTATAGATATCCTCTTCTCTATGTATATACGTTCCGCCATTTATTTTCATATCATTCAAAATGGAAAAATCAAGTTCAAATTTGATATACATTTTGTGAGGAATGCACTTACAAACATTCCGTAAGACATCAGGCAATTTCAATACTCTTGTAGAAACCCAACATCAAAAGTCGGTTCCAGATCAATAGCATCTGACCAACAATGAAATGGAGCTGACCGACCCACAGTTTTGCAGTGGTCCTAGGATTTCACAAACGAATAATTTCATGCTAAACAAAGCCATGCATAGAGAAACTGGATGGCCAAAAAGAAATAATTTCTTACTATATACAGAAGATTAGTTTTCACACCTCTGGAGCTACAATATCAGAGAACGGGAAAGCCAAAAAACTTTAACAGCACGGGTTACATTCCAACAAGGAATTCAGGATTTCTGGCAGCTATAGTCTAGAACTGCACGGGTGGTTAGTATCTACTTAGGCAGACTATCAGCCCCTCTATCAATGCTGAAAAGCATAATGAGACCATGTAGGTTTACGATCAGGTTCTTCGCTCGGCCTTGATCTTTCTGCTCGCTTTAGTCGCCTCTTACGGTACCTCCATGCAACTTGGATGCGCGCTGCAGCAATGGTCCTCCAGTAGGGCGATTCATACCTGTTGAATATAGTTGAAGCATTGAGGTTCAAGCATCAGTCAACAGAGTAATACATAGGAGTTCAGAAGAGTACCATAGAAGAATATGGCTGACAATTTTAATCAAATCAATAAAATGGCAAAGTAATTAAGTCAATCATATTTTCAAAGCAATATAGATACTCAAAACAACAGCCTCAACATCCTCAGCATCCAAAAAATTCAAGTAGAACTCAACTTTTATCCTAGTAAGCAGGAATGTGACAATCATACAATAGCTAATGAGACAAGCAAATGGCTACCTGATCGCTCCCTGCACTCGTGGATTGCGCAAGAACCGTGCAAACTGGGAAGTAACTTGTTCGAGGTCACTTGCTCTAAGTACAAAAGCTTCAACATTTGTTAAACATGTCACAGTACGAATAGCAACCAAGCGCATACCATGGAATCTGCTTTTCCCGCCATCTGAAACAGTCGCAGTCCATGTGCGGTTACAATTATGAACTACTATATAGTATAAATACAGGAATGCAGGCAAGAAATTGTAGACCTTTATTTGCTGAAGAGTGTTCCAAGTACCATGTGAGGAGCTCCTCTCCACATACATCTCCATCATGTAATGGAGCCCTGCTACCATCAGCGCTGATGCTTTCTAACTTACCTCTCACTATGAAAACCATTTTGTCAACAGGGCCACCTTGATAAAGGATGTCACTCCCACTAATATATAAGTTTTGTCTTAATTTGTCACAGATAGCATCCAAGATTGGCCAATCCATCAAGGTGAACAATCGAACCTGCAAAATAATCACACTCAGGGATTCTTTACGAGGTGAGAGGGAGGTCATTATCAGGCAGGCATAGATACTAAGGTGAACATACAACCTGAACAGATTCAGATTAACTACATACCTCTTATTTCTAGGGAAAAATATAAGGTCTAATTCACATGGGGATCACCCATTTAGTGGACATCTCAATTTTATTTAATATTTCCATGTTTTGTTCATCAAATGTAAATAATGGCAGCAAAGTTACAATGAACCTTATTAAGGAATCTAAAGAAGTGTCGCCGTATGTCCCTTTGGATATCTTCTGGTAAATTACTTAAAAGCTCCTCTTCGTTTACTCCTTGAGTAGCTGCCCAGGTGAACCTTTCTGCATGTCTAACCCTCCTGTACATTCAGATAACTTCAAAGGTTACTATCTTTGAAGTGTAGAAGTAAAACACCTAGTGATTATAACAACATGAAAAAGAAATTCCAAACCACATATCAGGTTCTCATGGACATTGTCATTAGATGGCACATGTCCTGCGTATGGAGGTTAACTACTTACATGCCAACTTGGAACGTGTACCAAATCATTGTTCCGTTTCTGTTAAATATTGTTCGTAAAATACAATAGACATTACTCGTTCCCACAGAACAAAATAAATGGCATTTCATAAAGTTTAAAGATAAGAGACATGAAAAATTGACAAGAGCAGTATTTGGGAAGTCACTATTTCTATTCAAACAGCAGAAACACAAATGTACGAGAAAACAAGTTCATGCTGCATGAAAAACAAAATAAGCAGAATAGAAACATGTAAAATATACTCCCTCCGTTCTGATTTAATCTACATTTTAGAAAAAATGAGACAAACTAGTATTGCATTTATTAGTACTACTTAGATATGCGAACAACCAATTCAAGCTACATTGAAAATAACAACAACCAATAAAGAGAGCAAAACCACTTTGTTTTCAGTGTTGTTGTTGACTAAAAGCTAGAATGTAGAGTATTTCAGAACAAAATTTGAGGCTAGAATGTAGACTATTTCAGAACGGAGGGAGTATATAAAAAAATATCAAAGGGCCGTTGTCTGTGTTACAACTGTAAAAGACCAAGGCGCATGTAAATAATAATATTTGTTTAATTATTGCTAAGAAAACCTTCTCAATTCTTCAGGCAATCGTCTATGGCTCATCCACTTCTCAACATCACGCCGTCGAAGTTGCATTTCCAGTTTCCTACGAAAAGGCAAGAGGACTTCATACAACAAGATCCAATATTACTACAAATAGTTGATTCCACTGCTCAATATGAAGGTTTCCATGGAAATGCAGGGTGAGTTCATTGACAAAAAGATGGATACTATTGCATGAGGCTTCCATGGAAAGGCATGGTGCCATGGCGCACAGTAATGAAATAATTAGCATGAGGTTTCCATGGAAAGGCAGGGTGAGTTCATTGACAAACAGGTGGATACTATTGCATGATAAATAAGCCCGTGGTATAGCCGCATACCGACTTCCAAGAGCCTGGAGAAAATTTTGCATGTTTCCGATAAGTAGTGCAAAAAGCAGCAGTCCCAAACCAACAATAGCCATAGTGAAGAGAACTTCTCCTTCGAAGTAACTTGGGACAAGATTTCCAGCTAAAGTGCTTATTTGCTGAAATTAAACCATTTACATAGAAACATAAAATTTGGTCAGGGATAGATGGTTTAAAATGCTTAGGACGGAGATAAGATAAGGTAAAAACATTCAGAAGAGTATTGTGGAACAGTGTGTTAACCATACATGTCAAATGTACAAATGGGAAACTTAATTGAAATGGAAGAACACGAGCAAGAGAAGTCAAATACCTGAAACCCCCAAAATAATGAATATATATAACGTGTAATAGCACTGCGTTTTGTAGCCAGCATAACAGCTTCCTGATAAATGCCGTATTTGAAAGTAGAACCATCTCCAGTATTGAAACATGATGTTGAGGCAGAATCATTATACCACTTCTGCCAATTTAACCCAGGTTGCCCCACAGTATCAAAGTCGCGTCCGCAGTCTCGAAAAACCTCACAGGATGGAATTTTGGATGCGGAACAGGCATTTTGTAGGCATTGGTTAACCCTCTGTGACAAAATATGACCAGAAGAAAAATAATATTAACATATCTCTACTGGTCTTTATTAACGGCAACATCTGCTACATATTAATTGTGCAACTCTATTAACTTATGATAAGGATAACTACGGAAGTTGATATAACTCTGCAAATAGTAGACATCAAATTGAGCAGGGTATATGGTAGTTTCTATCTCATTTTTTTCATATTAAAATGCAGAGCATATACAACTGAATGCAACTGGATGTGACTTCTCGACCATTCTTTATTACAATGAAAACATCTAATATTTCCAACCTAGTAAAATACAAGTGAATAAGTCAATTGTTACGATTATCTAAATTTGAACATTTGCTTTTGCAAATACATGTCATAAATGTGCGTGCAAATTGCAACGAAAATGAAAATGAACTAACCTGTAATCCGAAAAGGTACCAACATGAACCAACAACATGTCCCGACATAACAAACATTAGAAGGTTGATCACAAAATTAGCCCATGCTGACTCAAATATGAATCCAGTGGCAGACTGATTGCCACCAAGCAATGGTACAAATCTGATGATGCGGGGGACATACTGAAGAAGAACAGTGACACGCAAATAATTCTTGGCGATGTCTGCTGTTGATAACCCAACATATCTAGGAATGACTACCAATATCATCACCTTCAACAAATAATGAAGAATTTTTTTAGCACAAATCATGAAGATAGCAAGATCGTTCACAAATACTCAAAACTGTTTAAATGATTGTCTATGGGCAATGAACTTGGAAAGGAGATCAAGCCAGTTTAGACAAGCAACTGGAACAGTAATCAGATGAGAAGCATCCGTAGACGTAGAATCAGATCTAATGCTTCAAAGGAATTTGCATGCATGCAAATATATCAGGAAACAGCAAGTTATTATCAGCTTAGCTCAAATGCGTTGATCCTGTGTCAGCATGGAATTTATTGTGCTTTCTTATAGTCACTAAACTATGCCCTAAATAATTGGTTACAGGTCAACATTTCAGGAATGCAGCATAGATAGTGTCATGTCAAAATGTCTATTTTTTTTAAAAAAAAATGACTCGCCTACTCCCTAACTAACATACAACCAAAGTAAGTCAAAATGTTCAATAAGTCTACTTTCAAATTGTGTCTGAGAACAAAATATTTTGGCACACACAACTAACATGCACAGCCGAAGTCAAAATGCTCAATGTGTTTTGGCACACGTAACTGACATGTATGTTCAATGTGTTTGTAAAACAAAATGTTTTGGCGCACATAACAATAGTCTTTGCTAGGAGTGACATGAGGAAGCTCGATGTATAAAACCACTGGTACAGATGTAGATAGACAAGGCACTTACCTGAGGAAGTGGAAGCACGACGAAGAAATCAAGTAAAAAATGTCCCCGGAGATAATGAACAGCAATTTTCTTTGGCTCATCAACTAAATCTCCAGCTCCCACGACTCTCGACTCTGGAGCCACATAAGCCAGTCTGAACTGAAAGAGAAGTTCATCTTTATGTTTATAATTATCACCTTTTACAAGACCAAAGTAACAAATAAGGTGGTCTATTTTTTAACTTGACAAGATATTTCTTTCATGGAAGAACTAAGTGCTCAACTATTGTCTCCAAAATTTAATATACACTAGTAGCATGCCAAACCAATTAACAAGCTGATAAAAAATATTCAATCAAATTAGTACAATCAACAAAGCGTTAAGGTCGATAGTACACTCAGCATGGATACCAAGTTAAAAATGTCATTCACATTATTTCATTTTGTACCTACTTGATTCATGGTTCATAAAATGTGAAGCTTTGTCTGTATTATAAAATATCACAACTAATTAACCACTTACCTGAAGAAGCATGTGCATAAAATAAATAGCATCAGAAACACTTCTCACAACGGCAAGCCCTGTAGCGAACTTCCAGTTCAACACTATGCATTTGTTATCCTGCATTAAGCCAATTCAAAATGATAAGTGTGGTCTGCTTTGATCAGAGTTACTGCAAGAACATCTAGTATTCACTGATACCACCACATATTACAAGTTCCTACAACAACTGGATTATTGTCTCTATAATATCACTTTCGAGGGTAAGTGTGTCCCAAAAAAATGTCATGAACCTTATTGCTCCTACCTCTATCACCCCAATAGATGTCAACTCTTAATGTGTCTATCGTATGACTTCCGAGGATGTGTACCTCCCAGCAAATGTCATAAACCTTATTGCTCCTACCACTATCACCACAGTAGATATCAACCCATGGAGTTGAAAGTATGGTGTAATACAAGACTGCAACAGGACATGTTTCAGCTCAAAAAAGAAAACAGGATATCTACTCTATAAATGTGACAACTGACAAGCTCTCCCAACATCAGTAACAAGCACCACAACTGAGGTTTAATTAAAATAAAGAGCAACGGCAGACATAGAATAATGTTTAGCATGGAAGTAGAAAAATAATGCTGAAAGGTGTGGACTGGCAAGCCTAAATCTTACAGACGTACAATGCTTCTAAATCTACTTATCTCAAATACAGTGATCCTGCTATTTTCTCAGAAAAAAAGATGTAGAAAAGAATGGAGTTGGTACACAATTACCTTTTGTACTGACAATAGGAAGAAGAACAGAGGATCGATGAAGATGGCAACCAGACAGGATATCACAAAGAATTGGTTCCACTGTTGAACAATCTTGGCGTGTGGATTCATGATCGGGATGTATGAAAGGAAACGCTCAATGCTCTTCTTCCACCCACGTTGGTGAGCATAGAGAATATTATGGAACTTGAAAGGAGCAAAGAGAAACACATCAATACACCAGTTCAACAGCAATAAAGGTTCTAGACACTATCAATCATCGTATAAAGAAAATCTAGCTAGACAAACAAGCTAATAACTAAACCTCAACTAGAATCTTGATCACTTATTTAAAAAAATGAGACATAGGTACTCATGATAGGTTGTTTTACTAAAAGAAGAAATGGTGGACTGATCTAAGCATAATTATCAAGTATGAAGCGAGTCATGTAATTTAGAACACCATTTAGGTAGCAGGGAAAACCAAACCACCTTATTGTCAAAATGATGCGGAGCTCTCTGAAAGTATCTCTTGTTCTTGCACGCAGGAGGGCAGTTGACACAATCCGGATTATCACATTGCCCCAAAGGCCCTGACATCATCAGATGCTCGTTCTTGGGACCATCCCCACCGTGAGACCACCTGTTCCCCCCAGCCTCCTCCGGCATGACAGCCTGCGGCTTGCTGACCGGCTTCACCTGCGGGTGCCGCGGCGGCCTGTCCGGCGTGCGCCTGCCGACAAACGGGTTGCCCGACACAGTCTGGGCCGGCGGCTGGCTGGACAGAGGGCCGGTGTGGGGCACGTAGGTGTCCTCCTCGTAGTCCTCGTCCCTCATCGGCATGCACATCGACGTGCTCCGGGGGAATTTTGGGAGCTCCACGTTTCGTAGCAGCATCGGGATGTCATCTCGCTCCTGATCGGCCATCGGTTAACCCTGCGGACATATTGGTTCTCTATTAGCACATCAAGACTGTGGAACGGCTGAAACATATGGTACAGTAAATTACACTTACGAGCGAGAGCAGGAACTGTAGAATAATAAAATTGAACCGTAAGAGGAGGAACTGGAAACGATTTGGTCTGTTCTGAAAATATATAAGGAACTGGAAACGCACAAGCCAAGCATACCGAGATTTGACGGCTACTGGAGCATCCCCATAAACCCCAGAAGAGAATAGAAGAGAAA
The DNA here is from genome assembly GCF_022539505.1 of Lolium rigidum. Classification (NCBI taxonomy): domain Eukaryota; kingdom Viridiplantae; phylum Streptophyta; class Magnoliopsida; order Poales; family Poaceae; genus Lolium; species Lolium rigidum. The sequence continues at coordinate 253,265,117 of NC_061509.1, read as the reverse complement.
AGAAGAGAAGAGAAGAAGACGGGGAAAATTAGGTGTGGAAAATAGATTTACCTATGCCAGTAAAACAGCGCCCACAGAATCGGCTCCCTGAACCCCCAAATCTCAAATAGACGGAAGGAAAACGCTAAAAAGGGGCAGGAAATCCGTCCGGGGAATCGTATCCCGGGACGCAAATTCTACGGAACATTCCAAAAATAACCCGGTTCACCCCCAATCTCCGGCGCCGCCGCCGCATTGCGAATCCCCGGAGAACGCCAGAAATCACTCGAAACTTAACATCCCAAGAAAAAAAAACGCCCTAGAATCCAGAACTCATCTTCCAGTACAAGAAAAACGCACAGGAAAAGGGGGGAAGAAACGCACCGACCCGGCGAGCCGCTCCCCGGCAGCGTTCCCGGCCAGCGGCGGAGGCGGGGGAGTGGCAATCTGCTCCCACTGCCGCAGCTCCGGATTTCGGACCGCGAAGAGAGCGAGCGAGGATTGTGCTTTTCTCCTGGTTTTTCAGCCGTTTTTTATTTGGCTTCGCCGCTAAGCAGACTGCGAGAGGAGCAAGGAGTCAACAGACGTCTCAGCCCGGAGTGAGGGTTTTGCAGCCGTACTTATCTCGCTGACAGGGTGGGCGGCGTGAAGCGCGTGGGCCGGTGGGACCGCGAATTCAGTCTCACTACGTAGGGTGCGGGACGGTGCGAGCGACCGTCACGCGCCGCCCAGAGAGGCTCGCTACCGCGGCGCCACCTGGGGATGGGCCGATGGAGGCGTGCTGTTCTGGTCTTCTCGGGACCAAAAACGCTGATGAAGACGGTGAGAATTTGGCACGTGGCGCCTCGTATTTATTCAGAACCTGTTTTTGCGGCCGGGAGACGGCATATTTGTTCCTTTGACAGTTCATCATCGTCAAGGATCGGTACTTTTGTGATGGTCTAGTTGATGACCAAATCGATTCTCGAAGTTCCAGAGGTTCACATTACAATAATAGCTCTCTCTCTCCGTTCCTAAGAATGCTTTCCAACTTTATCTAGATACGGGGGTGCATGGATATCTTTTAGCTACAGATTCATCCATTTCTAGAAAAAGTTGGGAAGTTCTTTTAGAAACGGAGTGTGAGTATATTGTTGGGAAGTTCTTTTAGAAACGGAGTGTGAGTAACATACTACGTACATGCTTAGCACGTTTGCTTGTAAGCATGTTCAGTTTAGTAAGTACTACTTCCTCTGTCCCCTTTATAAAGACGGTTTCACAAGCTTAATTTGCTTACCAAAACTGCCTTATAAAAGAAAATCAAGGCAGTAGAGTGTACAATGTTTACATGTCTTCCTCTTATCTATCTACTTCGTCTGCTCCTTCAAAGTCGGATTTAGTGAGACGTCGAGGTCATTTTTCTATTTGTGGCAATGACAGTGGTTTCGACCCCCAAAAAAACTAGCGAGTGAGTAGGTGACACTTTAAATTCACTTTTGTTTGATCTCCTCGCTCTCCTGGGTGGGTTCACTCCTCTGAGACTTTTCACACGTAGGAGCTTTAGTTATTAACCATTTCAAAAAAATTAGAAGCATGGAAACACTAGTTTCATTTCATACTCTTAGAAGGTTGGCCACAAAAAGTTTCAGTTAACCACCGCAAAAATTTAGAGGCATGGAAACACTTGTTCGAATTCATAATTTTATAAGGGACCTGTTTGGCCTAATAATTAGCTATTTGGCTAACTATTTTTTTTAGAGAAGTCCAATTTACCCTCCTAAATTTGTCTCAAAGTTCAATTGATAACCCTCGACTATGATTTAGTTCAATCTTCAACCCTAAATAAATTCTAAAAACCGTTCAGAATTGCCCCTTCGGCCATGTTGATCTGGTTTTTCTTCCTACATCAGCATTTTCCCGAATGTGTCGGTCAAAAATACATTTGTGTTCCCGTACTCATACATGCATCTACCGCAAAAGCGATGAGATGATCGGTCTAGTCTCCTTTACTGGTATGTTCAAGCGAGAAAGGGTAGTATCGATTGGGCAGCTAGATCTCGGCGCCACCGGTTCCTGCCGAGGGCCGCCTCTCCTCATGCTATCGGCCGCTGCTAGAGCACTTGTTAAGTCGCCAAGAATCTGATGCGTTGGATGCTAAATAGGTGAGAAATTAGCTGATACTTTTCTGCATGTTTGCCAAAGGATCAACCAGGAAGAAACGTGCCTACTTGCTCGCACATGGATCATACGCATCAGTGTGCAGTATGTTCAAAGTCAGTGTTGTCTCCAAATAGCTTTTGTGCTGGCTACAGGCTGGGCACAGGCAAGGGGCGTGGATAGGGTTGAAAATGAAACGGAAACGAACGGAAACATGCTTTATCGTTTTTGTTTCCCTCTATCTTATCGGAATCGAAAATGAAATCGGAAACCTCGGAAACGAATATGAAAACGAAAATCATCGGATATGAATACAGAACGGATACGTAGTGGATACGTTACGAAAACGGATATTTGCCACAACACAATGCGGCATAATACCTTGATTTGTAGACTAAAAGACACACATAAATAAAAAAAATAATAAGACAAGATATATCACTTAACTTACATAAAGTAACACATAGTTTAACAGCTGCATGCACAAGTAATTATACAAAGTGATTAGGGTTAGAGTAATTAGTGGACTTGATACGTGGCCAAACCCAGTTTCATGTGTAAATGTAGGCCTACTAAATGCACGGGTCTCTCTAGGTTATATTTCCGGAAACTTTTCGTATTTATTTTTCCGGAATTTCCTCCGCCGTTTCCCTTTCCGTCGGAAAGGGCTCCCTCGTTTTCTTTTCCGTGTCCGTTTATAATTTTTCCGTTTTCGTTTCTTTTCCTCCAAATGCCGCTTTATTTTCCGTATTTGGCCCTCCATTTCCTTTTTCTTCGGAAACAGAAGGAAAGTTTCCCTTTCATTTTCAACCCTAGGCGTGGAGGGCGGACGCTGGTTGAGGGTGGGCGCAAGAGTCCTGGTCTTCCTATCCGGCCGAAGCGCTATTTCGTGATCGCCGTTACCTTGTTCCAGCGAGGAAGACAAGAAGAATCGAACTCGAACAGGTACAAGGGGAACATGAGTGCTCCGAAGAGAGGGAATACATGGTTTACTATGGTGATGTACTGGTACTTAGTTACTTACGAACATAAAATGTTGACGTTGCAAGAAAAACCGAATGAATAACTGTTAAAATTTTAAAAGAGGTAATTTTGAACGATTTTTAAAGTTTAAGGGTGAAAGTTTGCCAAAACACAGTTAAGGGTTATAAGCTAAACTCTGGAACAAATTTAGGAGGTAAATCGCACTTCTCTCGTATTCTTTTTCATGTTTATATCACACACAAAAAAAACATACAGTCGCTAACTGACCCCGACACGTCAGCGGCGGGGCTGGTGCGGCCGCCATTCGCCGGCGAGTTCGTGTGAATAGGTCAATCCCCCCATGCTGCTCAGGCCGTCCCTCCCCTTCGCCGTCACTTCCACTCTCCCACTCTGCTCCCGCCTCGCCGCCGTCCGCCGGCGAAGCTCGGTCGCCGCTACCGGCATGGCAGGAGTCTCCGCCGCCTCTCCCGCCGGAGCACAAATCGGCAGCTTCCTCTCCAAGAAGCCCTACGCGCCGCCGTCCTGGGCCTCGCACCTCTCCCTCGCCCCTTCCCACATCTTCTCCCTCGGCCAGGTAAGCTTCCACTGGACCCGTACCTGCTCTACTGACCAATTGGCGGCCCGCAAAGCGGCTTAGATTGATTACTTGGTGACTTTGCCGTAGTTCAAATCCACCAGAGATCGTGTGTAGACTGATCACTCGTTTACTCGTGTGTATTAACCCATGGAGTATTTCTTTTCGTGTCTGAAACAGTTCCCAACCCCGATTCACAAATGGAATCTGCCAAACCTGCCAGAAGGCACGGAAGTATGGATCAAGGTGCTGCATCAGGAACCACCATTCTGTTCATTTTTCTAGGGCTGCACCACAAGTGTACAAGATAAAACGCTTAGTGGCATTTGTATGCTGACACGGGAGCTTTGGTGAAACTGTAGCGGGACGACCTGTCCGGTATGCAGCTGAGCGGGAACAAGGTCCGGAAGCTCGAGTTTCTGCTGTCAGATGCCGTCGCGCAGGGCGCCGACTGCGTTATCACTGTTGGTGGCATCCAGAGCAATCATTGCCGTGCCACGGCGGTGGCTGCCAAGTATCTCAATCTTGATTGCTACCTGATACTGCGTACTTCCAAGGTGATCTTCGTGCTTGTCAGGTGAAATTGGTAGAATGATGTGTGGTAATGCAGTTGGTTTGACCTGGTCTTTGTCGGACATTTTCAGCTTCTTGTGGATAAGGACCCCGGTCTGGTCGGCAATCTCCTTGTGGAGAGACTGCTGGGAGCGCACATTGATCTTGTTTCAAAAGAAGAATATGGGAAAATTGGGAGTGTGGTATGCTCTTCCCATGATGTACTTTGTTACTGCTTGAGTTTTTCATAGTTCTCATCATAATATTTAGTAGTGTCATCATTTGTCTCCATTGTACTTAGCGATTTGGCTGCCTGTTCTCTGTACACCTGTTGATAAAATGCATTTTTGCTACTGCTCATTAAAACTTCCTGCCTGATCGTTTTTTCCTTTCCAATTGTTTCTTATGCTTCAAGCTTGTGTATTCCGTAAGAAGTTACCACAGTATCAACTTGTTTGTTATAGGCTTTAGCTGACTTGCTTAAAAAGAGGCTTGTGGAAGAAGGACGGAAGCCATACGTGATTCCCGTTGGTGGATCCAACTCACTTGGAACTTGGTATTATCATATACTTCTGATACTCAGCGTTATGCTGTAATTACATGTTTCTGGTTTCTTAACGAATATTATTCCTAGATTGGTCATTGGAGAAGTATCGGTTACTGCAATTTTTCAAATGGACATCAGTCCATTTTGCTAGGTTTTGTGAGATGCCTAGGCACTGAACATACTAGATCTCATATAAGCAAGAAGATCTGGGTAATATATCATACAGTGGTTAACCAGTGGAGCATAGAATACTACGAATTGTGACCCGTTTCAATGTGTGCACATATTCTGAAGAAAATACAGTATAGTTACGCTTTGTTAAAGAGAATGGTTATAACTTATAAATTTAGATTACGCGATTCTAAAAAAATAATGTAAGATTATGTGCCGTAGAAAGAAGGGTTGGAGTTTAAATAGGTCACAGGAATTTATGCAAATGATATTAGAATTGTAGGTTTCGATCGTATGCTCATATGTTGTGTTCTACTTTTATGTAGGGGATATGTTGAAGCAGTAAGGGAAATTGAGCAGCAAATTCAGTTATCTGGTGATGTTCAGTTTGATGATATCGTTGTTGCCTGCGGCAGGTATTTCATCAACGCCCAGCATTCCTTACTTGTTATGGGGTAGTTATGTGTATGGACTCAGCTATTATGTCATGCATGTATCCTGACTATTGTGAGATTTTATCTTTATGGCATGATGATATTGTACATTTGTACTTTGTGCAGTGGTGGAACCATTGCTGGCCTTGCTTTAGGATCAAAATTGAGTAGCCTAAATGCAAAAGTATGAGCCTTGTTTGTTATTTTCTCATCCCATTAAAGTTCCCATACTAATCATCCACTTGTAGGATAGGTCCATGCGTTCTCTGTTTGTGATGACCCTGAATACTTCTATGACTATGTTCAAGGCCTAATTGATGGACTTCAATCTGGCTTGGATTCACATGATATAGTCACCATTGAAGATGTGAGTACAATTTATCGCTCATTATTTAATAGTACCTCTTTTGTAAAAAGATTTTGGACAATAAGCTCCAAAAGTTAAGTTTGCAGTGTGTTGATGCATATGAGCACATTCTCTACCATGTTTACATGTGCACAGGCATGGTTTTTCTGCTGCTAGTTGTTCTTTTCACACTTTACTTTCTTTTGTTCTGGAACGCTATTTAATTTCATCCTATTCTTTTAAGTTGGTAAATTTTGTGAAATATTTGGGTGCTTTACTGTAACTTCTGCTTGACAGGCTAAGGGCTTAGGTTATGCAATGAACACCACCGAGGAGCTTAAGTTTGTTAAAGATATAGCAGCAGCAACAGGCATTGTGCTTGATCCAGTCTACAGGTGCAATACTTTCCTTTTGTATGTGATGCAATATCCTGTATAAATGAAAAGGTATCAAATGATTTTCTTTATGTCCATATAAGCTAATACCAAGGATCCTTCCAGAAAGTTCATGAAGAGATTGAATGTTTATCTTGCTTTTGTTGTGATTACCATTTATGTTTCTTAATGACGATATCCTAATTTCTTTTTCTGCAGTGGGAAGGGAGTATATGGAATGCTGAAAGACATGTCTAGCAATCCAGCCAAGTGGAAAGGGCGAAAAGTCCTCTTTATCCATACAGGTGGTCTTCTTGGGTTGTATGATAAGGTTGATCAGCTGTCATCTTTGGCTGGGAGTTGGCGCAGAATGGATCTCGAAGAATCTCTCCCACGCAAAGATGGCACTGGTAAGATGTTCTGATTGAGATGCTCCAGAAAAATCTTCAACTATTGCAGACGTTCATTTGTCTTAAGAGCATTTGCTGTATACTACTGATATAATTTAAGAATAAAGATCATGTTTATGCCATTTGGAATTGAAGCTTCATGTGTTCATGTCTAGATACCATTTCTCTTACATTTTTGGTACACGTTCTTGTTTTCAGTTACAAAAATAATACCTGTTCTTGATTACTTTTTGAGAACATGGTCTTGAATATTTCCATTCTGTATTTATGTTACGGAGAGTTGCCTAGCAGGGCTGTTTCTTGCGTCCATTCTATATATCAACTGCCAAGTAATAAGATCCCAAATTCTGCTGGCTTTTGTTGGCAAGCAACCAATACAATTTACAGACAAAAGGAACCTTCCCACTGTATGCCATTTGGAAACTAGTAACCATTCAGCATTAGTGGGGCTGCCTAGTCGTGCACATAAATGAAACTGCAGTACTGAACAAATTTATAGACAATTTTGTAAACATAGTAATATGAAATGGCTGAAATGTTGCAGTAGGAGATAACAAATAAAACACACTGAAATTGCAATATGAAAAGTTGACAACAATGACCAAATATCTGAAAAGGTGAACTGCCAGAGCCAAACATCACCATCCTCGTAAATAATATCATCTCATAAACTCAGAGAATGGAAGAACACTAACAGACCAATGAACACACAGACTAGTCCACCATTCCAGATGTGATAAGCAAAAGCATTATGCAGTTGGTCCACGCACCACCGTAACTGGGCAGGTTGCATTGTTGACTACATAATTGCTGACGCTTCCAAGCAGGGCCCTGCATTGAGGTCCAAGGAGATGTAGAAATATGATTAAACATTTATTAGCCAAGGACTAGTCAAAATTTAATCAAGAAGAGGTTCAGATGATACCTTTTCAAAGGCCCTAATCCCCTGCAACCAAGGACAATATTGTCCACCTTGAGATCATCTACTGCCTCACAAAGTTTCTCCCTTGCATCACCCCAGTATATTTTTGCCAGCACTTCCACCTGATCCAGCCGACATGGAATCATTGTTTCAATTAGCAGCACATTCTGATAGAATATTGTTTATCTAGAAAGTTGAGCCACTTAAGGAATGCAACCTTGTCACACTTTTTTCAAAAGCACAAAAATGGACCATGAACTACGTCGTGGCTGTAACCTCAGGAAAATGTGAAGGAAGCAGCAGAAGCAAAATTGGGTTATATGCTGTGCAGATAATTTCTTATCTACTGCTCCTTTTTTGTAGTCATCAAAAGTTGTCTGCACAACTTTTTCCTTCTAAAATCGGTTTTGCTTTAGATGGAATGTAGAATTTGATGTTAATAAGTGCTTAAGTAGTACTATTTTTTTGACTTTTTGTCTAGGGATTTCCTGCGATCTAGGTAGGCTTGTGCAAAAGTTATAGGAGAAGTAATGTTCGTAAACTGTTTCTTCTCAAGTGTGAGGTTTAGGCAAGCCATACTGCATGATTACCTGGTGTATCTACTATTTATTTTCATCAGTTTAGATTTGCTCCTGTACGCGTATCAATTAGACACATATTTCCTTGTTGGTTATAATTATTCTGACAAAGCAGATGATTTCCGAACTCCCGCGAAAAAAAACTACTCCGCATTTAATTTGAATTCAGGTGTATATGCATGCATAACTCCTGTTAACATGAACCAGTTCTATAGTTAGGCGGGAAAGTAGCATGTGTTGAAAACTAGAAATGTACTAGATTGTTTGCTGAATTGGGAGCATAAAAAGAAGTGCACTTCAGCCACATCTGCAGAGTGCGTCGCAGGGTAATCCTATGAGCAATTCAGTCGTTGTCGTAGAGGTATTACCTGCTTGGACTTGGATTCAGCTTGCAGGATCTCCAGTACCTCCTTGTCAGGGTTGACGCCGTACCTCGCCTGCGCGTTCATCTCCATGAACTCCAGCAGAGGGATCAGAGCTTCAGTGCAGGGAAACACAAGCATCGGTGTCAGCTGCAATCTTTGCGAGGTAGAAAAACATGAGCAACAGAACAGAATTGAGAATTCGGTGTTGTTACATACGTGGACCAGCGCTCTTCCAGAGCCCCTTGTGGCTGGCGTCTGCTCCTTTGGGGAGGACGTGGATCAGGATGATCCGGTCGCCAGCCTTCACCAGGTTCCTGACCACCCACTTGGTCGCGGCCTTGCTGGACGGCGAGTAGTCCATCGCCACGCCAATGGTGCGCTGCTTCTCGGACGCCATGTCTGCCTGTCTGCGTACCCTGTGAGTTTTCAAGGAAAAGCTGGACGAAGGTGGTGGAGCTGGGAGGAGAGAAGATGTGTTGGGAGAGGTGTGTATGTGTAGTGCTATTTCTGGGTTAGGATTGTGCCCCAAGCAGCGGTATTTAAGGTGGTTTGGACTCCAGCAAAATAGAGCCCTCTGTTGATGGCGAAGTTGTAGACTAGGTTGGCTTTATTCCATTTCTTTCTTTAGAGAGAAGAATTGGCTTTGTTCCTCGAACGAACTGTTTCTCGGATTCTTTCCTTTTCCATGGCCGCTGGGTCCTTGCCAGATAGGCAAGCTATGATGGTAGATTGACGGTGTCCAGAAGGCTCTCCGCCCCTCTGGAAAGCTCGGGAATGACTTTGTCCAAGTTTTCAGTAAAACTCCAGCCGGAACCACAACGCCTGTCAGCCGTGGTTTTCGGCTGCATGTTTTGCTAGTATAAGTCAAAATTCCCCAAAATCCCTTCCAATCACTGCAATACACTTGAGAAATGTATTAACCGAACAGGGTCGGGTCTTAATGTGGCTTAGCGGAAGCCCATTACAACTCGGATTTCACAATGTGGTATATTAGGAAACAGTACCATCCCAGTCACACACATTGATCTTTTCAAGCTAGTGCCCTTTCCACTTGGCCGAAGAAGTATATACCCTTTCAAAAGGGCAATCAAGCTGAGCACACCCGTAATCTAGTCTATCTAGAATAGAAAAAAAAAACCGAGAACAGGATTCCCCTCTCCCGGATAGCAATTGGAACCACGCCAAAGGCACACAGATTTCCAAACTGTAAACCACTAGTAGTAGTAGTAGTAGTAGACTATCTACAATATCCACTTAGTCAAACCTCTCTTAACCGAAAGGCGAACGCTAGCCCTCGGTCGCCCGATCTGGGCAGAAAAATCGGTTGCCCTCCGCGCCATAGGATCCCGATCCGACGTCCAAAAACAACCACAACGATATTTGCATTTACCCCCTTTAATTTTCTAAAATCAACCCGCGGTTCAGGTGCACCTCACTAAAACTGTAGGGGTATGCTACTTCGGCCCTGACTATCCCAATATTTGCGTCACATATGCCACCGTGAAGATATTAGCTATTACAACAAAAATCCTCACCCCCGCGTACGAAAAATCCCCCCATTTACAACAAAATCATCCCAACATTTTTTAAAAGTAATGCTACAAATATAAGTGGGGAACAACAATTTTCTGCTCTAGGTTCCTTCACAACAAAATTTCTATAAATATTTACAAAAATCACAGACTATTACAATAATATATTTTTTGAACAATATTTGTTCTAGGTTCCTTCACAACAAAAATTTCTATAAATATTTACAGAAATCACAGGCGATTACAATAATATTTTTTTTAACAATATTTGCTCTAGGTTCCTTCACAACAAAAAAAATCATAAATATTTACAAAAATCATGAACTATTACAATAAAATTATTTTAAAAAAAATCAATGCCATAAATAAGTAATTAACAATTTTTTTGTTTGACAACGATTTACAACAAAAATCACCAAATATGTTAATAAAAATCATAAACAAATACAACAAAAACCATGTGTTTGTACCAACATTTTTTTGCTCCAGTTTCATTTACAACAACAAAACATAATCTATTTTAATAAAATAACAAACGATTACCACAATAAAATCATGTGGTTACAACAAAAAATAAAGAAGCTAACTAGAAATGAAGCAGCTGCGCGGGCCTCTATCTAGATCTTTTTGAGCAGTTACGGGCTGGGCAAAAAGCAAGCGGATCAATGGGCTACCATGCAGCTAGTGGGCCAGAAGAAGGTGGTCCAGGCTCGAAACAGGAGGACACGGGCCAGCGAGGCACGACCGATCGCCCGCACGGGATCGGTCGCCGGATACAGAGCGTTTTCCTAACCGAAAACTCGTCCGTTAAGTCGCCGCTTTTCCTAAAATCAATATTGATGGCTCCTTCCATGCTACTGGTGGATGGGGGCTTCGTCGTCAGAGCTAGTACGGGCTTAATCACAGGATCGGGAGCGGGTGTTCTGCAGCATGTCTGAAGCTCAAGCGCAGCGCAAGCAGAGGGGCAGGCATGCACTGAATCATGTACATGCAACTAGGATCCATTTGGTAGCCTGGACCGATTTCGTGCACCGGTGAGCTAGGGAGAAAAACCTCCTATACGTTTCAGATGGGCCACGGGCTAAAAACAGACTCTTGTTTGGTCACCTGGGTTGCACATTTCTACACCGGGTATGAAAGTGAGCCCCCATTATTTGGTTGCCTGCTTCCAGCCCAGCTTGGACGCACGGAAACATGAATCAGCTGTTTGGTTGCACGAATCGCACTTCCATATCTTTATCACAATTCAAATTGGGTGAGAATACCATGCCATAGCATGCTACATACGATCACACACCATTCAGAAAAACAAGATCCTCGCGAAGACGATGATGTAATCTTTGACCCGTCTCTCACGTACCTCCGGTGCTCCTTCTAGAGCATGCACTACCACCGGCGGTAGCTGTGCTAACGACACTGGCTGATTGATGGCCTCAACTGCCATAGCCTCCAAAAAGCTCTGGTATTCTTCTTGTGCCTCCTCTAATGTTTCATAACAGAGCAACAGAACTACAAACAAAGTCAACACAAATGTTGACAGGAAACGATAAACTAACAGGGGCATGCATGATTATTGCAAAAATGGATCACAAGTTCATCCTACACTACTATGGTGTCATCCTACCACCACAACAAAAGTGGGTGTCATCCTAACACCGCAAGTTCACCATCACCTGAGGGTTTAGTATATACCACCTTATCATAGTTACAAAAGGGGCCATCAAGTCCATCACCTCCATGCACGCATCCCCCAAACCACGCCCTCAATGGCACCATTGCATCTTGTAGTGGTACTTGGCAAGGTAGTTCCTTAGCCAGAGGACATGGTGTGGCTCGATCATGCACACAAAGCTGCAACCCTGGGTCTTGTGGTCGACGAGGTGGCTCAGTTCCGCCATGAGATCCTCCTCGGAGAAGCCAAGCATGTCCATGATCGCATTGTACAAGTCAAGGTGCATTCTATGGGCTTGTTGTCCCGGATGGCCTGTGCGACGTCTTTCACAACAATAATCATGTTGGTGAAGGCCACCAGCTCGTCATCGGCGAAGGAACCTCTCTTCCTCTTACCGACGTGCGGCTTGTCAGGCGCGTCGGCAGCCTTCTCAGGTGGCCCATCGAGGATGACCGTGTCGGACTCCTGAGTTTCAGCATCCTCAGGTGAAGGCGTAGCTGCAGCCGTGCCTAGGGGCTCACTTGATCCCATGGCGTACTTGCCGGTGGCGAGGCCGAAGGAGAAGATCGCATGCATCTCGTCGTAGTTTGCAATGGGCACATTCAGGTACTCCACGTCCTTCGGGTGATCCTAGGATATGAAGGGACAATGATGTTAGTTGTGCACGTCGGTGATGAAAAGAGTTAGTGAGGTGGACAGAGCTGGTCCCGCGCCGTGCCCGCAGTAGCGCTCAGCCTCAAGGATGATGCATATGCTCTCGTCGCACCACTGAGGCCACGCTTAGATCGCGGAGCCCGCTAACGATGAGCCACCTGCTGCCGCCACTTCCTCGGGTGGTTGTACACACGAGTGGAGCTAACGTCGATCTACACCACAATGTTCAAACAAGGCCTTCGGAACGAAGTCGAGATGGACTTCCTTGAATCCTTTGTCAGTTCTCACTACGCTCTTGATCAAGGCACACATCTTCTCCAACACGAAGCTGGATATGAAGTGAAGCAATTTCATGGTCGCGTTTGCCTTCTGTGAGGCATTCATGGCCTTGGCCGCGTCACTGCGGTTCTTGCTCTTCTTTGTGGAGGCCATCCTCACCGCCACCTCTGCCGCTACAAGAGCCACCAGGTCAGCCACATGCCCTTTGACGGCTGACACAGGGGTGACCGCCACCTTACACTCACAGAGGGGCTGTGAATCGTTAACTTGCGAAGGGATATGAGAGTCCTCGAGACCCCGACGCAGACAAGTGCCTGGCTAAAGTCATCACAGAAGGAGTCCTACACACATCGTAGTACATATAACGTGAATCTACTTGGGAATAAAGATATGGCTAAAGTGGACAGCACAAACCATACCAACATCATCCTAAATCAGACAAGCAATACATTGCAACTGTGGACACCACAAACCCTAGCAAGTTCATGATAACCCAACACATTTGGGCCAAACAAGGAATGTGAAATGTGGCACCCTAGCAAGATCGAACCCTACCCAAGATCTGACAACTCCTAACCTAGATCTAAACATAACCGAGGTACCGGGGTGAGGGATCCTTACAGTCATCGCCATATGTGAAGAAGTGTTGCACCAGAAAGAAGATGAAGCCGCCCAGATGTAGTCGCCACCGCAGCCACCGTCGTCGACTAGATATCTGTGCGCCTCTTACCTGCTTGCCGACGGGAGGAGGAGCTTGAAATTTGGGGGGGGGGGGGAGAGAGTGGAGGTGAAAGAGCAAAGTCTTCCCCTGGGGTTTTGTGTGTTTGATCACAACACTAGAATATAATTTTACCGTGTGCATAGTTGTTGAAATATTTGTAGGTATACGGTGTTCTCGTTGACCCACTCAAGATTAGAAGATCAAGACCGTAGCTAGGCACTGTTCATGTTTAGTTGGTAGTCTTTCGTTTCTTTGTGTGTGTGTGTGTGTCGCGAGGCAACAATTGGAGAGGTTGTGAAAACCTGTTGAAAACATGTGTTTTCTGCATGACCGGTAGTACCGCTACCACCCTCAACACTTGGTACACGCCAGTTGGAACCACCTGGCTGGTACCGCCGCTTCCCCGCAGAACTGGTACTACCGCTTGCCATACTGGAAATGTGGCTTTTTCTACTGGAAGGGCTCCGGTACCAGGGTGGTACCGATGTCGGAACTACCGATTGAGTCACTCATTCGAGTGAATCGCGGTAGTACTGGTCACGGTACCGGTCTGGTACCGCCACTTTTCCCACGTGCGGCATTACCGGGGGTAGTACCGCCCCGGTACCGCTCCGTAGCCAGTACCCAGGGTACCAAGTCCGGTACCGCAAGCGGTACCGTGACCGGTAGTCATGGGCAGGCTCAACGTGCACTCAACCGAGGAGCAACGGTCACATGGAGCCGGTAGTACTGCTCACCAAAGCGGTAGTACCGATCGTGCGGGAACTGTGGAACGGCTGGATATTGAACGCCCCTTTATAAAGTGGGTCTTCTTCCCCAACTCGTCCAAGCATCTTTTCACTCTCTCCTCCTCCATTGTTGCTGAGCTCAAATCTTGAGGATCTCCTTCCCTAGCCAATCAATCAAGCCCATATTTTGAGGAGTGACGGAGGAGATCTCGATCTACACTTCCACCAAGAAAGATTTCGTTTCCCCCACCTAGTCCTTTGTGGATCTTGTAACCCTAGGATTGCTTTTGCGGGATCCCTTGAGATGAGCTCGTGTGGAGGCTAGCTTGGTGCTGTACTAGCCCTACACGGTGTTGGGAGCCTCCGGCTGTTGTGGAGCTCGTCCCAACCTTGTGTGAAGGAATCGCTGCCTCGACCGGCCTTGATAGTGGGGAAGTGAATACTCTATTGTGGGGGTGTTCATGAGGAATAAGGTGAAGATTTTGTGGCGGTTGGCATCTTTGTGGTCCACACCTCCTCAACGTAGACGTACCTCCTTTGGTGGAGGGAACTACGATAATCACATCGTGCGTCGTCTCCGCTGCCGCCCGCCCGGTTGTGTCGCTTCCTTTATACTTCTCATTACATGATCATCTTGCTTGTGTTCATTGCATCATTGTAGGAACACTTTACCTTTGAAAGCAATCACCTTTACGTTCCGCTTCTTTCTATTCATTCTCTTCAACAATGTCATCATTCACAAATGAAGATCCAACATTCATTGCCTCCATGAAAGCCGCGTCATCGACTCTACATTGCAATAAAATTCATGGTTCTCCGGTAATGTATGCATCTAAACTAAGATATCGATAAAAAGAAATGTTGTTTACCTCTCCGGCACTTCAACGAACACCATATGCGCGCCGGATGGGTCGGCGGACAGCGACGGATGATTCATTGATGGAGCCGGCGGCGGAGACTGCACGCGCCGAGTAGCGGACGCCTTCCCTTTCTTCGACGGCGGCTTGTTGGCACCCGCCACGGGCGACGGGCGTTTGGCCGCGGGCACCTTCCTCTTGGGCGGCGTCCGCACCTTGCCGGGGGACTGCACGGCGGCCGCCTGCGCGCTGACGGCGCTTGTGTGCAGCGTCGGGCGCGCGGGACGAAGAGAGCTCGGGCCGCGGTGTTCCCGGCGTCGGCGCCACCACTAGGGTTTGGCGCATGTGGCGGCGCCACGACGGAGGCGGCGGCGGCAGCGGTAGGTGGAATGGAGTAGGGAGGGGTCGGAGGGGTGCCGGAGGTCGCGTCCATCGCTGGAATTGCGCCGGCGACCGCACAGAGGCGAGGGTTGGGCCATGGGGTGGCGACACACGGGGGAAGTTTCAAGGCGGGATTTCTTCGCGCGTGGGTGGAGCGATGCCGCGCGCTGCTGCCGGAGTCCAAAGTATAGCGCCCAGGATAGAGCAAAACGGCCCGCGCCCAAATTTTTTTGCAGCGGAATTCCGTATACAACGCCTGCTGGAGGAACATTTTCGGACTCCGATGCTGCATATCGGCGATTAATATAGCGCGCGGCGCATGTTGGAGATGCTCTAAGCTTCTCCATCTCTATCACTGGACCTCTACAAGTGGTTTAAATCGACTAAGGGATCGTGTGTAAAATAACGGCTCCTCTGCAACTCATAGCTTTGTTTTCGTATTCTAAACAGTTCCCAACCCAGATTCACAAGTGGAACCTGCCCAATCTGTCGGAAGGCACGGAAGTATGGATCAAGGTGCTGCATCACGAACCACTGCTGTCTGTTCATTTTCTAGTTGTTGTGCGTGTGCATAAGCGTAGTTGCTTAACATGCTTAGCGGCATTGCATTCGTGTTTGGCAGGTAGAAGGTGTGGGGGAGAGGATCGAAGGGCACATTAACAAGTTGATGCGGAGCTACTTCGTCGAGAATCTCATTTTCCCCGAGAGATGCGTTCGGCGAAGATTTAGGATGGAAATCAAGTTGTTTGAGCACATTGCAGATTGTGTGATGAAGTATGATCGATTCTTTGAGCAACAGAAAAATTGTGGCGAGCACGTCCCAAAAAATCACCGCCGCATTGCGCATGATAGCGTATTGTATTTAGGCAGATCAACAACACTTAGCAATGAGTGACAGAGTGAGCGCCAAGCCATTTGCGTGAAGCGTTTTGCACTGGTAATTGGTTGAGTGTTCGATGACGAGTACTTGAGAGCTCCTAGTGATAGATACGACTAGGCATGAATTTTCTGAATCTCACGAACAATTTTATAAAATATACAAATATTTTTTGAATCTTGCGAACAAGTTTCTAAACTGTACGAACATTTTAAAGGATCGCAATTACTTTTGAAACCTTACTTTTTTTTGAATTGCATGAACAATTTTTAAAGCTCGCGAACAATTATTGAACCTCACAAATAACATTTTTAAAACCTACAAACATTTTTACGGCTCATTAATTTTTTTTGAAACCTGATTGGTTAAATTGTACAAACATTTTTTGAATCTCACGAATTTTTTTTTAAATCACACAAACTATTTTTTAGCAAGTATAAAAACTTCTATGAGTAGTAAACACCATCACACCCAAAAACTTGTAAACGCGCGAAAGATAGAACCTTTAGAAACAAAGGAGCGCCTACACACTGAAGCAGTAAACACGCGGGGATGAAACAACGTAAATATGGTTTCGCGAAAAAAAAACAACAACGTAAATATGGGCCAAGCCCATACAGCTAGGGGTGCGCGTAGACTGGATAGCAGACACGTTTGGCAAATCCTGTACACCGATCAGGTCGGTGTCGGGAGCGTCTAACCATCACCCCTTAGCGATAGTTTATAACCATCGCAAAGGGGAACCCGTTAATGGGCCTGGTCCATTAGTCAGTTATTTCAAAATTTTCCAGATTCGAAAATTTGCTTAAATTTCAAATTTGCCTAGATTTGAAATTTGCTTAGATTTAAAAATTGCCTAGATTCGAAATTTGCTCACATGTGAAATTTGCTAAGATAAAAAAATTTCTTACTTCAAAAATTTGTTAGAATTTGAAATTTGCTTAACTTTAAATTTTGCTCCACTTTAAAATTTGTTTAAAAACAAAAAACAGAAAAAAGGAAAAATCGAAAAAACGAAGAAAAACCGAAAGAAAACCAAAACCCAATAAAACCAGAAAACCGAGGCCTACAGCCTCCCAGCAGGTTAATGGGCCGCGGCCCAAAAAGCCCCGCGGGTGAAACCACGCGGCCGATGGTTGGTAACCATCACCCGCGAGTGATGAATAGGAATTCCCGTCGGAGCCTACCAGGCACCGCACACCCCTGGTCGGGTATTGGGCCTGGCCCATTTTCACGTTTTTTCTGTTTCTTTTCTGTTCCTTTTTTTTCTTTTTTGTTTCCTTTTCTTTTTTCTATTTATTCTTTTTGTTCAAAATCAAAAAAGTTCAAATTTGAAAATAGTTCAAATTTGAAAAACGTTCAAATTTGAAAAGTGTTCAAAACGAAAAATGTTCAAAGCTAAAAATTATTCATATCCGAAAAATGTTCATAATCGAAAAATGTTCAAATTTAAAATATGTTCATTTTTGAAAAAGTTCAAATTTTGGGAAAAATCAATTTTTTGAAAAAATGTTCATTCTAAAAAATGTTCATTCTGAAAAATGTTCAAATTTTGAAAAATATTCATTCTGAAAAATGTTCATTCTGAAAAATGTTTAAATTTTGAAAAATGTTCATTCTAAAAAATGTTCATTGAAAAATGTTCAAATTTTGAAAAATATTCATTCTGAAAAATGTTCATTCTGGAAAATGTTTAAATTTTAAAAAATGTTCATTCTGAAAAATATTCATTCTAAAAAATGTTCATTCTAAAAAATATTCAAATTTTGAAAAAAGATATCCTAAAAAATTATTTTAAAAATTACGAAAAAATTTAAAATTCCAGATTTAAAAACGGATTAAAAAATTCTTCTTTTTAGAAAACGAAAATATGTAAACAGAAAAGAAAAATATAGAATAAGAAAAATAAAAACGACCTTACCTGATGCTGATTGGCCACGGCCCACTACACAACCGCCGGGTCGGGGGGTGTGCGGCACCGCGTTCGCACCGACCCGATCGGTATACAGGAGTCCCGGACGCGTTTAGGGTCAAATAGGAGCGCCCATCTCAAGACGGGGCGGAGGAAATACGATAGCTCGCCAGATTAACAGTGGAACAGGGGCGCAGGCGGGGCGGAGGAGCAGGAGAACTGGGTGACGCTCTAGCTCACCAGCTTTGGACGGCGTAACGGAAAGAAGGGCGTGTAATTGTGTATCACGTAGCGCTGCAAAGTCTGGCCGTCTGCTCGCCAAGATAAGATAATTAATCGCTAGATGCATAATTAGCCTTCACTGGAGCATCTCCAACTCCAAGCATGAGATAATTAATTGCTAGATGCATAATTAGCGCTGACTAGAGCATCTCCAAGTGCTGCACAACTCTAGAGCGGCGTATAAAAAAAGCTAATATATGACGCGGCACTTTAAAGAGTGTGCTCAAGCAGAATCCCTATTTTGTGCACCGCCTCGCACGCAGGCGACAGCCTGACGGACTCGCACGCAACTTTTTTCAAGGTATGCCGGCGCCCGCATGCTGTCTTGATTTAATTTATTTTTTGTTATCCTAAATTGTAGATGATACAATTGTAAATGAGTTCACCTTACAATAATTCAATATCCAATATGAAGAATGGGATCTCTCTGAAGAAGAGGACATTGCAATGATATTGGTTTTGCATGCTAATAAGCGGACGAAGCACGGTGATTCCGTGTTTGACCGGTAGAATGTGTAGATGGAGAGGGTCAAAGGGCACATTAACAAGATAATGCGGAGCTACTTCGTCGAGAATCCAATTTTCTTCTAGAGACACGTTCGGCAAAGATGTAGGATGGAAATCAAGTTATTTGAGCACATTGCGAAGTGTGACGAAGTATGATCGATTCTTTGAGTAAGGGAGAATTGTGCCAGAAAACTTGGCCATAGGACATTTCAAAAGGTCACCGCCGCATCGCGCATGATGGTGTATTGTATTTCGGCGGATCTTGTTGATGATCATTTGGTAATGGGTGAATGACAAGCCATTAAGTGTCTGAAGCGTTTTGTGGTTGCAATTGTCCAAGTGTTAGATGAAGAATACTTGAGAGCTGCCAATGATCAAGATACGGCTAGGCCTTTGGATTACAACAATGCTCGTGGATTTTCAGGTATGCTTGCCTCAACTGATTTCATGAATTGGAGTAGGAAGGACTATCCTTCCATGATTCAACTATAATTCTTAAAGTCATGTGACATAGATTTGGCATGTTTTTTTATGCCCGGTTCTTGCAACGACCTCAATGCCCTTCGACGACCACCACTCATGAGATGGATACAATAGGTGAATTTCTAACATTGGAGTTTGAAGTAAACAATCGCATATACAACTACAACTACTACCTTGTCGACAACATCTATCCAAGGTGGTGCACATTTGTGAATCCAATTATCTAACACACCGTTAAGAAATAAGTTGATTTCCGTAATGCACAAATGGTGGCTACAAAGGATATGGAGAGATCATTTGATATTTTACAAGCCCAATTTACTATTGTGAGAGGACCAACTAGATTTTGGGATTAGTATGTTCTTTGGTACATCATAAACGCTTGTATGATCATTGCATAACACGATCATTGAGAATGAGTGTGACAAGAATTAGACTACTCTTTCTATGAATTGATGGGACAACCCGCACATGTGCGGAGGAAAGAAGAAAGGGTGGCATGCTTTCTTGCCTCCTACCATGACATTCGTGATAACAATGTGCACGACGATCTTTAGAAAGTCTCATCGACGAGTGGTGATCATGGAATAGTCAACACCGCCAGTAGTTGTCATTTTCATATGATGATCCATCCTTGTTTGCATGTTGAAATATATTTATATGTATGTTGATTTGAGTGCTAGTTGATGAACCATTTGTGTAAGCTTTATCGAACTATTTGTGTAAGAATGGATGACCTATTTTGTTGTGATGTAAATATAAGTATTACTATTTATTTTGATATATTTGGTCTTGTTTTGTTGCATATATGCTGAAAATCCTGTTTGAGCTGACCTATTTTACGGCGTCGCGAATGTTGTTGCATCCTTGCGGTTAGTTTTATTAAGTTGATCTGATCCGGGTTCTGATTGATTTGTGTATGATAGCGGGGTTTACTTAAGAAAGCTCATATTTAATTGTTTAGTGGTAGCGGAAATAGCGAAGAAGATGAGAGTGAACATGGAGAGATGGACATGGAGATGCCACCAACCGGAGCAGTACCTATGAGCAGTACCGGGCTTCATAAGCGCATCGTCTCTGTGTGACATAGCTACCTGTATCGAATTCGTGTATGACTTCATAAGCGCATCGTCTGTGTGGGATCATAGCACAGTCTGCTCCCCCCTCGCCGCTGCCCGCCGTCGAAGCTCGGACGTCGCCGCCGGCATGTCAGGTGTCTCCGCCGCAGCACAGATCGGTGACTTCCTCGCCAAGAAGCCCTACACGCCACCGTCCTGGGCCTCGCACCTCTCCCTCGCCCCCTCTCACACCTTCTCCCTCGGCGTCGTAAGCTTCCCCATCTCTATCACTGAACCCCTACAAGTAGTTTAAATCGACTAACGGATCGTGTGTAAAATGATGGCTCCTCTGTAACTCGTAGCTTTGTTTTCGTATTCCATACAGTTCCCAACCCCGATTCACAAGTGGAACCTGCCCAATCTGCCGGAAGGCACGGAAGTATGGATCAAGGTGCTGCACGAACCACTACCGTCTGTTCACTTTCTAGTTGCTGTGCATAGGCGTAGTAGCTTAAAATGCTTAGTGGCATTGCATTCTGACACGAGAGCTGTGGTGAAATTGCAGCGGGACGACCTGTCCGGCATGCAGCTGAGCGGCAACAAGGTCCGGAAGCTCGAGTTTCTGCTGTCAGAAGCCGTCGCGCAGGGTGCTGACTGCGTTATCACTGTCGGTGGTATCCAGAGCAGCCATTGCCGTGCGACGGCAGTGGCCGCCAAGTATCTCAATCTTGACTGCTACCTGATATTGAGTACTTCCAAGGTGATCTTTGTACTTTTGGCTGAAATTGATAGAATGCTGTGTGGTAATGTAGTTGGTTTGACCTCGCGTTGGTGCTACATTTTCAGCATCTTGTAGATAAGGACCCTGGTTTGGTTGGAAATCTCCTTGTGGCGAGAGTGCTGGGAGCGCACATTGATCTTGTTTCAGAAGAAGAATATGGGAAAATTGGCAGTGTGGTATATATGCTCTTCCCCATGATGTATTCTATTACTGCTTTGATTTTTCATAGTTCTTTTTTTTTGACAGGGAGTTTTCATAGTTCTGTCAGCCCATGTGTAGCCAAAACATTGTTCATACGTGAAATGTTATTCATTATTCACGCCTGGATAATATTTTCGTTGTTAAAACAAAGTAGCTCGTGCTGCAGTATTTATTCTCATCATAATATTTTGTAGTGTCATCTTTTCTCTCCATTGTACTTGGTGATTTTGCTGCCTATTCTCTGTCTAACTGTTGATGAAATGCATTGTGCTGCTGCTCATTAAAACTTTCTCACTGATCGTTTTTCCTGTACAAGTGTTTTCTTATGCTTCAAGCTTGTGAATTCCACAAGAAGTTCCTAACCATCGTATAAATTTGTTTGTTATAGGCTTTAGCTGACTTGCTCAAGAAGAGGCTTGTGGAAGAAGGACGGAAGCCATACGTGATTCCTGTTGGTGGATCCAACTCACTTGGAACTTGGTATTGTCTTATATTTCTGATGCTGAGCTTTATGCTGTATTACATGTTTCTGATTTTCGTGTTTATGGCATAGTTCGAGTTTCTTTAATGAATATTATTCCTGGACTGGGGGTGTGTCTCAGTCCATCGAAGAAGTAGCAGTTGCTGCAATTTTGCAAATGGACATCAGTCCATTTTTCTATGGCTATGAGATGTCTAGGCACTTAACATACCAGATCTCATATAAGCAAGAAGATTTGGGTAACATATCATACAGTGGTTAACCAGTGGAGCATAGAGTACTTCAAACTGTGACTCATTTCAATGTGTAAGCATAGGCTGAAGAAAATACAGTGTATATTCACACTGTGCTAAAGTGAATGGTTATGAATGTAAGATTACATGATTCTGAAAAAAACAATGTAGGAGTATGTGCTGTAAAGAGAAGGTATGCAAACAATATTAACTTTGTAATTTTTCAACTTATGTTCATATGTTGTGTCTTACTTTTATGCAGGGGATATGTTGAAGCTGTAAGGGAAATTGAGCAGCAAATTCAGTTATCTGGTGATGTTCAGTTCGATGATATCGTTGTTGCCTGTGGCAGGTATTTCATCAACACCCAGTATTCTTTACTTGTTATGGGGTAGTTATGTGCATGGACTGAGCTATTATGTCATACCTGTATCCTGAATATTGTGACATTGTATCAATATGGCTTGATGATATTGTACTTTGTGCAGTGGCGGAACCATTGCTGGTATTGCTTTAGGATCGAAATTGAGTAGCCTCAAAGCAAAAGTATGAGCCATCTTTGTTGTTTTCTTATCCCATTTTAGTTTCCATACTAATAATCCACTTGTAGGATAGGTCCATGCTTTCTCTGTTTGTGATGACCCTCAATACGCCTATGACTGTCTTCAAGGCCTAATTGATGGACTTCAATCAGGCTTGGATTCACGTGATATAGTCACCATTGAAGATGTGAGTACAATTTACCTCTCATTATTTAATAGGAACTCTTTAAAAAATATATTTTGCACCAGAGGATCCAAAAGTGAAGTTTCCATTTTGTTGATGCATATCAGCACATTCTCTACCATGTTTATATGTGCACAGACATGGTTTTTCTGGTGCTAGTTGTTCATTTCACAGTTCACCTTCTTTTGTGCTGGAACACTATTTAATTTCATCCTGTTCTCTTAAGTTGGTAGAGTTTGTTAATTTTTTGGGGTGCTTTACTGCAACTTCTACTTGACAGGCTAAGGGCTTAGGTTATGCGATGAACACCACTGAGGAGCTTAAGTTTGTTAAAGATATAGCAGTAGCAACAGGCATTGTGCTTGGTCCAGTCAACAGGTGCAATACTTGCCTTTTGTATGTGATGTGATATTTAATGTGGTATCCTGAATGCTAGTATTTTTTGTTAAATAACAAAGGCATGAAATGGTTCTCTATGCATATAAGCTAATACTCAGAAGGATTCTTCCAGCAATTTCATGAGGAGATTTAATGTGTATCTTGCTGTTCTCATGCTTACCATTTTATTTTCGTAACGACGATATGCAATTTCTTTTTCTGCAGTGGGAAGGGAGTATATGGACTGCTGAAAGACATGTCTAGCAATCCAGCCAAGTGGCAAGGGCGAAAAGTACTCTTTATCCATACAGGTGGTCTTCTTGCGTTGTATGATAAGGTTGATCAGCTGTCATCTTTGGCTGGGGATTGGCGTAGAATGGATCTTGAAGAACCACGCGAAGATGGCACTGGCAAGATGTTCTGATGGATATACACCAGAAAAATCTTCAATTTATCTTTGAGTTGTAGACATTCATTTATCTCAAGAGCATTTTCTCTATACTACTGGTATAATTTAAGAATAAAGATCATGTTTCTGCCATCTGGAATTGAAGCTTCATGTTTTCATGTGTAAATGACTAATCCCTTTTCTCTTACATTCTGGCAACACATTTCTGTTTTCAGTTATAAAAGTACTTGGTCTTGATTTTTTTTGAGAACTTTGCCTTGAATATTCCATTCTGTTACAGAGAGCTGCCTAGCAGGGTTGGTGTTATTGCTATTCATTCTCTATATCAACTGCCGACTAATAAGGTCCCAAGTTCTGCTGGGTTTAATCAACAAGCAACCAATACAATTGTGGACACAAACGGAAACTTCTGACTGTTATTCCATTCAGAAACTTGAGTAACCATTCAGCATTAGCGGACTGCCTAGTCGTGCATATAAACGAAACTGCAGCACCGAACAACTTTGTAGGCAATTTTATAAATATGGTAGTATGAAACATCTGAAATGTAGGCAGTAGGAGATAACATAGAAAGCACACTAAAACTGCACTATGATAAGTTGAAATTAATGACCGGGAATCTGAAAAAGCAAACTGCCAGAGCCAAAGATCACCATCGTCTTAAATAATACTTCCTTGTCCACATCATAGTCTTGCCGTTTTGACTGCCATCCACCGGATTCGCTCCTTCCCCGCTTTCATCATCGACTCTGCTTCACCGCCGACCTAGTCTCTCTTTCGCTGCTTTTCCTCAAATCTTCTCAAACATCAGAGCTAAATCCATCTCTATTGTATACACTTGGTTATAGCTAGGGATCTTATTTTGATAACTCTGCATAAGATAGAGAAAAGCAATGTGTGGGACATCGTGTTCGCGATCGCTTTGCCTCGGTGTTTCGACAAATGATTACTGATCACTTGGACTTTAAATCATTGATAATTATTTTATTATTAGCATTTTCTCACTTTCTTGTTAATTGTTTGCAGAGCATGCAATGGCATGGTCGCAGTAGCATGGAAGGAACTCCGTTGCAAAACATTAAGGCGGCGCACCTTAAACTTCTCCATTCATATCTTTGCAAGGGTAAATGGAGGAATCTTATATCCTTTCGAAGACATGACTTGTTTCCAGTCGTGTCTTCGCAAAAATAAGAGGAGAAACCTAGTATCCTCGTGAAGATGTAGAGTTGAAAGGAATTTCCACCTTACTTTCCTCACAGAGACAAACACGTAACAAAGAAATGCTACAGATTGTGTTCTTCTGTGGATCTTTCTCTTTTTTCTGTCGCTAATGTATGTATATAAATGATGTATCAGATGTGCAATATAATTGAGATTTGGTACTGTATTTGCATGAGAGTTCAGCTAGGCATACACCTACTAGTATTATGGTTCTGCAGCTACAACGTGCCCGTTCTGTCTAAAATTGTTAGCGATATTTTTGTAAAGCAAAACTGATATGCACTAGAGTGCCCTATCTTTTGATAATCCGATGAGCAATAACTAGTTTTGTTGGAAGCACTGTCAACCCAATCCCAAAAATCACTTCTGTATGCGCAATACTTGGGTGGCACCGATACCCCCATTGACAGATGCATAAATGTTTTCAGTCTTGCATAACAATGTTAATTTTGTAATAGAAAAACAAGTAAGGCATGGGCTATGGCCTATGGGTACTTTAGCTAACTTCTTTGTTATATAGCCACATCTATCGAGAAAAGGCAATCAAACCACTCCGGGTGTCATGTATGTTTTTCTTCAAAACGTGGTGTAAAGTGTAAAACACCTTATTTATCTAACACTTGCTAAAATTAGTGAAAACTTCTTTAACAATATTTATCATCTTGCTCTCCTTTTTATTACAACAAAAAAGTGGACACACCAAGCCAAGCTGAAACATGCGTTGTTACTTATTTTCGGTTGCGAATTACTCCAAAATTGCTATGTCTAGAGATCAAAGTGTATGGTGCCCGTCCCCTCCGTTTTAACAAGTTTTGTCAGCTATAGCTTTTGTGACGTGAAAGCACAATAGCATCGGCCACTCAAGCTACGTTTTCATGTCCATTCCTCAACTAATTTGACACTTTATATTTCTTTATATAACCTATATATGATGGATAAAAACAATTACATAGCTTCATAAAACATGGCATCTAAGGTGGACATCTTTACGGTGCTCCTCCCCTTGCTCATGTTATTGGCAACATGTTTTCGGTTGCGAATTACTCCAAAATTGGAATGTCTAGAGATCAAAGTGTATGGTGCACGTCCCTTCCGTTTTAACAAGTTTTGTCAGCTATAGCTTTTGTGACATGAAAGCACAATAGCATCGGCCACTCAAGCTACGTTTTCATGTCCGTTCCTCAACTAATTTGACACTTTATATTTCTTTATATAACCTATATATGATGGATAAAAACAATTATATAGCTTCAGGAAACATGGCATCTAAGGTGGACATCTTCACGGTGCTCCTCCCCTTGCTCATGTTATTGGCAACATTGTGCATGGCAGATGATCATGGCACTGTGTCTAAGTCTAACTCACCCGGAGAATGGTGCTGGGCGGGGATGGGCTACCCGGTGTACCCGTTCCCACGTTGCAGAGCGCTGGTCAAGCGTCAGTGCGTCGGCGCCCAGGTCGACGAGAGCCTCCGGGAGGACTGTTGTCGGCAGCTCGCCGCCGTCGACGAATGGTGCACATGCCCGGCGCTCGACTGGATGCGGACCGGCATGTACAAGGAGCTGGGCATCGCCGACGCCGATGGGACGACAGACATGGAGTTGTTCCCGAGGTGCCAGAAGAGGGTGATGGACCGCGCCGTGGCGAGCCTCCCGGCGTTTTGCAAGCAGTTCATCCCTGTCGGATCAGGCGGTGTCTGCTACTGGCTCTCGTACTATCAACCTCACTAGTGCTTTTGGCTCCATGATGTGCTAGTGTGTGTGCATGCATTAATCATGTACATCATGCATGTTATGTGTGGTGCATGGAAGATACATGCTATTGAATAAAATCATGCATGGCGTTGAAACAGTTGCCATATGTAATGAGCATCGAATGCATCGGCGGTCTTCTGCTTCACCTTCGACAACATCCAAACAGTGAAATTGTTACTTCAAGCAAAGCCTCCAAGAATAAAATGATTGCAAGAATGCTCAAGGAAATTTCATATTTTTAACAAACTTGAAATAATTCTCTTAAAACTTTCGAGTACACACAGATTGTGTGCTGAGCGGTTCCCAACCCTAACTTGTTTTATAAGTGCACAACCCAACAATATAATGGAACACTACTACACTAGCATCGACCGATTCAATCAAAAGCCCAAATTCATTTAGAAGGATAAACAATATATTTCAATAGAAAAACATCGGAACACAAAATTGTGCTCCGTAATTCAACCAAATAGTTTTTTCTTCCTTTACCTCACAAACACACACTTCGTCACAAAATAACAAAGCAAAACTGTTATGCACTAGGGTGCCCTATCTTCCGATAGTCTGATTTTTTGATAACGGAAATATATTAATATCGATAGATACCAATTACATCCAACCTCTGCAGCAAAAAAGCAATACCCTAATGGTAGTATGGATGCACACAACAAAAAAGAAAAAGAAAACTAAGAAAAAGAAGTCCCGCTACAGTACTTCAGTCCTAGCAACAACAATACAACCACCACCAATACAACACCTGAAATCCAGGCTCTCCACCAGCGATGCCTCCAACAAGGGTACGGTGCACAAACGCCGTCGTCGCCTGATCAAAAGATCTTAGGTTTTCACCCAGGATATAGTCCCCGCTCTCAAAGCAATGCCTTCAACAATACCATTGCCATGCACAAGCAATTAAGGCCAGACATTGGATTTTCACCATGAAAGGTAGGCTCTGAACTTCACCTGTGCTGCTAGCCCCACTTGCATACTGCTGTTACAAGACCCAGAAAACCAAGCAAACCCCTCAACAACACCACAACTCGATCCTCCACTGCTAGTCCTCCAATCCGGCCTTCAAGAAATTCTCCGTATTTGATACACCATGGACCAGAATGTCATCTGCTGGCAACACAGAACAGAGATTCACGTCGATCCCTCCGGAACCAAACGGTTGGAATAAAAGCATGTATGCGCACGACCAAATACCTCCCAAACCAGCAAACACCAGGCACGAGCACAATTACATTTGCCAACGGAGCCTTCCAGAACTAAACATCCAGCCAAATCCAGACAGACATGCATAAGGAAGATCTTCATCCTAGTGCACAAGAGATCTGAGGACCACCACATTTATCCAGACTGAACAAGCAGGCCCCACGCTACCCGTCGGAAACCTCACATGGTTAGGAGCCACGGTCCATCAACTACCTCAACCCCGGACGGGGAGCGGCCACTGACCCTAGGAACCTCTACAACGAAGCCACGAAAGCCCAGATCGGGCCCGCGGTGGCCTAGATCGGGCCCGTGAAGGCCCAGATCGAGCCCACTCTTCTCCTCCTCTACACAAGGCGGCAGGCAGCGAGATACGCCGCCGCGCACCGCAACACAAAGATGGCCGACAGTCGCCGCCACCTCGTCCAAGGGTGTCGCGCGTCCCGCTCTCCCTGCCAAAAGCTCCACCGTCGTTGCCGATCTCGTCCATTCCCCTCCGAGCTCCGCCGAACCACCGTTGCCCCGCCATGCTCCAGCAACCACCGCCAAAGCAGCGCCGCCGGACCAGCTTTCCCCCACCACCGCCCCTGAGCAGCCCCGCCTCCCCGCGAAGGAGGGTCTGCCAAGCGCGCCGCCGCCCCCCGCCTTCGGCGGCCGAGAGCGGCCGCCACCGCCGATGCCGGCGCCGGCAGCGACCGAAGAGACGAGATCGGGGAGTTCCTCGGTTAGGGTTCGGGGATCCCCCAGACCAGTCTCGCCCGAGGTGGCCCCATCCGATAGCCTGATCGATGAGCAATAACTATATATTTTATGGAAGCATCGTAAACTCAATCACAAAAATCAATTTCGGATGTGCAGTACTTGGGTGGTACCGATATCCCCACCGACACAGGCATACATGTTCTCAATCTTGGATAAAAATATTAGTTTTGTCATAATCAAATAAAGAAGAAATATGACATGCCTAGTTTAGCTAACTAGTTTGTTATATAGTCGTACATTCGGAGAAAACGAAATGAAACCGCTCTAGACGCCATGTATGTTTTTTCTCCAGAATATATGGTGTAAAGTCTGAACACCTTCGTTGTCTAACACTTTCTGAAATTAACAAGAACTTCTTTAACAATATTTATTCTCTTGATCTCCTTTTATCACAAGAGAAAAAGGTGGATGCAAGAAGCCAAGATGAAACATGTGGTGTGACTTATTTTCTGGTGCGAATTACCCCAAAAATTCAATGTCCAGAGATCAAGCGTATGGTGCACGCCCCACCTGGTTTAACAAATTTTGTCAGCTATAGCTTTGTAACCTGAAAGCACAAAAACAATGGTTGCTCAAGCTAAGCTTTCATGTCCGTTCATCAACTAATTTAACCTTTTAGTATATTTCTCTAACTATAAATATGTATACGGTGGGTAAAGATGTTTGCATAGCTGCAGAAAACATGGCATCTAGTAAACTATTTCTAAAAATTATGCCTACACTAGCAAAATCCACTTTTATCGTGATGTATTTTCTCTTTTCGACAAAAACATGCCCATTGTCGATGAAAAGATCACAAGCTCAACATGGCTTCTAAGCAGCTCATCCTATCGGCCTTGTTGTTCATCGTCCTCGCAGTCGTCTTAATGGCTATGGAACCAGACTAAGACGAGTATTGTTGAGTGGAAAAGTCGATTCCTTACAACCCTTTCCCAGGTTGCCAAGAATACATCACGTGCCCGTGCCCTGTAAGAGACAGGTGGCGGATGTTGGATCAACTCAGAGCATCTCTAGCAGAGCCCGTAAACACGCGAACTGAAAATTCCGAGTTCAATTCACCGAACACGTGTTTACGGGTCGGATAATCGCTGGCGCAGAACAGAGCCCGTAACCAAAACTGTAAAACAGGTTCTGCGTCAACGATTTTCCGAACCCGTAAAAGTAGGAATTTTCATATAATTCATATGAAACACATACAACAATCAATCAGAATTAATAAAATAATCATCCAAATTATTACAACAGATAAAAAATGTCCGAACCAAATTATTAATTACAATAGTTTTGGGGAAATTGAACAAGTGAAAAAAAATATCTCAACCAAATTACAATAATTTTAGAACAATCAAACAAATGAACAAATGTCTCAACAATGATACATCTCAAGAAATGGTAGGATCAAAGACGACGGCCATGTCACTGCCAGTGGTGCATTTTCACATCATAAACGAGCTGGACATGGGTACTGGCATTCTCAATCTACCGATGCGATTCAAGGAAAGCTTCAATGCGATCCGGCTTGCGTTGGGGTTGCACTCGGGTGCCAACGTTTTCATAGAAACATGGCAGGCTCAACTCTCTTTCATCCTCGATGATCATGTTGTAAAGAATCACACAACCTATCATGATGTTCACAAGGGTTTTTTTGTCCCAAAATCAGGCTGGGCCACGAACAATGGCAAACCTTGCTTGCAAAACAACGAAAGCTCTCGCAATGTCCTTGCGAGCTGCTTCTTCAGCTTTGGTAAATTCAGCTTCTATTTTATCTTGGGGATCCTTCACAGACTTCACAAAAGTTTCCATTCATAACCTTGTAATTGCAGGTGGGTGCTTCCCCATTTGCTAGTTTCGCAAACAAAGGGGATCTTTGAAGCACGTTGATGTCATTGAGTGTTTCCGGCAACAACAAAAAAACAATGCCAAATCCACAAATCTTGTGATGCGACGGCCTCTCAAGTACAATGGTATCATCTTTGCTCTTCCTAGGGTACATGCCATGCCATGCCTTGGACAATTCTTTCATGTCGAATGCATACAATAAAGACTACCAAGCATTCCATGCCAACCTTTTTTCTCATTTATCCCCGTAAATCTTTTTGTGTCATCCTCATTGGGAGCTCGGAGATAGGTTGGCCCAAATAACTTGATAATCATGCGAGAAAAACTACGAACAGACTCCGTGGTTGTATCCTCGCCAATTCGAAGATACTCATCGGTGTAGTCCGTAGGGTTGCCATACGTAATCACCCTCATGGCAGCCGAGATTTTTTCGAAGAGCTGAAACCCATCACGCCGACAACATTTCTACGTTGCTTGAAGTAATTCAAGTTGGCTTCGCGGGCCTTGAAGATTTGACGAACAAACTACGGCGCATACGATACCTCATACGGAATATATGCGGGAGATAGGTAGGTACATCAGCGAAGTAGTCCTCCATCAGCTGCTCGTGACCGAGCGGGCGATTCCGTTGGATGTGGTTGCGGCCAATCACCGAGCCGCGCCTCCGATTCAGCAGCTGCGCGCGGTCCTCCATCTCCTTGACGGAGAGAAGGAGGATGGTGGCCTCCACCTCATCGTCCTGGAGCAGCTCGTCGAGGTCGAAATCGTCCGAGCTCGACGAATCGGACAGATCAACGTCGAAGAACTTGTCGTCCGAGCTCGTCCTCGATTCGTTCGGCGCAGCGGCGGCGGCACCCGGAGCTGGGCGAGGAACCGCGGGCGGGATGCGGGGCAAGCTGCGCAAGCTCCGGGATGCCGGGCTCGGCTGAATCGAGCAGTGCGGCAGTGGCAGCGGCGGTGTGTGGTGGAGGCGCTGGGAGGAGGGAGAGAGTGAGTTGCGTTCAGTGAAATTTCAGTGCACCCTAGATATGGATCCACCGTTCGGTTCGCTCGATCGCCCCCTGCAAATACATGCCGATTTGGGTTTTCGGGCTTGGCCTGGAAAAAAAAATCGGTTTGTCGTCGTTTACGCTAACAGTTCGGCGCCGTTTTTCGGTCCTAACCCGTAACTGGCTGACAAGGGATTAACTTGTCAATGCCTACGGGTTATAGGCTAGGGTTTAGTTAGAAGTAGAGGGCAAGTAGATCTCGAAGGTTTCAGCCGAAAAGTACTCGACGATTATGAAAACTAGGGTTTGTGAACAATGATTCGATTATTTCTTCGCCCCTCGACTCCCCCTTTATATAGGAGGTGGAGCCGAGGGTTTCGTTTCGTACAAGTTACATATTCCGGGACGGTTTCTAACTCATCCCGCCAGATTACAAACAACACTTCTTATTACAATTCTAACTTTCCTTAATATATCTTGGACTCCCGAATCTTCTTATTCTTCGGATAATGGGCCTTCAGTAAATCCCGGGTACTATCTTTGGCAGGCCCATTTGGGGTGCCTATGTCAGTAGCCCCCGAGATTTTGCTTGAATCGTAGGGTCAGGGAAAATCTCGACTGTTTATTTTTATTCGAAAGCTTTAGCTCTTTTATACTTCTTCATATAAAACTCTATATTGTACAGCGATAATGGTAGTTGGGGCTAGTTCATCTGACGGATCAGGTACTAGTTAACTGCTCTAGAGGCAATCCGCAAAAACCTACTTCAAGATCACGTCCCTGGACATGATCTCGGGATACTGGTGTAAACTTCGACGAGTGCCGCTTAAGGTCTTACCATTCTGTCGAGTCCTAGTTAAATTTATCGGGTACCTAACGCGTCCGTTAGGATTTTTCTTCGTATCTGTTGATACGGATAAAAGTAGCAGAGTGCAGTCTTCGGCGATGCCACGCCCAGCAGAACGGATCTGGGGTCTTACCTTCGCAATTTTGCGGCATTCAGAAATTGATCGCAACTTTGGCGTTCTGAGAATATATTGTCGAGTGCTTTTCCGGCTGCTGGAATAGCACATTTTATCGAGTCAAATATGACTTATATTGTTTTCCCGATGGGAGTATATGTAGAGTTAGTTATAACTCGAAATATACTCTCTTGCTTTGCTATCTCTTCTCTCTCTTTTTTTATTTCATTTCATCGGGCACGCGAACAGCGTTCCCGATGGGAGTAGCCCCCGAGGCTACAACCAAGAACTTGTGCTTGGTTGTAGGCTCAACATTTTAGTCCATCTTGTTGCTATATTGTCATTATTTGCTGATATGATCCTCTTTTCATTTCTCGGGTGCGCGAACAGCGCTCCCGATGGGAGTAGCCCCCGAGGCTACAGCCAAGAACTTGTGCTTGGTTGTAGGCTCCCACAATTTCTAGTTTTCCATACTCGAAATTTTAACTTTTACCGAAGTAGCCCCCGAGCGTTTGGGCAAAGACTTGTATTTGACCAAAGGCTCTCGAAGTATTCAGATAACCTCTTCTGTCGCCAATCTTCTTTTATTTTTCTTGTCGACATGCTTTCCTTAGTCAAATTCACTTCATCTTCCGTAACAACCGAGATTTTTCTGCTTTGTGGGTCCATTATTTCCACCTTGTTGACACGTCGTGCAAGTGGGGGACACACGTCCTCCGCTTTTCCTGGCGCACGTACGGTAACGCCTGTTCTATTCCATTGTAGTAAAAATACCTTTTTAACCTTTGCTATTTCACCACACGATTTCTTCATCCAACGGTGCATTGCTTCGCCCAATTCCTATATAAACCTTTCTTCAACCTCGGTTCTCCCCTTCGCTCGCGCCGCACATCTGTTCTTCTTTGCAAAAACTTCTCCTGCGCCCAATTCTCTTTGAGCTTCCGCACGTACGAGCACAGCTTTTCCAGCGCCATTGATGCCACCGCGCACGCGACTCACTCGCCACAGCACTCCGGAATCCAAGATGGCTGCTGAAGACCTTGAGTGGGAGAGATCTAAGATCTCCAATCAAGATGTCAACCTGCTGAAGAGGCTTGGCCTGATGAAGAAGGAGGACGCCATCCGCTTTCCCAGCGAAGAAAGCTACCCAGACCCTCCAATGGAGTACCGGGTTAGTTTCGTTGATCACCTCATCCGCGGCCTTTCTGCCCCAATTCACGATTTCCTCCGTGGCCTTCTCTTTGTCTATGGGATTCAGCTGCACCAGCTGACCCCCAATTCCATCCTTCATATTTCTATTTTCATCACCCTATGCGAATGCTTCCTTGGAATCACTCCAAATTGGGTTCTTTGGAAACGCATTTTCTGCCTCCGCCGCAATGGCTCCCACAACGCCACTTATAACATAGGTGGTGTTGTTATTTGTGTCCGAACTGACGTTGATTACTTCGACGTCAAATTTCCTGATTCTGTCCAAGGATGGCGCAAAAGGTGGCTCTACATACACGAAGAAAGTGCCAACTCTGTTGAGCACAACATAGTCCCTTTTGACGGAAGTGTCAAAATTCAACGCCGCCGTTCCTGGGATGCTGAAGCTTCCGAAGAAGAGAAAAAGGCGACAGAAGCGCTTATGACTCGTATTCATGAGCTTCAAAACACTCGAGGCAAAGAGCTTTCTGGTGTTCAAATCACTGCCTACTTTCTTCGGATTCGAGTGCAGCCTCTTCAGGCTCGCAAAAATCCCCTTTGGACGTATGCTGGTGAAAATGACGCCAATAGGTTGTCGAAAGATCTTGCTGTGAAGGACTTAGAAAAGCTTATTCGAAGAATTTCCTCGCTGAGCAAGAGGGATCCTATTCCTTCCTCTTGCCGCGTGGAACCATACAGCTCCACCAATCCTCTCCCCACGGTATTTTGTCTTCTCGAATTTTTATCTTGTTCCGAACTTTTCCTGCATCTCATTGTTTTGATATCTCTCTAATATTTCTTTTGTCGTTATATTTCTGCAGAACCATCCTACTATGGATTCTCTTCCTCCTCTTCCTGAAGGTGGAGATGTCGAAGAAAGGGCCGTTGTCGCCGATGACAACCAGGAGGCCCCCTCTTTTGTGAATGAACCCGCAGATTCTCGTAAATCTGCGGGATCTATTGAAAAGGATGCTGCTTCTGAAGGTACTACCTCCGCACAATCTCCTCCTCCTGCTGTTTCTCCAAAGAACAAAAGGAAAAGGAGTAATGTCGAAGATTCCGGGACCTCCCAACCCGAAGAAGTTGCTCCTTCACCGCGAAAGGCAGCATATGACCCATATCTCGAGAGTCTCATCAGTTCGTGAGTTCTCTGTCTTTTTTCTTTTCTCTTTTTTTTTATTTTTCTTTTCGAAGAATTTTCTTTGCCTTGCTTTTTATGCTGCCACTTCTTTTTCTACAGTGATGATGACGAAAAAACACCAACTTTGGATGTGGCTGCTCGAACGAGTACGTCACGTACCCTAGTTATTTCAGAGCCGCGAGTTGAAGGAGAGGAATCCTCGCCTCCTCAACAAAACGTCGGCACATCTACTGCTCCTTCGAGCCCCCTTGTCCCTTCACCGAAAAGGGCAAGGACTGAAACAATTCTGGAGCCAAGTCTCCATTTGAGTAGCTCTTCGAACCCTCTCTTGGATGATGTAAGTTCTCCATACCCTTGTCACTGTCTATACTTCTGTTTGCTTCTAAATGCCATTATATTTTTCTCATACCGAAATTTTTCTTGATTTGTCTTTTTCTTTCCTTAACAGCCCATGATCAAAGAGCTTATTCGCATTGGTGCTCAATTCATTGGGTATCGTGAATATGCTCACCAGACTGAAGGTAATGCCTTGCTGCTTTCTTTTTTACCATTACCCTGTTACTCTTTTGTTGTCGATACTTTAGCAAAATTCTATCTTTCTTGGCAGAGAAATTGGCAGCTATCAACGAGCGCTCCAATGCACTAGCTCAAAAATTAGAGCAAAGTGAAGAGGCTCGTAAGAAGGCCGAGTTGGACGCCGTTCAAGCTAGAGCAGAGGCTGATAAGGCCAAGACTGAAGCTGGTGGTGTCAAAGATCTTAGAAAGAGACTTCACGCTGCCGAGAATTCGCTGAGCGAACACATAGCTGCACAAGCTGCTCGCGAGGAAGCTATCCTTAAGCGTATAAGGACGCAAAGTCGCCGCTTCCTCAGTAAGTATCTGAACCACTTCACATCCTTTGTATTTTCTTCTCTGCATTCATTTGTTGCTCAATAAGTTTCTTTCTTGACAGATAGAACAGCTCAAGAGTTTGAACTCGAAGAACCCGAAAACGATGCTCTTCTTGACGCCCTTTCATTCCTCGAGTTTCATGGGTCTGAGGCACGCGAAGGCATTGATCATGCCAAAGCAGGGCTGTCGCGGCTCTTTCCCTATTTCTTCCCAAAGAAAGAGGAACCCGCGACTTTTCTTAAATTGGCCGAGTGCTTTGATCCATCAGAAGATCTTGGTCTGAGGGTGCGTCATGAGAATATGAAGGTCGCTGTTGAGAGCACTGTTGCCTTGGTCGCCGATAGCCAGCAAAATATCGACTGGGCGAAAGTTGGCGACACTGATCAGATAGAACAGTCGAGATGGAGGTCGCTGATTAAGGCAGCCAAACCCAACGCAAAGAAAATCTTGGCGTATCTCGGGATCAAGCCAGCTTCGACTCCAAGCTCATCGAGGCCGGAGGTCTAGTTGCATGCCTCCTTGTTTTTTCTTTCTCTGTTTCTTTTGCTCTTGTCGCCATTTTAGCCTTGGCGACAGTTACTCTGCTAGTCCCTCTGTAAAACTTCTTTTGTAATGTCCGTGTAAATTTTCTAGAAAGTAATGAAATTCCTCTTCGTTCTTATCATTGATCCTGGGGCTCTCTTTTCCAGTTAATATTTGATAATTACTCGACCCCTCCTACTTCTCGCGCTGCTTCACCTGCATCTTCCTTCTCGAGGAAAGTACTAGTCGACCACAATCCCCTCGAAGGTTCGTCAAGCAGACATTTGTCGGAAGATTTGCAAGAACTTCGACAGCAACTTCAATCTATGAAGAAACAAACTCTGGCAATGATGGAACAATCTCGGAAAGCATCTGAGCAAGAAAAACTTGCTCTCCAACAAGCCAAAGAAGCTATAGCTGCCAAGGATGCTGCTGTATTAGAAGCAAAGGGAGCCATGACCCGAGAAAATAGTATGCTCGAGCTGATGCTGGAAGCTAGCACAGATATGTTGGGTACGTTTTTGCGATCTCATGATGCCTTCTCTTTATTTTGCTGAGCCTTTCTTCCAATTTCTTGCCTTGTCGCTTAACAGGCTCGGTTCTTGATGCTGCTGCCGAAGATCAAAGAGTGAGCGAGAGAACAAATCTTCTTGTCAATCTTTCCCTTAACCACGGCTGTTTGTTCTGGGCCACTCCTGAACGAACCCAACAAATTGTTAGGTTCCAAGACCGTGCTTGCCAAGTGCGCGAGTTTCTTAGTTTTTGCACGACGACATTAACCCTTGTCTATAGGAATTTATTTCCTCGAAATGAGGTTCCCAAAACTCTTCCTGAATTATTAGAGGTGTTCAGAGATGCTCCCCGCATTCATAACTTTGTGCGGGCTCAACTCTCGGCTGGAGCGAGATTCGCCATGATTATGATAAACATCTGTCATCCAAAGTTAGACCTGACGAAGATTGTTGCTGATTGTCTGGCCAAGAAAACGCGTCGGAAAAATGATATTGACTCAATCGATGATATGGTAGCTCCCGTGGCCGAATCGATGATAGATGAGCTTCTTCGGATGGACTCAGAGTTCTTTATCAAGGGTTCTTATGCTGAACATAAAACAACCAGAGGCTTGTCCGTAGATAGTATCTTGGGATTTAACTGATTTGTACTATATTGAAAACCTTATATCTCACTCTTTTTTGATTTTTTTTTTTTTGTATTTCCGAAGAAATTGATTGTATGTTGCCGAAATCCTCTATATTGTTGAAGCCCCCGAGCCTAATTGGGCAAAGGTTATACTACTTTTCCCACCTTGAAGGTTTATCTTTCTGTTGTAATAAGACATCCTTGTTTTTCCCTTGAAGGATTGCCAATCTTCGAGTATTTTTGATGTCGTCGTTCTATATTTTTATTGCGAGGTTCTTAAACCAGAGCACTTGAGATTTTGACGAGGACACTATATTTATGATTGCTTATATTTGGCGAGGTATTAATGTACCAAGGCGAAATATTTTAGTGAATCTATATTGTATGTATTTTGAGACTTAGGCGTTGAGCCCCCGAGCGTGTCGAAAAATAAGAAGTATATCTCCACTATCTTTATTATATTGCAGCACCGCGAGCCCGCCTCATTAAAAACCTTTCCGGCCCCACTCGGTGCCCCGAAAAGGAAAAGAGTGCGTCTGAAAACTCGCGGGCGTTTCAGTACATTGTATTTTTGCGGAAAAGAACTATATTTCGACTCTAGGCGTAGAACCGCCTGAGCTGCGCCACATTCCAGGGGTTTTGCTCCTCCACCCCTGTCTTCTTGTCCTTTATCCTGTACGCTCCTCCTCCGATTACTTCCGTGACAATGTAAGGGCCGAGCCATGGTGACTCGAGTTTTTCATGACTTTTTTGCGTGAGCCGAAGAACTAGGTCTCCCACCTGAAAGGATCTTGGCCGCAAACGTCGACTGTGGTAATTCTTCAAGTCTTGTTGGTACTTGGTTACCCTTGATAGTACTTCGTCTCGAGCTTCGTCGAGTGCGTCTACGTCGTCTTCCAATGCTGTCCTGGAAGCTTCTTCATTATACGCTGTGACTCTGGGGGAGTCGTGCTCTATCTCTATTGGTAGTACTGCCTCCGCGCCATGGACCAGGAAAAACGGGGTCTCCTGTGTCGCTGTATTTGGTGTTGTTCGGATGCTCCACAACACACTTGGTAATTCTTCGGGCCAGGTATGCCGAGCTTTTTCCAGTGGTCCCAACAGGCGTTTCTTGATGCCATTGCAGATGATGCCATTGGCTTTCTCGACTTGCCCATTGGTTTGAGGATGTGCAACTGACGCAAAGTGCAACTTGATACCCACTTCCTTGCAATAATCTTTGAATTCATTGGACGTGAAGTTACTGCCATTGTCTGTGACGATGCTGTGGGGCACTCCAAATCTGAAGACGAGGCCTTTTATGAATTTTACTCGCGGATGCTCCGTCCGGCGAATTTATCGGCTTCGCTTCTATCCACTTTGTAAATTTGTCGACAGTTACTAGCATGTATTCCTTTCCTCCTGGCCACGACTTATGTAACTTGCCCACCATATCAAGTCCCCATTGTGCAAAGGGCCATGACAATGGTATTGGTGTTAGTTCTGCTGCCGGCGAGTGAGGTTTTGCGGCAAACCTTTGACACGCATCGCAAGTCCTTACTATTTCTTTGGCGTCTTCGATTGCTGTCAACCAGTAGAATCCTGCACGAAAGACCTTGGCTGCGATGGCTCGACTACTCGCGTGGTGGCCGCATATTCCTTCGTGTACATCCTTTAGAATTACTCTTCCTTCTTCGGGTGTTACACACCTTTGCAGAACGCCTGAAATACTTCGCTTATACAGTTCTCCTTTGATCACCGTGAAAGCTTTAGACCGTCGAATTACTCGCCTTGCTTCAACTGGATCGTCGGGTATCTCTTTCCTGAGGATGTATGATATATATGCTTGCATCCAAGGAACCTGTACCATCATCACAAGCTCTTGTTCCTCTTCATCCTCCGTGGTTTCTGTGAGGGGTGTCGAAGTTTTTTCTTTTTTCTGCACCTTTTTTGGCTTTGTAGATCTCTCCGATATTTCTTCCCAAAACACTCCTGGCGGGACTGGGAGGCACTGCGACCCGATGTTTGCGAGGACATCGGCTTCATCGTTGCTCAATCTACTGATGTGGTTTACCTCGCATCCATCAAATAGCTTCTCGAGTTCATTGTACACCTCCTTGTATGCTACCATGCTATCATTGACTGCATCACATTGGTTCATAACCTGCTGGGCCACCAATTGTGAGTCGCCAAAGATTTTTAGTCGAGTTGCACCGCATGCTTTCGCCATCTTCATCCCGTGTATGAGGGCTTCATATTCTGCTTCATTGTTAGATGCGTTAGGGAACGTCATCCGAAGGATATACTTCAATTTGTCGCCTTCAGGTGATATAAGTACTACTCCTGCGCCAGCTCCTTCGACTCTCTTGGACCCGTCAAAATTCATGGTCCAGGTTCTCGACAAGTCTGGGGGTCCTGTGTTTTGCAGCTCCATCCACTCTGCGATGAAGTCCGGCAAAACTTGCGACTTGATTGCTTTTCTTTTTTCATACGTGATGTCCCGAGGGAAAAGTTCTATTCCCCAAAGGGAGACACGACCCGTAGCTTCTGGATTGTTCAGTATATTTGACAAAGGAGCCTCATTGACCACTATGATCGGGTGTGCCGAAAAATAGTGGCGCAATTTTCGTGCTGTTGTGAATACTCCATATGCTAGTTTTTGGTACTGAGGGTACCTTTGTTTTGATGGTGATAAAACTTCGCTGACGAAGTATACTGGCCTCTGTACTCCGTGGAGTTTTCCTTCTTCTTCTCTTTCGACAACTAGCACCGAGCTTACCACTTGGGGCGTGGCTGCGATGTATAGCAGGAGAGAGGTTCCTTTTCCTTCGGTGCCACCAAAATTGGTGGTGTCGAGATTTTGCGCTTCAAATCTTCGAAGGCTCTGTCGGCTTCTTCGTTCCACTGGAATTTGTCTCCTTGCTTTATTAAAGCATAGAATGGTAACGCTTTTTCTCCTAGCCTGGCGACGAATCTGCTCAAAGCTGCGACTCGCCTCGTTAGCTCGTTGTATCTCTTTCAACTTTGTTGGCTTTCTCATTGTTACAATAGCTTGTATTTTATCGGGATTTGCTTCAATCCCTCTTGCCGAGACTAGAAACCCCAAGAGTTCTCCTCGCTGGGACACCAAAGGAACACTTCGTCGGGTTCAACTTCGAGCAGAATTTGTTGAGGTTGTCGAACGTTTCCTTGAGGTCCTCGATCAGTGTTGTTCCTTCTTTTGATGTTATGACGACGTCGTCGATGTATACTTGCACGTTTTTCCCAATCCGTGTCGCCAAGCACTTCTGCATCATCCTCTGATATGTTGCTCCCGTGTTTTTTAGACCAAAGGGCATTGTTCCGTAACAAAACACGCCATAAGGTGTAATGAACGCAGTCTTTACTTCATCTTCTTCTTTCAACCTGATCTGGTTATAACCAGAATACGCGTCCAGGAAGGAAAGACGTTCGCATCCAGCCGTGGAATCGATAATTTGATCGATCCTCGGGAGGGGGAAGTGATCCTTTGGACAATGTTTGTTGAGACACGTAAAGTCGACGCACATGCGAAGGACCTTAGTGTTTTTCTTTGGCACCATCACAGGATTTGCTACCCATGTGGCTTCTGTGAATATCTCTTTGATAAAACCAGCTTCTTGTAATCGATTGATTTCCGACGAGCATAGCTTTGCGGTTTGGTTCCGAAAAACGCCGCAAAGGTTGTTTGATTGGTCTCGCTGATGGATCCAAATTTAGGTGATGCTCGGCAAGTTCCCTGGGTACTCCTGGCATGTCAGCTGGACACCATGCGAAGATTTTCCAGTTCTCACGGAGGAACTCGACGAGCGCGCTTTCCTATGCGATATCCATGTTGTTTGCGATAGATGTCGTCTTTTTCGGGTCTGTCGGGTGAATCTGCACCTCCTTAGAATTTTTCTCTGTATTGAAAGTTGATTCTTTATTCGGCCTTCCAACGTCTGGCAGTACGTCGTAATCAGTCATACTTTTCGACGCCAAATACTCGGCTTGCATCCCGAAGGTCTCTGATAACCGATGAAAATCCTTGTCGCACTTATCAGCTAAGGCGAAGCTTCCTTTTGACTGTGATTGGTCCCTTTGGTCCGGGCAATCTCCACAACAGGTATGTATAGTGTGGTACTGCCATAAATCTAGCATATGCTGGTCGTCCCAACAAAGCGTGATACTGCGATGGAAAATCCACGACTTCGAACTCTAGTTTCTCGATTCTATAATTTTCTCGGGTTCCAAACTGAACGTCGAGGTTGATCTTCCCTAATGGGTAACTTGGTTTCTCTGGTGTGATGCCATGGAACCTTGTGTCTGTTGGCTTCAAGTTTGCTAAGGATATGTTCATCTTCCTCAATGTGTCTGCATACATAAGGTTTAAGCTGCTGCCACCATCTATGAATACTCGAGAAACATCGAATCCCGCAATAACTGCTGGCAGAATAAGTGCTGACTGCCCTGGTCGAGGAACTTGCTGCGGATGATCTGCTATGGTGAAGCCGATGTCTTGCCCTGACCAATTGAGGTACTCAACTGTTGGTGGAGGCATTTTCTCTGCCATGAACACTTGTCTCGAGATTACTTTTTGAGTTCTGTTGGACGGCCTTCCCTTCTGAATCATCGACACCGCTCCGTTTGAATTAGGATCGACATAAGGTGGTGGTGGAGGTGCTGCCGCTATTCTGAGCTGATGCCGATTGTCGTCTATAATCGTTGGAGGTGGCGGTAGGTGAACTTCGCTCCTAGGCTCCCGAGGATTTCTCTGTGCTGCTCGAGAGTGAGCGTTTTCTGCACATCTGAACATTGCTTGAAAATTTCGACAGTCTTTCTGCAGGTGCCCTGACTGTCTTTTCCCGTTGCTGTCGAGGAAAAAGTGCATCTGGCACGGTCCGTTCAGCATTTCTTCGGGGGACACGAACGGTCTTGGAAACCTTGGCCCACTATTTTGTCTGTTGCGGGAGTCGTCCCTATTATCACTTCGTTGCTCATTGCTTCTCTGATAATCATCTCTATTGTTTCCTCCTGTGTTTGCCCGAAATCCTGCCGAAATTTGCCCCGGGGCGTCATAGTTCGGATACTGCCGAGGAAATCGTCGCCTCGATTGATAATTTCGACCACGGTCCTCCTCTGGCGACCTGTGTCGTTTATTGTGGACAGCGTCTTCTCCATCTGCCCATCTATTTGCTATCTCCATCAACGCGGATACTGTCTTTGGATTGGTCCTTCCCAAGTCCTCGACAAAATCTCCACGCCTAATTCCTGCGACAAACGCATCTATTGCTCTCTCGTCAGATATATTTTCTGCCGAGTTTTTTATGATGTTCCACCTTTGGATGTATCTTCTCATTGATTCATCTGGCTTTTGTCGACATGCTCTCAGCTCTTCTAACGACGCAGGTTTTTTGCACGTGGACCTGAAGTTTTTGACGAATACATCCTCGAAGCTTTCCCAGCTGTCGATGGATCCTGGCGGAAGCTTTTTGATCCAAGATCGTGCGGCTCCACTTAGGTGCACCTGAATACTTTGCATGGCTGTTGCCCTAGTTCCTCCAGTTAACTTCACCGTCTCGAGGTAATCAACTAGCCAATCTTCTGGGTCTTGCAGACCGTCGAATTTTTTGAAATGATCGGGTAGCTTGAATCCTGAGGGGACTCGAGTTTTTCGGACTCTCCTCGTGAAGCATGGTAAGCCGCACATATCCTCGTCGTCAAGCTCCGGTGATTGCCGATGATCCCTTCTGCTTTGCCTCGCTCTATCAACCCTTGCTTGTGCTCCTGTGTCTCTTGCTCCGCTTGGACCTTCAGGAACTGCCGCCGTTGCCGCTGCAGGTCGTGGACTATTTTGCCTTGCCGCTCCTTCGGGAGGCGTTGATACAAACGCTGTCCCCATAGCTCCAACCCCTGCTAACGCCATATTGTATAATGTTTCCTTTGGATCGCCTGGGGGTGGCCTAGATGCGAGGATATAAGCTTGTGTCGCCATATACCCAGCTTCTGGTGTCTTAGGGATAATGTTTCCTCTTGTATCTATCGACATAAAGGACATGTCAAGGTTTTGAACCAAGTACTCTCTTTCTGCTTCGGGTATGTGTTGTAACCTTGATCTTCCTCTCGTTCCGAGCCTCCCTGTGGCTATCACCCGAAACTCTAGATTGTCGACTTAGATCTGCTCTTCTCCTGCTGGATGCAGAAGCTGCCTCCTTTCTCCTGTTCAACTCAGCTGTCTGTTTTTCTATTTCTCTGGCAGCTCGTGCGAGTATATATTGATAAGCTTGCAGTTCTTGAGCCGTAGCTGTTGTCGTCATTGGCTCCGAACCATCTAGAGCTTTTGCGGCTCTATCCCAGGCTGCTTGTGGAAGTTGAACTCTGACACGTGGTGTGGGCCCGACATATTTAGTGCCCATACCTCTCCTTAGATCTGAGGGATCGACATAGGGATTACCCAAATCGTCGAAAGCCTCCGATGTTTCCTCTTGGTTTTCGATAGCATAAATCTGATGATATTTTGTACTCAGATCTATGTTGGGTTTGGTGACATCATTGTTGAGATTGATGAAGACCTTGCCCACCGTGATAGATTTGTCGATGAAGTCGTAATTGTCGACATTGCTTGAGTCATCGCTTATATATGAGTCCGCAGATGACTCGGATGATATGTCGCCGAAGATCTTGGCGAGTTTCTCTCTTGCTCTGGTGCTGACGTAGCGTGTTTCCGAAGTTTCTTCCTCTTCTGACTCAGTTGATGATGTATAGCTTGAAAAATCGGAATCGACCGCCGACGATCCCGACGAAATCGGAATTTCGACACGATACGATCCTTCCTTCTCGACGCGAAAGTGGAACCTTCCGAACGTCATCTCCATGGGCTCCGCCAAATACGCATATGCATCCAAACGGGAGGGTGGGTGAGGAACAAAATCGACAAGACCAGCAGCGATCTGTTTACCTC
Organism: Lolium rigidum; assembly: GCF_022539505.1. Taxonomy (NCBI): domain Eukaryota; kingdom Viridiplantae; phylum Streptophyta; class Magnoliopsida; order Poales; family Poaceae; genus Lolium; species Lolium rigidum. Next base: position 253,221,035 of record NC_061509.1, on the reverse strand, counting down.
GATCCATTGTGTTGCTTCCGGTTGACGATGTCGAAGACCTTGAACGTGCCATCGAGATCAGATCCTTACGCCTCTAATTCCCACAGACGGCGCCAATTGACAAGGGATTAACTTGTCAATGCCTACGGGTTATAGGCTAGGGTTTAGTTAGAAGTAGAGGGCAAGTAGATCTCGAAGGTTTCAGCCGAAAAGTACTCGACGATTATGAAAACTAGGGTTTGTGAACAATGATTCGATTATTTCTTCGCCCCTCGACTCCCCCTTTATATAGGAGGTGGAGCTGAGGGTTTCGTTTCGTACAAGTTACATATTCCGGGACGGTTTCTAACTCATCCCGCCAGATTACAAACAACACTTCTTATTACAATTCTAACTTTCCTTAATATATCTTGGACTCCCGAATCTTCTTATTCTTCGGATAATGGGCCTTCAGTAAATCCCGGGTACTATCTTTGGCAGGCCCATTTGGGGTGCCTATGTCACTGGCGGTTACTTTTTGGTTTTGGCCCTTTTACGGGCTCTGCTAGAGATGCTCTCAAGTAGTGGTGGTTTGAATTATAATCCATAACTAGGGGTTCACCATATCCTCAAGAACAAAGAAATCTAGTCACACATGGAGGTAGGAGACATTATCATGGTAATAAAATGGATCAAACACATATGATCAGTTTAATCCTCACAAGTCCTACCTTTGCGGAATGCTACGAAAATGAAATACACTCATTTAATTGGTCGGCTTATGAATTAGTAACACGGCAGAAAAGGCACAGGTTAGCAGGTTAGTTGGCCAGCCTACTATGATTTTACTTCTTATCGGTCCAGATTTTCTAAGGATGTTTCATCAATTACTTTCATCTTGTACAATGACATCTCAGCACCAGATGTAACCAAGAACCCGCAAACTAATAGAATCAGAATGTACAAAACATAGGACCTAAGTAATAGAATCAATGCCAAATTACTGCAGTAAATGGAAAATGCATCAGGCATTACCATGGTCTCTTGGCCAGAATAGCTTTCCTTCTCCTGGAACTCTCCCAATCTGCTTGATTTGGTCATGGCATCGTGACACGTTGGAGTTTTCACCAGTAGTATGTAAACCTATAACAGAATTAAAACCAGATAAGGCACTCATCCAATATGTATGCAAATTCAAGCAAGCAGCATGTACTTTATCTGTATGCAAACCATTTAAATGCAAGATCTAAAATATATTATCATGCACATGTAAATATTAGAAGCAAGCAGCATGTACTTTATCTTTATGCAAACCATTTAAATGCAAGATCTAAAATATTTTCTCATGCGACTCATGGCAACTGCGCATGGCGACCAACCTTTTCCATCCCCACGTATGGTGCAACTGATCTAGGTGCATGATCTATACCGGTGGCGAACACTTGTTAACATGAGCGCGGAAATTGTCGAGCCATGTCCCACCTCCAGATTCGTGACACGGTTAACCTCGAAAATGGGACGGATGGGCTTGCTGGCCACGTCCGTGTTCTTCATTGCGCCTTCTCCCATCGTCGGTAATAGGTTTCCTGAACTAGGGTTTAAGAGCAGAGACGATCGAAGCATCATGTGTGCTTGTTGCGGCCCTCCTTTTTTGAAGATAAAGACGATCGATATTCGTTGTCCGATTAGATAGAAGGGAGTGATCCAATTTATAAGAAAACCAGATTCAAAATCCATACAAACTATACATTGTCTAATTTATAAAGAAAACCAGGCCAAAAACCCACACTAGGGAGGAGATCGTAGACTCATCGTCCACAGAATGCAGCCACCAAACGCCACAAACACACTTCTAGTTTCGGGGCCATCACCGTGATGTACACAACTCGACATCCAAGTCGCACACGAGTCATAGGGCGCGTTTGGTAGCATGGGGTCCTCTTTTTTGCATCGGGTGGTACGAAAAATAGGTTGTTTGGTATCCTGGACTCTCCTGTGTTGTTGCAGAACCGTGGAGGCTGGCCCGTTGTCTTGAGACGGTTGCACGCGTGGAGAAGGGAGAAGGAAACCTCGCATCCCTTCAAGAACACACTCCATAGCTCGTCTCACCGCCCCTCTCTCGTTCATCTCCATCGCCTCTTCCACTCTCACTCCCCCAAACCGTCACATCACCAGGCGGTTGCTCTACTGCCGACAAATCTGCCGCACCACCGCAAGGAGGAGGAGCGGGATCGGAGGAGGAGACGACGACGACAACGACCGTGACCTAGGCCGCAACCTACACCGCGCGCGGGACCTGCATCTCGAGTTTGGGCGCGGCGTCGAGCTCTTCCTCGGCCTAAACAATGGCGGTAAGCACCTTCTTCCTCTTATCTTCGCCATCGTTCTATGACCACACGTCCTGCTGAATCATTTCTTACGACATGGAGATTAGATCTGCTAGGGTTTCCATTAGGATTGGTTTTGAATAGACGATTGCTTGCTGCTCGCTTCGATTGCTTGTTGTTCATGGTTGCGATTTTCTAAGATCTGTTAGTATATTTTGCAATCATGGTAGATGCAATCTAGATCGGATTCAGATTGCTCAAACTGTCTGATTTTTAATGTACATGCAAAGAGGGGAAGTGGGTTTTGTGCTGCAATCAGTATGGGTTTTGCATGTTTTGATTGTTGTTCCAAAGATTAAGCTAAGTAGCTTTAGTTTGATCAGAACCAAGCACAAGACAATCTAGATCACTTGAAGTATAATGTTGCTATGCCGAAGAATGTGCAGAGAACTCAAGCACAAGTTATGACGTATACGAAACAGTATTGAGAGACATAAAGAGAGGCGTTGCTGGCCGAAAAAATAGGGTTTTAAATATGAAAAGATAAAGTTAGAGTATGACATATACGATCTGCTTAAACTGAATTTTGAAAACAAGGAAAAGCTCAGGAGGATTAGGGCTACTTGTGATGGGTGATGAATGTGTTAGACATGTAATGTAGAAGATTCTGCTAATGGGTGAACTAAGTAGCATTTGTAATGTACATTATTGGGAGATTCTACGAATGTTTGAACTAAGTAACCCTCTATTTGAACGGGTACTTGCCATGTTTATAAGTGAATTAGGCCGATAATTATATCCAGGGATCATACTACGGATGAGATGATTGATCCGAACCTATAGCGTGAGTGAACATGGACCATGACGTAGATTCTGATCAAACATCTCTTCAATATGTTATCATACTATAAATGATCATGACGTAGATTCTGATCAAACATCCCTTCAATATGTTATCATACTATAAGGCCTATGTTACCTTGTTTTGGTGTTTTCCATGTTTCTGCTTCTTCAGTGGTAATCAACTGTGTGCATCATTCGTGCTACAGACGACATGAAGCCTGTTTTGGCTTTTCTTCTGCATTGACCAATGATTCAAATATGGCACTATGGGAGGGCAAGGGGTTGCCCTCGAACCTAGTCGTGTGTGTAACCATATTCCTTGCACATTAGAATTAGCTTGCGGACAATCCCTTTGCCTACTGTGTGACCCAATGTATGAGGCATCACAAATGTTTTTGTGCTCCATGTTATCTATTGTGCGAGTGATGAAGTAATGGCACTTGCTTGTTGTTTTGCAGGGTAAGCAGATCGATCTAGGGGCACCTACAGAGGTTCCCATCAATGGTTTGGCCAAGAAGCATCAAGGAAGACCGGCTACCGTTGACCACTTCCACGACGATGAAGGGCCGCAAGACTTCCCGAGGATCACCTTCAAGCCGACCTTTGGGAAGCTCCCAATCCCTGCCAAAAACATCTACTAGTTCGGTCCCATCCCTTCCAATATCATCATCCGCATCAACACTGGTTGCAGCTGAAGGATGACTACCAGGAAACTCGACAACTATGCATTCATCGACTAGGGGTTGAAAGGACACGGATGTCGCCTAGAGGGGGGGTGAATAGGCGATTTAAAACTTTTACGAGATGGGCTTAACAAATGCGGAATAAAACTAGCGTTTACTTTGTCAAGCCCAAAGCCTATATACTATGGTTCACCTATGTGCACCAACAACTTATTCTAAGCAAGAGTTCACCTATGTGCACCAACAACTTATGCTAAGCAATACAAGCAAGTATGTGATAGCAAGATATATATAACTTCAAGCATGATGGCTATCACAAGGTAAAGTGCATAAGTAAAGAGCTCGGGTATAGAGATAACCAAGGCACGCGGGAGACGATGATTTATCCCGGAGTTCACACTCTTGCGAGTGCTAATCTCCGGTGGAGAGGTGCGGTTGCTTAGTGCTCCCGAACGCCACAAGAGGCTCACCTTGAGGTGTGGTTGCTCGATGCACACCAACGCCACAAAGGCCTCACCCCAAGATGCGGTACTCACACCACACACCTAACGCCACGAAGGCGCCTCACCTAAATCTCCGGTGACCCTCGCCACAAAGGCCTAGGTCACGGTTCCACTAAGGGATTTCCTTCGAGGCGGAAATCGTGCCTTACACAAAGATTGGGGCACACATCCACAACTTAATTGGAGGCTCCCAACAAATCGCCACAAAGGCTTAGAAACCGTCTAGGGTTCCAAGAACCCAAGAGTAACAACCTTCTTGCTTTCACCTCCACGAATCACCGTGGAGAACTCAAACCGATGCACCAAATGCAATGGCAAGAACACCACAAAGATGCTCAAGTCCTTCTCTCTCAAATTCCAACAAAGCTACAAAAGCTATTGGGGGAATAAGAGAGGAAGAACAAATAAGAGGAGGAACACCAAATTTCTCCAAGATCTAGATCTAGTGGATTCCCCTCACAAAGAGAGGGATTTGATTGGTAGGAATGTAGATCTAGATCTCCTCTTCCTTTTCCCTCAAAAAGATTCAAGAAGCATAGGAGGAGTAGAGGGAAAGGGAAGCTCTCAAGGTCAACAATGGTGGAGAGCACTTAGGGGAAGAGGTAGCTGCCCAAGGAGGAAGAAGGGGGGCTTAAATACCCCCTCCCATCGAAATATGACCGTTTGGGTCAGCTCAGGCCGGATTTTCCGGGCCGGATATTTGCAAAATATCCGGACCCCGAAAAACGGCTAAGGACCATGAGAAAACATGCCCCTGGATGGGGGCCGGATATTTGGCCGGATATTTTCCCGGATTTGTCCAAAAACCGGATTTTTCCGGGGGGCCGGATTATCCGCCCCAAACTTGGGCCGGAATATCCGCCCCCCTGAAAACTGGCAGAAACATCAAACTGAAACGGGCATAACTTTAGCATCCGGACTCCGATTTTGATGATCTTGGGCTTGTTTTAAAGCTAGGAACAAGCTCTACAAAATCATGCAGGAAACCATCATAGTACAACAAGGGAGGATGGAAACAAATGATGAAAGGTTTGACCTATCTAAAAAAGACATACTGGTAAAACCTCCAATCTTGAAAATGCAACAAGTTGCCCGTGCAAAAACCATTCTTGATGAACTAGAGCTTGTCATGAGAATAAGCACAATATCTAAATCATCACATGGATAAGATACAAATAATAACCAAGAAAGATGATGAACCAAACTCGAAAACGCAACAAGTGATCTATGCAAAATCCGTTTTCGATGAACTAGAGCTTGTCATGAGAATGAGCACAAGCTCTAAAACATCACATGGATAAGGTCCAAATAACAACCAAGAAAAATGATGCAAGGATGCAAAGGTTTGAGCTCTCTCCGAACGATACGATCGAGTTACTCACTCGAGAGCCCTCTTGATAGTACGGCAACTAAACTATAAACCGGTCTCCAACTACACTATGAGATCGGTGAGAAAGAAACCCTATCAAGAGCAAACCTTATACTTGCGCATTCCACTTGAGCTTGATGACGATGATCTTGACCTCAACAAGATGGAACGCCTTTCTTGCTTGTGCTTGTTTGACGAAGTCTTGTAGATTGCTCCCCCATAAACCACCATGGGAGAGCTTCTTCTTCGGCGCATCTTCACATATCCATGATCACCATATGGATGGCTAGACTCAAGCAAAGGATCTCTTCGAGATGGCTCATCTTGAACTTGCACATCATTTCTCCATGGCAAGCTTCAAGCTTACGAACTCTTCGAGTTGGCTCATCTTGAACTTGCACTTCATTTCTTCATTCTTCATCATGTTGATGTCTTGAAGTAACTTGAGGGCTCACTTCATCTTCATCTTCAAGACATACTTGACACTTGATATCCTTCATCAATTTCTTCTTATTGCAACCTTGAAACCAACATATGGTTCAAGAATTGCCTATGGACAACTCCTACAAATATAACTCAATGCAAACATTAGTCCATATGGATTGTCATTAATTACCAAAACCACACATGGAGGCTCCATGCACCACTAGTAGGAAAAGCCTCATCAGTGGCGCACCAAAAACACATTCTGTGGCGCATGGGTGGTGCGCCACAGAATTCTCGCCACAAAAATAAGGATTCTGTGGCGCACCAGCCAATGCGCCACGTAAGCTTATTTACGTGGCGCACCGGACGGTGGTGCGCCACTGAAACAGGAAGTCTTATTTACGTGGCGCACCACCGCCGGTGCGCCACAGAATTTTTTTTAAAATTTCAAAAAAAGTGGCGGCCAGATCTAGATCTAGATCTAGATCTGGGGCCGCCGAATTTTTTTTTAAATTTTTCTGGAAGGTCGCCGGAGGTGGGTGGGGTGGGTGGGTGGAGGATGAGGCCGGCCGGAGGAGGTGGTGGTGGTGGAATAGGAGGAGGTGGAGGTGGAGGTGGAGGTGGTGGTGGTGGTGGTGGTAGAGGAGGAGGAGGAGGAGGTGGTGGTGGTGGTAGAGGAGGAGGTGGTCGCCGGAGGAGGAGGAGGAGGTGGTGGTGGTGGTGGTGGTGGTAGAGGAGGAGGTGGTCGCCGGAGGAGGTGTTGGTCATGGTCGCCGTAGTAGGTCGCCGGAGTAGTTCGCCGGAGTTGTTGGTCGCCGGAGTTGGTCGCCGGAGTAGGAGAGGAGAGAGGAGAAGTGGAGAAGTGGAGGAGAGGAAGAGAAGAGGAGAGGAGGAGAAGGGGAGAAGTGGAGAAGTGGAGGAGAAGAGGAGAGGAGGAGGAGAAGGGGAGAAGTGGAGAATGGGAGAAGGGGAGAAGTGGAGAAATGGAGGAGAGAAGGAGAAGTGGGCGCCAGAAATTTCAAATTGCGAACGTTATTTCTGTGGCGCATGGGCACTTGGTGCGCCACAGAATTTTTTTTTCTTTTTTTTTGTATTTTGCAGCAAAAAATCTTTAACTGGCCGTAACTTTTTACTCTTTTCGAATTTTGGGATTCTAAAAATTTTGAGTTCAAGAAGAATAGAGGAAATACATGTAGAAGATGTTATTATCTTTCTTATCAGTTCTTTGCTTAGTATTCTAGAGTTAAAACTGTTTGTGCTTACAAGTAAGATGCATGATTGTTTCTATCACATGTATATTTGTTTGTTTCCCTCAACTCCTATGCTTGCTAATTAACCTTGCTAGCCAAAGACCTGTACTGAGAGGTAATACTTTCGTGCATCCAAACCTGAACCCAAACCTATGCCATTTGTGTCCACCATACCTACCTACCACATGGTATTTTCTGCCATTCCAAGTAAATACTTCATGTGCTACCTTTAAACAATTCAAAACTTATTACTCTTTATTTGTGTCAATGTTTTATAGCTCATGAGGAAGTATGTGGTGTTTTATCTTTCAGTCTTGTTAGGCAGCCTCCACTAATGGACTAGTGGCTTCATCCACTTATCCTATAATTTTGCAATAAGAGCCGGCAACGGGGTTCCCAGCCCCAATTAATCAACTTTCATTAATAATTCTCTTCACATGTTTTGCCCTGATTCATCAGTAAGCAACTTAATTTTGCAATAGACACTCCTCCATGGTATGAGATTGTTGGAAGGCACCCGAGGATTCGGTTAGCCATGGCTTGTGTAAGCAAAGGTTGGGGGAGTGTCATCCTTAAATAAACTAAAGTGCATGTGTAAACAAAAGAGAAGAGGGATGATCTACCTTGCTGGTAGAGATAACGTCCTTCATGGGAGCCGCTCTTTGGAGGTATGTTTGGCAAGGGGGTTAGAGTACCCGCTACCAGTCGTTGACAACAACAAACACCTCTCAAAACTTTACTTTTATTCTCTTTATATGATTTCAAAACTGAAAAAGCTCTAGCACATGATTTAATCCCTGCTTCCCTCGCGAAGGGCCTGTCTTTTACTTTATGTTGAGTCAAGTAAACCTATTTCCCTCCATCTCAAGCAAGCATTTGAGTTGTTGTGATCAAACTATTATATTGTGATTTGCTTCATCATGTCTTTACTCTTCCTTGTTTAGTACAAGTTTTACCTGAATGAACATAGCTTTGAAAGCCATCAATGATTAATATGATTGAGTATGCAAGTTTACCATAAGCTTTTTAATATGAGAGCGCTGCTCAATAGATAAGTATAATTTGTTAAATGTTCTCTGACCAAGAACAAAGTTTGCCATCACCAATTATGATTTCTTATGCACTTTTATTTTTGATTACCTTATACTTGTTTCAAGTTGAGTTATATGAGGAAGTTGTTTACTATAATGTCTTGTGTGAATGAATATGATGCTTCTTGTCCGTATTTTATTTATCGACTCTTCACTCCATAAACATGTGGTCCTGTTTATCGAGTTCGGCTTCGCTTGGGGACAAGCGAAGTCTAAGCTTGGGGGGAGTTGATACGTCCAATTTGCATCACTATTTTATATCATAATTTGCTGTTATTCATTGATGTATTTCATATTGGGACACAATACTTATGTTATTTCATCTATTTTTCATGTTTCATGATTATTTGGGGATCGAGGACCGGAGCCAGGATTCTGCTGGAAAAAGCACCGTCAGGATGCAATATTTCGGAAGATCAACTGTGGAAGGAAGTTTTACCAAAAATCCTATTTTTCCAGATGACGGAGGAAACCAGAAGGGGGAGCCGCCTGGACTCAGGGTGGGCCCACACCATAGGGTGGCGCGGCCCATGGCTCTGGCCGCGCCACCATGTGGTGTGGGGCCCCTCAGCCTCTTTCGCCTCCTTTCTTCGCGAAACCCTTCGTCCCGAAGACCTAAGCCACAGAGGAATCCTCACGAAGGGTTACAGCCGCCTCGCGGGGCGGAGAACACCGAGAGAGAAAAGAGCTCTCCGGCGGGCGGGAATCCGCTCGGGAAATTCCCTCCCGGAGGGGGAAATCGACGCCATCGTCACCGTCATCGAGCTGGACATCATCTCCATCACCATCATCATCATCATCTCCACCATCATCACCGCCGTCTCCACCGCTGGACATCGTCACCGCTGTAGCAATTTGGGTTTGATCTTGATTGTTTGATAGGGAAAACTCTCCCGGTACTGATTTATACTTGTTATTGATGCTATTGAGTGAAACCATTGAACCAAGGTCTATGTTCAGATTGTTATTCATCATCATATCACCTCTGATCATGTTCCATATGATTTCTCGTGAGTAGTTCGTTTAGTTCTTGAGGGCTTGGGTGAAGTCTAAATGTTAGTAGTGAACTATGGTTGAGTAATATTCAATGTTATGATATTTAAGTTGTGGTGTTATTCTTCTAGTGGTGTCGTGTGAACGTCGACTACACGACACTTCACCATTTATGGGCCTAGGGGAATGCATCTTGTATTCGTTTGCCAATTGCGGGGTTGCCGGAGTGACGAAACCTAAACCCCCGTTGGTATATCGATGCGGGAGGGATCGCAGGATCTCGTAGTTTAAGGCTGTGGTTAGATTTATCTTAATTACTTTCTTGTAGTTGCGGATGCTTGCAAGGGGTATAATCACAAGTATGTATTAGTCCTAGGAAGGGCGGTACATTAGCATAGGTTCACCCACACAACACTTATCAAAACAATGAAGATTAATCGGCTGTATGTAGCGAAAGCACTAGACTAAAATCCCGTGTGTCCTCGAGAACGTTTGGTCATTATAAGTAAACAAACCGGCTTGTCCTTTGTGCTAAAAAGGATTGGGCCACTCGCTGCAATTATTTCTCTCGCATTTTACTTACTCGTACTTTATTCATCCGTTACATCAAAACCCCCTGAATACTTGTCTGTGAGCATTTACAGTGAACCCTTCATCGAAACTGCTTGTCAACACCTTCTGCTCCTCATTGGGATCGACATTCTTACTTATCGAAGATACTACGATACACCCCCTATACTTGTGGGTCATCATGGGGCCCTCGTGTGGCCCCCCACGTTGCCCTTCCGCCTACTTAAAGCCTCCGCCGCGAAAACCCCAGAGGAGAGAACCACGATACGGAAAAAGTGAAAGGAAATATGACCTCATAGAAGCAGCAGCCGCCGCCAATCCCATCTCGGGGGATTCTGGAGATTACTGAGACGCCGCCGCCGCCAATCCCATCTCGGGGGATTCTGGAGATCTCCTCCGGCACCCTGCCGGAGAGGGGATTCATCTCCCGGAGGACTCTTCACCGCCATGGTCGCCTCCGGAGTGATGAGTGAGTAGTTCACCCCTGGACTATGGGTCCATAGCAGTAGCTAGATGGTTGTCTTCTCCTCATTGTGCTTCATTGTTGGATCTTGTGAGCTGCCTAACATGATCAAGATCATCTATCCGTAATGCTATATGTTGTGTTTGTCGGGATCCGATGGATAGAGAATACCATGTTATGTTAATTATCAAGTTATTACCTATGTGTTGTTTATGATCTTGCATGCTCTCCGTTATTAGTAGAGGCTCTGGCCAAGTTTTTGCTCTTAACTCCAAGAGGGAGTATTTATGCTCGATAGTGGGTTCATGCCTCCATTGATACCCGGAACAGTGGATGAAAGTTCTAAGGTTGTGTTGTGTCTGTTGCCACTAGGGATAAAACATTGATGCTATGTCTAAGGATGTAGTTGTTGATTACATTACGCACCATACTTAATGCAATTGTCTGTTGCTTTGCAACTTAATACCGGAAGGGGTTCGGATGATAACCTGAAGGTGGACTTTTTAGGCATAGATGCAGTTGGATGGCGGTCTATGTACTTTGTCGTAATGCCCAATTAAATCTCACTATACTTATCATGACATGTATGTGCATTGTTATGCCCTCTCTATTTGTAAATTGCCCGACTGTAATTTGTTCACCCAACATGCTTTTATCTTATGGGAGAGACACCTCTAGTGAACTGTGGACCCCGGTCCATTCTTTTATACTGAAATACAAATCTGCTGCAATACTTGTTCTTTACTGTTTTCTTGCAAACAATCATCTTCCACATAATACGGTTAATCCTTTGTTACAGCAAGCCGGTGAGATTGACAACCTCACTGTTTCGTTGGGGCAAAGTACTTTGGTTGTGTTGTGCAGGTTCCACGTTGGCGCCGAAATCTCTGGTGTTGCGCCGCACTACATCCCGCCGCCATCAACCTTCAACGTGCTTCTTGGCTCCTCCTGGTTCGATAAACCTTGGTTTCTTTCTGAGGGAAAACTTGCTGCTGTGCGCATCATATTTTCCTCTTGGGGTTCCCAACGAACGTGCGAATTACACGCCATCAAGCATATTTTCTGGCGCCGTTGCCGGGGAGATCAAGACACGCTGCAAGGGGAGTCTCCACTTTCCAATCTCTTTACTTTGTTTTTGTCTTGCTTTATTTTATTTACTACTTTGTTTGCTGCATTATATCAAAACACAAAAAAATTAGTTGCTAGTTTTACTTTATTTACTGTCTTGCACTCTATATCAAAAACACAAAAAAATTAGTTACTTGCATTTACTTTACTTGATTCATCATGTTTCCTTTTAATTTTACCACAAAAGACATACCGGTAGGACGCGGGTCTATAATTGGGAGAAACAATATAGATGAATTTTTCAGTCATGTTAGTACCGTTGAAAATTTTGAAGATAGACACTTGGTAGAACTTGCTCCTACTTATGAAATTGCTGCTGCTGCTTTAGTCCGCATGTTGGAAACTAAATTTGTTAATCTCAATCCTATAATCCAACACATGTTTCTTACACTCGGTGATATGGAAGAAGGGGAAAAGAAAGATTTTGTTTTAGAAACCCTTCTTAGAGAATTTGGTGGTCTAGCAAGAGAGGCTAGAAAGGTCTTTGCTAAATTTAATATGCTTGGTTCTCATACTAATTTTGTTGGTCTCCTTGAAAAAATGGACATGGATAGAATAAGGTACACTAATAATACTAATGATGGTGGGGAGATCAAAGCACCAATACCATGTAAACTCCTAGCTATGAATGATGCACTAGAAAATAACTATGCTTGGCTTGTTCCTGAAAATTTGTTCGATGAGAGTAGCTAGCCCAAGACTAATGAAAAGGGAGCCGCTGAAACTTATGTATCCAATATATTATGCATGGTTGAGAAAACTCCAAACCCCGTTGAAGATGCATCATCTCTTGATAATACTTGATATACACTTTCTGCGCCTAGCTGAAAGGCGTTAAAGAAAAGCGCTTATGGGAGACAACCCATGTTTTTACTACAGTATTTTTGTTTTATATTTGAGTCTTGGAAGTTTTTTACTACTGTAGCAACCTCTCCTTATCTTAGTTTTATGTTTTGTTGTGCCAAGTAAAGTCTTTGATAGTAAAGTAAATACTAGATTTGGATTACTGCGCAGAAACAGATTTCTTTGCTGTCACGAATCTGGGTCTAATTCTCTGTAGGTAACTCAGAAAATTAAGCCAATTTATGTCAGTGATCCTCAGATATGTACTCAACTTTCATTCAATTTGGGCATTTTCATTTGAGCAAGTCTGGTGCCCTAATAAAATCCATATTTACGGACTGTTCTGTTTTGACAGATTCTGCCTTTTATTTTGCATTGCCTCTTTTGCTATGTTGGATGAATTTCTTTGATCCATTAATGTCCAGTAGCTTTATGCAATGTCCAGAAGTGCTAAGAACGATTGTGTCACCTCTGAACATGTGAATTTTTATTGTGCACTAACCCTCTAATGAGTTGTTTCGAGTTTGGTGTGGAGGAAGTTTTCAAGGATCAAGAGAGGAGTATGATACAATATGATCAAGGAGAGTGAATGCTCTAAGCTTGGGGATGCCCCGGTGGTTCACCCCTGCATATTCTAAGAAGACTCAAGCGTCTAAGCTTGGGGATGCCCAAGGCATCCCCTTCTTCATCGACAACATTATCGGGTTCCTCCCCGAAACTATATTTTTATTCCGTCACATCTTATGCACTTTGCTTGGAGCGTCGGTTTGTTTTTGTTTTTGTTTTGTTTGAATAAAATGGATCCTAGCATTCACTTTGTGGGAGAGAGACACGCTCCGCTGTAGCATATGGACAAGTATGTCCTTAGGCTCTACTCATAGTATTCATGGCGAAGTTTCTTCTTCGTTAAATTGTTATATGGTTGGAATTGGAAAATACTACATGTAGTAATTCTAAAATGTCTTGGATAATTTGATACTTGGGAATTGTTGTGCTCATGTTTAAGCTCTTGCATCATATACTTTGCACCCATTAATGAAGAAACACTTAGAGCTTGCTAATTTGGTTTGCATATTTGGTTTCTCTAGAGTCTAGATAACATCTAGTATTGAGTTTTGAACAACAAGGAAGACGGTGTAGAGTCTTATAATGTTTACAATATGTCTTTTATGTGAGTTTTGTTGTACCGTTCATCCTTGTGTTTGTTTCAAATAACCTTGCTAGCCTAAACCTTGTATCGAGAGGGAATACTTGTCATGCATCCAAAATCCTTGAGCCAACCACTATGCCATTTGTGTCCACCATACCTACCTATTACATGGTATTTATCCGCCATTCCAAAGTAAATTGCTTGAGTGCTACCTTTAAAATTCCATCATTCACCTTTGCAATATATAGCTCATGGGACAAATAGCTTAAAAACTATTGTGGTATTGAATATGTACTTATGCACTTTATCTCTTATTAAGTTGCTTGTTGTGCGATAACCATGCTTCCGGGGACGCCATCAACTATTCTTTGTTGAATATCATGTGAGTTGCTATGCATGTCCGTCTTGTCCGAAGTAAGAGAGATCTACCACCTTAATGGTTGGAGCATACATATTGTTAGAGAAGAACATTGGGCCGCTAACTAAAGTCATGATTCATGGTGGAAGTTTCAGTTTTGGACATATATCCTCAATCTCATATGAGAATAATAATTGTTGCCACATGCTTATGCATTAAAGAGGAGTCCATTATCTCGTTGTCCATGTTGTCCCGGTATGGATGTCTAAGTTGAGAATAATCAAAAGCGAGAAATCCAAAATGCGAGCTTTCTCCTTAGACCTTTGTACAGGTGGCATAGAGGTACCCCATTGTGACACTTGGTTAAAACATGTGTATTGTGATGATCCGGTAGTCCAAGCTAATTAGGACAAGGTGCGGGCACTATTAGTATACTATGCATGAGACTTGCAACTTGTAAGATATAATTTTCATAACTCATATGCTTTATTACTACCGTTGACAAAATTGTTTCATGTTTTCAAAATAAAAGCTCTAGCACAAATATAGCAATCGATGCTTTCCTCTTTGAAGGACCATTCTTTTTACTTTTATGTTGAGTCAGTTCACATATCTCTCTCCACCTCAAGAAGCAAACACTTGTGTGAACTCGTGCATTGATTCCTACATACTTGCATATTGCACTTGTTATATTACTCTATGTTGACAATTATCCATGAGATATACATGTTATAAGTTGAAAGCAACCGCTGAAACTTAATCTTCCTTTGTGTTGCTTCAATACCTTTACTTTGATTTATTGCTTTATGAGTTAACTCTTATGCAAGACTTATTGATGCTTGTCTTGAAGTACTATTCATGAAAAGTCTTTGCTTTATGATTCACTTGTTTACTCATGTCATTACCATTGTTTTGATCGCTGCATTCATTACATATGTTTACAAATAGTATGATCAAGGTTATGATGGCATGTCACTTCAGAAATTATCTTTGTTATCGTTTTACCTGCTCGGGACGAGCGAGAACTAAGCTTGGGGATGCTGATACGTCTCCGACGTATCGATAATTTCTTATGTTCCATGCCACATTATTGATGATATCTACATGTTTTATGCACACTTTATGTCATATTCGTGCATTTTCCGGAACTAACCTATTAACAAGATGCCGAAGAGCCGATTGTCGTTTTCTGCTGTTTTTGGTTTCAGAAATCCTAGTAACGAAATATTCTCGGAATTGGACGAAATCAACGCCCAGGGTCCTATTTTGCCACGAAGCTTCCGGAAGACCGAAGAGGAGTCGAAGTGGGGCCACGAGGGGCCGCCACCATAGGGCGGCGCGGCCCAAGCCCTGGCCGCGCCGACCTATGGTGTGGGGCCCTCGTGTGGCCCCCCACGTTGCCCTTCCGCCTACTTAAAGCCTCCGTCGCGAAAACCCCAGAGGATAGAACCACGATACGGAAAACCTTACTGAGACGCCGCCGCCGCCAATCCCATCTCGGGGGATTCTGGAGATCTCCTCCGGCACCCTGCCGGAGAGGGGATTCATCTCCCGGAGGACTCTTCACCGCCATGGTCGCCTCCGGAGTGATGAGTGAGTAGTTCACCCCTGGACTATGGGTCCATAGCAGTAGCTAGATGGTTGTCTTCTCCTCATTGTGCTTCATTGTTGGATCTTGTGAGCTGCCTAACATGATCAAGATCATCTATCTCGTAATGCTATATGTTGTGTTTGTCGGGATCCGATGGATAGAGAATACCATGTTATGTTAATTATCAAGTTATTACCTATGTGTTGTTTATGATCTTGCATGCTCTCTGTTATTAGTAGAGGCTCGGCCAAGTTTTTGCTCTTAACTCCAAGAGGGAGTATTTATGCTCGATAGTGGGTTCATGCCTCCATTGATACCTGGGACAGTGACGAGAAAGTTCTAAGGTTGTGTTGTGCTTGTTGCCACTAGGGATAAAACATTGATGCTATGTCTAAGGATGTAGTTGTTGATTACATTACGCACCATACTTAATGCAATTGTCTCGTTGCTTTGCAACTTAATACTGGAAGGGGTTCGGATGATAACCTGAAGGTGGACTTTTTAGGCATAGATGCAGTTGGATGGCGGTCTATGTACTTTGTCGTAATGCCCAATTAAATCTCACTATACTTATCATGACATGTATGTGCACTGTTATGCCCTCTCTATTTGTAAATTGCCCGACTGTAATTTGTTCACCCAACATGCTTTTATCTTATGGGAGAGACACCTCTAGTGAACTGTGGACCCTGGTCCATTCTTTTATACTGAAATACAAATCTGCTGCAATACTTGTTCTTTACTGTTTTCTTGCAAACAATCATCTTACACACAATAGGTTAATCCTTTGTTACAGCAAGCCGGTGAGATTGACAACCTCACTGTTTCGTTGGGGCAAAGTACTTTGGTTGTGTTGTGCAGGTTCCACGTTGGCGCCGGAATCTCTGGTGTTGCGCCGCACTACATCCCGCCGCCATCAACCTTCAACGTGCTTCTTGGCTCCTCCTGGTTCGATAAACCTTGGTTTCTTTCTGAGGAAAAACTTGCTGCTGTGCGCATCATACCTTCCTCTTGGGGTTTCCAACGAACGTGTGAATTACACGCCATCAGAACCTTCATCAAGATAATTATTTGTAGATGTTGTCTAGCTAGCACACACCTCACTGAAAACTGAATATGAAGCCATATAAACTCAACTAACACTTCACCTGAAACTTGCACGCAGATCCGTTGTCAAATAATACTATTCTTCTTTTCATTTGGTGGTTTAGGGGGAATTTAGCTTAACAAAATATTTTGACAAAACACGAGCCCTATCTAAATTAGTAAAAACTAATATCCAAAAATAAATGAGGGTTAATTATGCATGGATAGTGCATAAACAATGAAACAAGTTAAGAAAAAATATTGAAGAATATCTACATTAGTATCTAATATTTAACCAGCTAACTATATTTGAAAATGCCGATTAGATAAAATTATAATATTAAAGGATGTCTCAATAAAAAATGAATGTTTGTGGTAAATGAGCTATAAATAAGTAAAAATGTTTACTATAAGTTTGTGAGGACCATTTAATGTAACAAGTTTGATGGATACCATTTCTAAAATTTACCAAAGGTGGCCAATAGATCCATAAACCAACCTTTAAGTGATAGTAATACACATTTCCACATTCAATTAGGCTTCTAGTTTCCCGTTAAAAAAAAATTTCTGCCGCATGCAGGTTGGCTTTTCAGCAGAGACTCAGCCGATTTTTGGAAATCTCCATGTCTACTCGCACAAAACAAGCGACCGAGAAAATAGACCGACGAAACGAGCGACCGAGAAAACTTCGTGTGACACTCAAAGAAAAGTCATGTCTATGGTGTGGTAATCTTGGTGCTACATACCTTTCTGCTAATACAGTTTTCACGAAACGAGCGACCGAGTAAACAGATCGACGAAAAAAAGATGAACCAAGCGCTGATTATGAAAAAAATTATGACGTCTAATGTTTACGGCTATTTTGCTTAAAAGAACGCGGAACCTAGCAGCACCTTACCGTGAGTATTTTACTGAAGTTACGAACTATGATAATTCACGATGTTCATAAACTCTTTGTAACATGTCACATTCAGAAAAATTAAACTCAATACCATATTACAAATGATAGTCTAACTCTTTGTAACATGTCACATTCAGAAAAATTAAACTCAATACCATATTACAAATGATAGTCTAGTATATCACCTGTTACGAACGGTCTCTAGTGCTTAGTGATTTACCTAAAAGAACATGAGAAGTTAGCATGTTGCAGTATATTGCGATCGGTCTGCAGCACTGTCACCATCAGGTGCATTCCTGCGGTGATGACGTCTCTTGTGGTGGTGGCGATGCCTCCTCCCTTCCTCTCCAGACTCGCCATACTTCCTGTGGTGGGTCCTCTGTCTCTTCCTACTCTTCCTGTCCCTCTTCCTGTCAGAGTCACGCTCGCTATCCTGATCTGAGCTCTGATGCTTCTTCCGCCCATCCTTCTTCTTATCCTTGGTGCTGCTGCTCCTATGTCGCCTTGTCTTCTTGTTATTCTCCTCGGACTGCTCCCCCCGGCGACTCTTTGCACGCTCCCGCTCAGCAATGATCTTCTCCAGCACGGGATCAATATCCGAATCAGAGGGATCGCTGTCAATGTCGTCCTTGTCAGAATCTTCCTCTTCAGCGTCAGAGGTTTTATTCTTGGCTTCGGCGAACTTGGCCTGCGCCTCGGCCACATTGCTGGCCTGCAGGATGTCGTCTTCTATGCCGATCGTCTTCAGGGACAGGAAGTTGCGGCACTGGAAGGTGAGGTGACCAACACGACCGCACTTCTTGCAGGCGCCCCGGGTGTCGTCGGCGTTGGAGGTGAGCCGGGCGACAATAAGGAGGCTCTGTAAGCTGGTGTAGGCGTTCACGGAGGAGCCGGTGGTTTCGTTGGCGGCAACGGCAGCGGCGGAGAAGGAGGATGAGGGAGCCTGGTGCTTGTTGTCCTCGGGAGCGTAGGGGTCGTAGCCGATGGCGCTCTGCCAGATGCCGTGCGTCTGCAACGCCGCGCTGCTGTGCACGCGGTTGTTCGCCGGCATGCGGACGCGCCCCGCCGTCGCCGGCATGTTGATCCGCTCGCCGGGTTAGGGTTAGGGTTAGGGCTTGGTAGGCGGGGAATTCTGGATCGTTTCTCTCGATCGAATTCGGGAGCGGATCGTCAGATAATTGTGTCCGCGTTTCACGGCGCCGGTTATAGTTTTTTTGGCCTTTTCCTGTTGCAGCGGTATGCTCATACACCAATACGTGTTTTTTTGGTTTCTGTTAAAAAAAACGTGTTAGTTTTTTTTCCTTTCATATAAGAGCAAGTACAATACAACTAAGCCTCTCACTTCTTTTTGACTTCTACGGTGGCTTAAGGAGGAAGCTTCTTCCTACCAACTTCTCCCAGAAACTCGGATTTCTAATTTGTTTGGGCTTATACTCGAATTTAGATTAAACTAGATTATAAGCCAAAACAAATTTGGGATTCGTGCTTCTGAGAAGCTTCTTCCAGCTAGCTACAACGATTAAAATAATACTCTAAATACGTCTTTGTAAGGTGAAGAATTCATGATTTGAGGACCGACGAAAATATCCGCAAATTAGATACGCTAAACAAAAACTGTAAATTTAAAAAAGAATAACTCAGGAGACTAAACATGTATTCCCTGTTCAGCGCGTACGTACAAAAGCGACTTGAATTTGCCTAAATTTGACCTAATTAAATTTGCTGCCATGGGAAAATTATATACCAAAAAATGGGTTCCGGGATGCTCACCGGAGCCTTTTGCTGTGGCGGGGAGGCGGCCACGGCCTCACTCGTCATTGCTGCAGAAGAGATTGCAGTAGACCTTCCCCTACTCCATCGCCTCTCCTCGGCCTTCTCCGCTTCGCAGCGGCTCGTCTCCGACACGAGCCCTAAGACGGTGCGGAGGTGATTATCATTGACGAAGTCACCGGAAGTCACCGGGCCCGAAGTTGGCCACGTCGTCGAGTGTGGGAAGGATACACGCGAGCTCCGCATCCTCAACCTCCATCTTCACCGGCACTGGCTGCAGTGGCACGTGCGAGGTCGACGACGAGGAGGCGGCGGCCGAGGAGGCGACGCGGCGGCGGGAGAAGCTGGACTCCTACCGGTAGAACATGTGCGACGACGCGAGCACGTACTTCGTCTATCGGTATGACCCATGGAGGCGCGCCACGTCCTACCGCTTCTTCTCGGCCTTCGATTTCTCACTGGCGCCTCGTTCCCTCCGCGCCCGCTCGAGCTCCTGGCTCGGCTACTCGAGCTTCCGCCGCGTCCGGACACCATGACGCTGCAGCGGTGGTAAATCTACGCGCGGGCGTCGATTGCTCGTCGGAGGTGCGCAGATTTCTTGTCGGCGGGGAGGAGGGAGACTCGGCGGCGATGCGGATGGGGATTGCCCGCATCGACCTATCGGTGCGGGATATATACGTGCGGATCTAGGTTTTGGACTGCGGCCAGGATACACTATCCAGGGCAGATCACATACACGGTGTCTGGTATGGCCCAAAAATCGGCATAAAACCACCTATCAGCCCAAACTACCATATGCGGGCTGATATATGGTGTTTGCTAAAGATGCCCTTAGTCCTGTCAATTGTTACTGAAGTTTTTGCCTGTGGTCCAAATTTGAAGTTCAAGTTCGATCTGGACTCATTCAGTCATTCTTCACCGAAAATTCACACGGATTTCCATAAAGTTTTCCTAGTAACCACTGACACCATTTCAAAGCCTTCTCTCGCACTAGTGACCATGAATTTTCTATTTGCGTAATGCCTATAAATAGGACCAGCGTGCCTGCACCGGAGGCACCGAGCTTGTCTCTAGCCTAATTAATTCCAGGGTTGATATTTTGAGGTATTGTACTTTGTTCAAAGTGGGGAGATTGTACAGCTGCCTCAGCTTTTGCCCAGCGGTTGCTCATGTTTACCTCTTACTTTTCAGGGTTGTCATCTTGGAGAATTTCAGTTTGTGGTGCTTGGAGATCTGTGGAAGAAGAATGGGAAAACCTAGCCGCAACAACGTCAAAAAGAGTATCTGGCAGCTTCTCTCCGGCTGTGGGGCACCTCAGACCAGCATATAATTATGATGGGTACATTATGCATGACAGAGTGAGAGGTGCAGTGTCTAATTGGTCTTCATCGGTGAAACTACTTCATATAATTAAGGTCTCCAGAAGCTCGTTCAGGTGAACTTGGAAAGCGGTGTGAACTGTTGATTAGATATTGTTAAGTTGTATGGTTCAGTTGGTTTCTAGTATTGTCGTTATATCGGGCTAGCTTCTCCAGCAGCAAGAATATGTAAACGAGTGTCATGTAACCATACTTGAAAATAACATTGTGTTTCTTTTAAATTCTTTTGTTATTCATCTGAATCGTGTTATCTTTGAAAAAGTTGGAACGAGACAAAATCAAGAACTTTTTTTTGCATGGTGGCCTGGATTCCAAGCATTATTACTACAAGTGGAATATTTTTATCCACAGGTCTCAAGTTTGCAGAGCATAAACTTCCATACGAAATTAACAAATTGTTATCAGCGCAAGGCGATGGCGTCGCTTACCTTGATTATCGTTTGGGAGGTTTTGAATTAGCGAAATGATGGGGTTATCCTCAAAAAGCATGCACCTTTGCATATAGTTTTCAATAGGATCAATGAGTCCCATTTATAAGTTATAGAGGGTGCTACACATTTACACGAAATGATGTCGGGAGAGTAATTCTTCCGTTGTAATAAATACTTTTACAGTCATGTAAAACTCCTACTTAATCAATAGATTGGGACAAAGCTTTTGGCGCCTTTTTTACAAAAAAAAAAGCCTATACTTCCATCCCACAATTGATTATGTGCATCATTTGCTCTCTCCGTTATGTGCACCTAGTTTAAGACAAAGTTCGACCGTTAATTTTAATCAACAAAATATGAATTATATGTCGATAAAAAATATATACCATTTTATTTTGTATTTTAGAAAAGTTCCAAATAACATATGTTTTATATTTTATTAATCAAAATAATAATTAAAATGTTTTTTTAAACTTCACGCGCGACTGTTTAATTGATCCCGAGGCAGTAGCAGCAGTTGAACCATTCCAAGCAAAAGTAAATGGTACATGGATGCTTCAGTCAGCAGTTAAACCGCTATAGCTTTAAACGGGCAGCTAGAGACAGGGCTGTTAGTTTAAGACTAGTCACAATGCATAGTATCATATAGAAGTATCATGCGTATGATACTACTACATGTTACTATCTCCACAATGCATGGTATCATATACTAGTATCATAGTCTCCATGTATTAATTGTTTTGTAGAATCTCAATGCAAATATGTGTACAAGATTTACTTGACATTATTTTTTCTAGTAGTATGTGCTATGATACGGTATCTACCTATGATACTAGTACACTCTCTCTCATCCTTAAATGCACTGCCACATCAGCATTTTGCATGCATGGAATGCATGATACTACCTATGATACTCCCATTGTGGGTAGTCTAATCTTCTTTTACGCGTACTACCATATAATTTGTGTAACCTAACGATTGTGTTGCTTGCATGCCGACCAGAAAAATCGTTAATGATTAAACATTGAAGGCATCAAACCTCGGAGCATGTTAAACTGACCTCACAGTCAAAGTCACGCAATCACGCGGACTGAAAGGAACATCCAAAACGTCAGGTTTCTTAAAAGGAAACGGTAAGGATCAGCTATCCCAAGTCATTTTCTGGTTGCTTTTTCAGTTCTACTACTACAAAACTTGCCACTGGTCAATTAACGGAGACAAGACAACGATCGCTAACGAGACCACCTTTTCTACTAGGCAAGATTTAACAAGTATCTTTCATAGAACATTCTGTGTGAAGTCCAAAGTAAGACATACTGCCCAAGTGCAGAGATTAACAATGACCAATGACCTGGTCTATGTTGAGCTCTTCTTTTGGGTAATTATTCATGCACTTTTCCAGGTACGTGCAACACAAGTTTCCCTGGTTATGTGACCTGCTGAAGTACACTAAGCAGAGTATTCTCAGGCCATGACTTTTCTTTGCTAAATTTTCTTGTGTTTTTCCAGTTCTTTTCCTAGTAAGATCCCTGCAGATTAGGGATACTAACTGATTACAGTAAACTGCATGAGTGAGTGCTAATTAGAGTGTGGCCTTAATAAATACACCTTTGGAAGCGTTACTTAGTTCAGCCATTCTTCACTGAATATTCACGTGGATTCACCGTAAACTTTCCTAGTAATGTCTGATATTGTTCCACAGCCTTGTCTCGCAAGGCTGGCCGTGAACTAATCACATACTTGTGTTGACTCGGAAACGTTTTGTGTAGAGAGCCCATAATCATTAATCTATGCGGAGCATGTTGGTAACATACATTAAGCAAGAGATCTTATTAAGCTATAACCACTGACAAGTGTGACTGAAGTTTCTGCATATGGTCCAAATTTCAAGTTCTAGACTCATTCAGTCACTCTTCACAGAAAATTCACGCGGATTTCCACAAAGTTTTCCTGGTAACGACAAGCACTATTCCAAAGCCTTGTCTCTCCATGAATTTGCTAGTTGATTAATCCTTATAAATAGGATGTACCAGCGTGCCGGCACCAGAGGCACCGACCTTTCCTAGCTTAACTAATCTCAGGATTGTTATTTTCAGGTATTGTACTGCGTTCTACTTTGGGGAGAATGTGCAGTTGCGTGAGTTTTCGCCCAACGGTGGCTCATGTTTACCTCTTGCTTTTCAGGGTTGCCATCTTGAAGAATTTCACCTTGCGGTGCTCGGAGATCTGTGGAAGAAGAATGGGAAAACCTAACCGCAACAACATCAAGAAGAGCATCTGGCAGCTCCTCTTCGGCTGTGGGGCGCCTCAGACCAGCAAGTAATGATTGGGATATTATGCTTGACCGAGGGCGATGTTGAGTCTATAATTGTTCGTCTTGCTTCCTGCTGAACTTAAATAGTGGCTGTGAATAGATATTGCTAAGTTGTATGGTTGAGTTGGTTTGTAGTCTTGTCGTTGTATCGGGCTAGCTTCTCCTACAGTGAGGCTGGGTGTGTACTAGTGGCATGTAGCCATATTTTCTTGTCATGCGTGTGAATCATGCATGCTAGTCTCTTCGAAAATTAGAAATGGGAGAAACATTAAAAGTTTTTTTCCGCTTGGTGGCCTCGATTCCAAGCATCATTACTATCTATTGAATTACAAAACAAACGAGACTTTGGGCCCCGACAGTGAAACTTTTGGAAAACATAGTACTCCCTCCATTTTTTTTACAGGGCGTATCTCACGTGTCCCTTGGCCCAAGGTGCTCGACGATAGGAGGAAACAAACAGGCGATTGTGCTGCGATTAAGAAGGAGATACGCCTAATTATATCCGAAAACAACGCTTTGTAACCTCCCCGGCGAGTAAAAAGGAAGAAACCAGCGCATGCATTGGTGGAGCCGGTTTTGGAGCGAAAAATTAGCGAGTTTCCTTCGCCCCGCGCAGTTTCCTTCTCCTTCGCGCGATCAGCGAAAATGGCGGTCGGAATTTCGCCTCCAAAATAGAAAGCTCCCGCCGATGATGCCCGCTTCCAAAATCCAAATTCCGCCTCCAATTAGACGCTGCAAATCTGCTCGTTTTATACCGATGGAGATCGGCACTCGAACAGACGGCACACAACCTCTCTCGTTCTTGTCGTTCCAATGGCGCATCCACCTCAAGGCGAAGAAGATCGCCGGCCTCCTCCTCTTGGCCTTCGTGGCCTTTCTCGGGTGGCCTTCCAACCAAGATCGCCGACGCCAGGAGGACTTCCACCTCTTGGTCTTGCAGGACGAGGACCGCTGCCTTCCTTCTCCATTGGTACGGCTTCCTTCGAGCGGGTGGCGGCGACTCCATCAACCTTCCCACGGCGACGCGTCGGCCTACCCCGGCCATCTCGCCCTCCGGCACCTAATGAGGCCGGTTCGTCTAACTGGGGCACCTCCATCGGCGGCGGGAGTGGCAGTGCCGGCAGCGCACGTTCTTCTTTCGTGGGTTTTAGTCTGGCTAATGGTGGCGGCGGTATCTCGTTTGGCGGCAGCGACTCCATGGGCTTCAACCTCAACAGCGGCACTGGTGGCATTGGTGGCAGCACAACAGGTGAACCCTAAACCCTACTTTTCCTTTCGGTCTGCAACTTGTGTACTGGGATTGGGACTGTTCTCTTGTAGTTCTACTCTAGTTGTGTACTGGACTAGCTTTTAGATGATCTAGAAAGCATGTTTAAACCGTTGTTGGCATGATCTCGCACAGTCTCCAGTGCTGGCGATCTATATACAGAGATGGACAGACTGATCTTGTTGCAACTACATTCATTACAAAGCAGTAGAACACACATGCTTATCCTGAAATTACAAAGCATCTTGTTGAACACACATGCTGATCTTGTTGCAACTACATTCATTACAAAGCATCTGTTAGTTAGTTCAGGCCGTTAACATGGCCACCACTTTTGTTTTCAAAAAAAATGAGTAGGTCTTTACTTGAAGAACCACTTTGCATCCACGGTGAGTAGGTTTTTATGTTGCAATTGTGTTTGATTGGTACAGGAAGAACCACTAGCAGTGGCCAATTTGAAGACACACTTTTGTTTGGAACATCGTTGAAAGCCTGACCAAAGTTTGTATGATCCCTGATTGAAATGTTTGTGAAAGCTACTGTCTGTTTCCTAGCCAGCTAGCTAACTAACTATCTGACATCTGTTTTCTATACGGCAATACTGAGAGCCTGGGAAGAAAAAAGAGAGAAGTGCAAAAGGAAGCTAGCTGGCGAGCATGCTAGGTGCTCTGTTTCAGGATAACTAGAGTACATGAGCAGAGGCAGTCAGTCAAAACTAAACAGATAGACAATTAGACATTCATTTCCTTTCGGTCTGCAACTTGTGTACTGGGATTGGGACTGTTCTCTTGTAGTTCTACTCTAGTTGTGTACTGGACTAGCTTTTAGATGATCTAGAAAGCATGTTTAAACCGTTGTTGTACCCCTGGTTTTTGTAGTTTTAGATGATCTAGAACTTAGATACTGCTGGTTGTAGACGACCAGTACCATTATGGTAATGGACTAGCTTGTAGATGATCTAGAAATCATGTTTAAACCCTTGTTGTACCCCTGGTTTTTGTAGTTTTAGATGATCATGCTCTATATAATTTGCTTGTTTCAGAAATATTCAATATTTTCTCTTCTCTAATTTGCATGATCAAAGTTGGTGGACATCTCCTTGGTGGACAGAATGGCCAGCACGACATAATCTACTCAGAGAACACAACAGGTAGACATGATCACCTGTTACATGATCTATAAATCAAGTAAAATCTCATGTTTACTGTATTTGCTTTTCTGTTTGTACTAGGTATTGGTGGAAATGAGAGTACCATTGGCTACCGAGGGGTTGGATACAATCCAAATTTTGCCCATGCCAACGAATACCCTCCTAGTCAAGAACATGTTGAAAATCAAAAAGAACCAATCGATTTGAACAAGTCTACAAGAACGCACTACAGTACAGATGACAAGCGTCAAATATATGCTGAGATCCTTGCCCGTAATGGCACTGGTAATAGGTTGAAGCATGGAGTTTCTAAAGCTGTCGCACTAGCTTGTGAATGTCCTAGGAGAATAGTGCAAAGGGTATGGCAGGAGGCCAAAAAGGGTGGCGGCATTACGGGGGTAAAAAACAATCGGAAGCTCAAATCGGGAAGGAAAAAGATAAATTTGAATATAGATGCATTGGAGGCCATCCCACCCGGAGAGAGAACAACACTAGAACAAGTTGCTGGACATTTGAATATGTCAACAAGCACTGTTTGGCGGAGGTGAGTGTTGTACTATCGAATTGTTGTCAATTTTGTACATACTATATGGACATGTCAAACTTGCGTGTGAATGATACAATGTTGCATAACTTGTTGTAGGCTGAAGACGAAGGAAATTCGACGAATAACAAGTGAATTGAAGCCCGCCTTGACTCGATGCAAACCAAAGGGCTCGTGTGGAGTATGCTCTTATGCATCTTGAGCGATGTAGCATAACAGCTCTAGGTGGTATTAATCCCACATTTAGGGCTGATATGGACGTCGTTCATATTGATGAAAAATGGTTTCACCGAACGCGCAAGACACAGAACATGTACTTGAGTCACAGAGAGGAAGCACCACATCGAGAGTGTAAACATAAAAATCACATTCAAAAAATTATGTTCTTGTCCGCAATGGCTAGACCTCGGTATGATGCTCAAGGCAATTGCGTATTTGATGGCAAGATTGGGGTATGGGCTTACACAGAGTGGGTGCAAGCTCAAAAGAAAAGTCACAATAGGTTGGTACTTCTTTGTGTAAATTATGAACTTTGTGCATATTATGATTTACATTCTCCTTTGTTTGAGCATATTTGTTTGTTCTTGTTGTAGGTTGAGGGGGCCATGGGAGCTGAAGCCCGCAGATAAAGTGGACAGAGAGAAAAGTAGAGAGTACTTAGTGAAATATGTCCTACCAGCTATAAAGGCGAAGTGGCCTGAGAGTGACAGATGGAATACCATCTATGTGCAGCAGGACAATGCTAAGACACACATAAAGCCAGATGATCCGATTTTTTTGCAGAGAGGCTGCTAGAGGTGGTTGGGATATTAGGATGATATACCAACCACCTAATTCTCCTGACACAAACATTTTAGATCTTGGATGGTTTGCGTCAATTCAAGCAATGTTCCATAAAAAGATGCCGAAGACCCTACCCGAGATTGTACAAAAGGTATGTACTGATCTATTCCATGGAGATAATTAATGCCACATGTTTATATACTACAGTACTCCCTTGCTGAATAATTTGTTCTGTCATAGGTTAATCAATCCCTTGCTGAATACCCCCATCAAAAGCTTAATAGGATATGGTTGACTCATCAAGCGTGTATGAGAGAGATCATCAAGAACAAGGGGTCTATCCACTATGCAGTTCCTCACTTGAAGAAAAAAGCACTAGAGACAAGGACGTCTCCCTGTTCGTTTGACAGTTGATAGAGAGTATGTTGAGCAGGCTATTGAGCACTTGAAGTCAACATGATATGTAATGGCAGATTTTCATGTATGGATCAAGAATATCATGTATGGATCAAGATTGATGTGTCCATCTTTCCCATTTGTTGTCATTTGTAATGGCAGATTTTCATGTATGGATCAAGAGTAGATGCATTGTCTGTTTAACCTTGCTTAGCAAATATCTACCTCTAGGATTTTTCACCGTCACCAATGATTGATCTGGATCAAAACTTTATTTGTATATTGAGATTAGATGGGCTAAACCATTCGTGTATTACAGTAGGTACCGAGTATATATAATTCAACCAAGGGCAATATAAGATATGGCATATGTATCAACAATATCATGTATGCATCAAGAATATCATGTATGGATCCGAAAGGGATCAAGAATATCATTGTAATGGAAGATTAGCATGATTGTTGTGAGTTGCCCAGATTGTCTGTCTACGAAAAAGTAGACTGTCATATATGACTCAAACCATCTATTCATAAAAACATAAACTTCACTTACATAAAACCATTACATATTCCGGCAAATCTAAACTTTCTTACATAAACTTGAAGAATATAAAACCATATATGACTCAAACCATCTATTTATAAAAACATAAACTTTCTTACATAAACTTGAAGAATATAAAACCATTACATATTCCGGCAAATCTAAAGTTGACTATCCGGCACATTATGCTCTATCTTTTCGTCCTCGAGATACATAGATGGGTTGCGACGGCACCTTATGCATATCCCTTCTTTGTTGATAGCCACCGTTGTCGCACAATCCTTGCACCAAAAGTTGTCACACAAGCAAGGATTTCCACAAGCTTCGCAACAACGCAAATCTGTTGGTACGGGAAGCCTACATCCTAAGCAAAGGAAAATCGACGGCTCACCGCGGATGCCACACTTGAGGCACATAGGTGGATAAATGCACACCTCGCAAGAAGAGGTTGGGTTGGAGGTGGTTCTCTCGTACCACATTTTGCACGAGGTTACCGGTTTGGACGTACCTAGCCGAAATCCTTGCATCCGTACCTTCGACGTTCGTTGCACGATCCAATCTCTGAAATAGATCTTCAACGTTTCTATGAATCCTCTGAAATTCATCCTCGAGCTCTTCAACTTGGCCTTGCGTGATCTCCACATCGCCATCCTCAACGACTTGGACGGCATCAACCTCGCCCTCCACATCTCCTTCTACATCGACGCCGTCCACTTCTCCTTCTCCATGCACGTGTTCCATCACTCCTTCTCCATGGACGTCTTCCATCTCTCCGCTGCCATCCTTCTCCATTTGGCTTCCACCTTGTTGCTTCAAACAATAGCACAGCAAATGGGTGTACTTTTATACACCAAGGAGAGATGGAATGGGAATAGCTACGGTGTGAACAAGGATCAAAAGCTGCATGCAAACTGTACTACTCCACCATGCATGCGAAACTGTAGTCCATTCACACCTAAATAAAACTGTATTGTTCCCACCATGCATGCGGAATTGGAAGGAGAAACGCAAGTGATCACCGGCCAAATTAAAACTGTAATTAATGAGACATGCCTTCATTCTGAAAATTTGAGGGATTGGAGATACGCCCTGTAAAGAAAAAAGGAGGGAGTAGCAGAGAGTAGCAAATTTCTGTTTCCTTTTTAAGGGCGGTACGGGCAATTTGTAGGCTAAGAACTCTTCTCGTTAATTAATACTCCTATGCTTCCGTTGAAAGAAAATAAAAGCTCTGACAAGTTGCATTTTGTCCATGTACTATATGCTCGTATATTAGTGGTGAAGAAGCTGGGTAAATTACAAAAAAAAAAACACATTTTAAGCAGTGGTAACAAAAAGACAACACTATAGGTTAGGTTTCAAAAAACCACCACTCGACAGTTGATACGTAACAAAAAACACTGATTTTCTTAAAACATTAGTCTAAACGCAAAAATGACAGGTGAGGCCCGCGGTCAGGCTGATGTGGCAATCAGTGACGGCCAACAGATCCCCTTCTTCTCTATCAAAAGGGACAGCTCAGCGCGCAACGCAAGGACAGTGGATCAAGCCATGCAAAACAACAGGTGGATGCTGGATATCCAAGGGTGTGTGGCAACCCTTGGTGCCAGGGAGTGTGTCAGACGGGCAGCATTGAGTGCTGTTAGGCGCAATGCCAATACGCCAGACAACTTTATTTGGCCGTGGACGGTTTCTGGGGCGTACACAGCGGCCTCGGTGTATCACATGTTCATGCAGGGGAATATCATGTTCGATTTGGCTGAGGCAATTTGGAACTAGAAGACTACCCCAAAGAGCAAGTTCTTTAGCTAGTTGGCAGCTCAGCACAGGATTTGGACCTCTGATCGTAGGGCCATGCATGGATTACAGATCGCCTCCTCACCTTGCTTTGTTTTCCTTCAAGAGGAGGATACGGCTGAACATATACTTATGCAATGTGTGTGTGCCCGTGAGGTGAATTCAATTTGATACCCTAAGGATTGACAGTACACTCCAAGAGTGGTGGATGATGGAGCCAAGGAAATTCAGAGAGAAGAACATGAAATGGTTCGATGGCCTGGTTTGCACAGTTAGCTACGCGATATGGCAAAAAAGAAACGCTCTCTCCGCTTGTCTGTGAACCGATGTCTCGTGTCAGTCTATAGGATTCCATCAACACTAAGCCCCAATCGAAGGGCATTGCCGAGGAGTACCCTCGACAATTGGCGCCGTCTGTGGGAACCCTGTCGGCACAAGATCGGTCATCAGCAGATCCAATCATGTCATCGGCAGCCTCATTGACACCGTCATCGCCACGTCTGGGAAGCCTGATTCGCTTCGGCTCCTATGAATTCACCCCGCACAGCG
The DNA here is from genome assembly GCF_022539505.1 of Lolium rigidum. Classification (NCBI taxonomy): domain Eukaryota; kingdom Viridiplantae; phylum Streptophyta; class Magnoliopsida; order Poales; family Poaceae; genus Lolium; species Lolium rigidum. The sequence goes on along the minus strand of NC_061509.1, from coordinate 253,190,581 downwards.
ACTCGTCTCGCTCGACCTTTTCTGATCTACAAGGAAACATGGAGATGACCTTCGGCAGCGTCCACTACAACGTCAACTCGGAAGGAGTCCTTCGACTGCTGGAACCACTCACCTCCAGATCGTCAGGTCCAAGCACGACGTCATTAGTCGACCTTTCGGCTGGTCTGACAGGCTCAACGAACTCGCCCGCGCCATCGACTCCTCGTTCGACGTCTTCCATGTCGGTTGGATCTGACAATCCCACATCTTCGGAGATGACTTCATACTACTGCTTGAACTGTGATACCAGGCACGGGCTAGGATCAAGCGACACACTGTTCATCTTCAATGCCCAGTACTCATCGGGAGAGGACAGTGTCGACAGCATCGTCCAAAGTGCCACCCGAAGAACGGCGCACCACCAGGTTTATGTTGCCAATAACACGAGGAACAGGGGGGACGGAGATCACACCCCCCGCTCCAGCAGACGAGCAAGTTTTGAGAACAGCGCCAGTAACAACAACAGCGATTACACCATCGCAGAGGAGGAGTGGGCAGCAGCCAGGGCAGCCGTGCTTAACAACACGCCGCTCCCTGCAGGAACCACGGTTGGAACCCTCAACGCTTACCGCTCCATGATACGTCTCAAACGTATCTATAATTTCTGATGTTCCATGCTAGTTTTATGACAATACTACATGTTTTGCTCACACTTTATAATGATTTTATGCATTTTCCGGAACTAACCTATTAACAAAATGCCGAGGTGTCAGTTCTTGTTTTCTGCTGTTTTTGGTTCCAGAAAGGCTGTTCGGGCAATATTCTCCGAATTCGACGAAACAAAAGCCAAACATCTTATTTCACCGAGACGGACCAGAACACCGAAGGGGAGCCGGAGAGGAGGCCCAGGGCCTCCACACCATAGGCTCGCGCGGGTGGGCCCCTGGCCGCGCCGGCCTATGGGGAGGGAGCCCCCTGGCTCCTCCGACTCCTCCTCTTCGCCTATAAAGTCCCTCGTGACCTAAAAACGCGATACCAATTGACGAAACTCCAGAAAGACTCTAGGGGCACTGCCGCCATCGCGATACTCCGTTTCGGGGGACAGTCTCTGTTCCGGCACGCCGCCGGGACGGGGAATTGCCCCCGGAGTCATCTCCATCTGCACCACCGCCATCTTCATCGCCGTTGCTGTCTCCCATGATGAGGAGGGAGTAGTTATGCCCCGAGGCTGAGGGCTCTACCGGTAGCTATGTGGTTCATCTCTCTCTCCCATGGTGTAATCTTTATGTGATCATGAGCTTTGTATCACTATTAATCTATGTGCTACTATAGTGATGTTATTAAAGTAGTCTATTCCTCCTCCATGATGTAATGTTGACAATGTGTGCATCATGTTGTACTTGGTGTAGGTTATGATTGTAATCTCTTGTACATTATGAAGTTAACTATTACTATGATAGTATTGATGCGATCTATTCCCCCTTTCATAGCTATTGTTGACAGTGTGTATGCTATGTTAGTACTCGGTCTAAATTGCAACGGTCTATTATGCACTCTAGAGGTTACTTTAATATGAACTCCGGATGTTGTGGAGCTTATTTACTCCGGCTTGAGGTGTGCTTTTGTAGCCCTACACAATGAATGGTGTTTGTTATCCAACAAGAGAGTGTAGAAAGTAGCATTTATTTATTCAGTTATGTGATCAATGTTGAGAGTGTCCACTAGTGAAAGTATGATCCCTAGGCCTTGTTTCTAAGCATTGAAACACCGTTTTCAACAAGTTCTGTTACATGTTTGCTTGCTGCCATCTTTATTTCAGATTGCAATTACTACTTACAATCATCCCTATTACTTGTATTTCACTATCTCTTCGCCGAACTAGTGCACCTATACATCTGACAAGTGTATTAGGTGTGTTGGGGACACAAGAGACTTCTTGTATCGTAATTGCAGGGTTGTTTGAGAGGGATATCTTTGACCTCTACCTCCTTGAGTTTGATAAACCTTGGGTGATTCACTTAAGGGAAACTTGCCGCTGTTCTACAAACCTCTGCTCTTGGAGGCCCAACACTGTCTACAGGAATAGAAGCGTGCGTAGACATCAAGCTATTTTCTGGCGCCGTTGCCGGGAGGTAAGGTAAAAGGTATTCACATCCTCCGACTACTAAGCTATTTTCTAGCACTGTTGCCGGTGTGTGAGTGCTCGAAGCTATTTCCTTTAGATCCTGCAATTGCATCTTTTTGTTTCTTGTTTTTATTTTTCACTAGTTAGGCATAATGGAAAAACTGTGAGCTTTTTAATCTATTTCCTGAGTTAAGACATGAATTGTGCGATGCGAAAATTAAAAAGCCTATGAAACCTTATTTGCATGCTAGTAGCAATGTTATTAGTATGAACGCAATTACTGCTAATACTATGGAGAAGTCTAAGCTTGGGGAAGCTAGTTTTTATGATCTTTTTAGCTTCCCATCTTTAGGGGAGAAAATTTGCTCTGATAATACTTTATCTCCCATGTGCGATAACTCTAATGATGCTTGTGATATTTTAAATCCACCTACTGAAAGTATTCCTTTCAAGATACCTATGAAAATTGTTGAACTTGCTATGAACAATTGCTATTTTTGAGATGGGACTGTCCATCCTAGTGATCATTTACTCTTTATACATGAATTATGCGAGTTGTTCGAGAGTGCAGGTATTTCAAAAGACCAAGTTAAGAGGAAGCTATTCTCTATATCTCTGAAGGGCAGAGCTGTGGAATGGTATAAGATGCTGAAGAATGGTCGATCTCTTGGTTGGGAGGAAATTGTACCTCTCTTGTATTCTAAATTTTATACTCCTCATGAAGTGCATATTGATAGGAATTACATTTATAACTTTTATCCTCGTGATGGAGAGAGTATTTCCCAAGCATGGGGGAGATTGAAGTCACTAATGCTCAAATGTCCCATTTATGAGCTCCCCCGTAATGTTATTATTAATAATTTTTATGCAAGGCTTTCAGGACACCACAAGGACTATCTAGATGCCTGTTTGGAGGGATCTTTCAAAAGCAAGGAGGTTGAAGCTAGATGGGATCTTCTTGAAAGAATTCAGGAGAATACTGAAGAATGGGAGAACGACAAAGGTAAAGAATCAGGTATAAACTATGAATATGAATGCATTAAGTCTTTCGCTCAAACTGTTGATTTTCAAGAGCTTAGTGCTAAATATGGTCTTGATCCTCAAATTATGGTCGATTGCTATAGAGCCTTTTCTTCTCATATTAATGTTCCTAAAGAAAATTGGTACATGTATCATGAACCTTTTAAAGACACTTGCATGAAAAATGAAATTGTTGTTAATGATTGCAATAAACATGCCCAAACTTCTGAAAATACTATTTCTTATAAGCATGTTAATTTTTGTGGAATGCATAGACCTTGTGGAATTAATCAAATCGAAGATGAATATTGTATCCATCATAGGAATGAAAAAACTAGAAAGTGGTATAGGGCTCTAGATGATCTTGGTGAAAAAGTTTGTGCCCTCTATCCTTTTATTTGTGAACTTTGCCATAGAGTAGGTCACTTTAATTTTCAATGCTCCTCCAATGATAATTCGAACCTCATGAGTGCTGCAAATTTGTATTGTGATGATGAAATTACTCCTAATCAGCATGATGAACTTACTTTATTTTTGTGGTGTGAAGAGTTATCAAGAAAAATTTCTTTGTTAGATATGAGTGATATTGATATTAATAGTGTCCTGCATGGGTGTCTTTCTTATTGCATTAATAATTGCCATACAAATACTTACATACAAAATATTTTAGAAGATGACACTTTGCCAAAATACGATAGGACCGCTGTGTGTTTTAAACTTATTAATGAAAAGGAGGAACCCTCCCAAGTTTCTTCTATTGTTTCTGAAAATAAATCAGGTTATGTGGAGAAGCCTACCTTCAAGCCTCTTCCTCCTAAAGAAGGGAACGAGGAGAAGGAAAAGAAGAAGAAGAAGAAGAAGAGGGGAAATAAAAAGAAAGAGGTAACGACATATCCCCGCGTGTATGAGATAACGATAGGTAACCGTAAGTATGTTGCTCCTAATGATTATTATGATAATGAATCTGAGTACAATGATCTTCCTATGCCCTTTACCTACATTAGTGATCATGATTTGAAAGAGCACACTACTTTTGATATTGAAAATCTATGGGAAACTAATTCTGAAAATGATGATGTTAATAATTGCCATAGTATTAGTACTATCCATGCTTCTTCCCATAATGATATAGAAAGCTCTAAGCTTGGGGATGAGGTGTTTGAAAATCCTTTTGCTACTGATGATTATATGCTTGATACATCTCCTTCTAGTAACAATGATGGTATGGTTACAGATGAACATACTGTGGAAGATAACTATTCTATTTCTTATGATGATATTATGCCTCCAATCTTTGACAATTATTATAAAGAATGCTATGACATAGGTTATAATTACCCTTATGAAACTTGTCATAGTTATGATGGGATTTCCAAAAACAATTCCCTTAGTATGCAACTTGTTTATCATGTTCAAATTCTTGATAATGATCCTGCTCCAATTACTATTAATGAGAAGAGTTCTTCTTATGCCAAAATTAATGATACTTTTATGCATATGAACCATTATAAGAATGTTTTAAGTGATGGTTATATTGTGGATTTCATCAATGATGCTACTGAAAGTTATTATGAGATAGGGAAACATGGTTATATGCATCTTAATAATATTAAGTTTCCATTCTTTATGTTGAGAATCTTGAAGTTGCGCTTGTGTTGCCTGATACGCGTACAACACGCGTCCGTTGGGAACCCCAAGAGGAAGGTGTGATGCGTACAGCGGCAAGTTTTCCCTCAGTACGAAACCAAGGTTTATCGAACCAGTAGGAGCCAAGAAGCACGTTGAAGGTTGATGGCGGCGAGATGTAGTGCGGCGCAACACCAGGGATTCCGGCGCCAACGTGGAACCTGCACAACACAACCAAAATACTTTGTCCCAACGTAACAGCGAGGTTGTCAATCTCACCGGCTTGCTGTAACAAAGGATTAGATGTATAGTGTGGAAAATGATTGTTTGCAGAGAACAGTAGAACAATTGCAGTAGATTGTATTTCAGATGTAAAGAATAGGACCGGGGTCCACAGTTCACTAGTGGTGTCTCTCCCATAAGATAAATAGCATGTTGGGTGAACAAATTACAGTTGGGCAATTGACAAATAGAGAGGGCATGACCATGCACATACATGATATGATGAGTATTGTGAGATTTAATTGGGCATTACGACAATGTACATAGACCGCTATCCAAGCATGCATCTATGCCTAAAAAGTCCACCTTCAGGTTATCATCCGAACCCCTTCCAGTATTAAGTTGAAAACAACAGACAATTGCATTAAGTATGGTGCGTAATGTAATCAATAACTACATCCTCGGATATAGCATCAATGTTTTATCCCTAGTGGCAACAACACATCCATAACCTTAGAGGTTTCTCTCACTCCCCGCATTCACGGAGACATGAACCCACTATCGACCATAAATACTCCCTCTTGGAGTTACTAGCATCAACTTGGCCGCAGCCTCTACTAATAACGGAGAGCATGCAAGATCATAAACAACACATAGATATAAATTGATAATCAACATAACATAGTATTCTCTATTCATCGGATCCCAACAAACACAACATATAGCATTACAGATAGATGATCTTGATCATGTTCGGCAGCTCACAAGATCTGACAATGAAGCACATAAGGAGAAGACAACCATCTAGCTACTGCTATGGACCCATAGTCCAGGGGTAGACTACTCACTCATCACTCCAGAGGCGACCATGGCGGTGTAGAGTCCCCCGAGAGATGAATCCCCTCTCCGGCAGGGGTGCCAGAGGCGATCTCCTGAATCCCCCGAGATGGGATTGGCGGCGACGGCGTCTCTGGAAGGTTTTCCGTATCGTGGCTCTCGGTACTGGGGGTTTCGCGACGAAGGCTATTTGTAGGCGGAAGGGCAGGTCAAGGGGCGTCACGAGGGGCCCACACCATAGGGTGGCGCGGCCAGGGCTTGGGCCGCGCCGCCCTATCATCTGGCCGCCTCGTGGCCCCACTTCGTTAGCTCTCCGGTCTTCTGGAAGCTTCGTGTGAAAATAGGCCCCTGGGCGTTGATTTCGTCCACTTCCGAGAATATTTCCTTACTAGGATTTCTGAAACCAAAAACAGCAGAAAACAGCAACTGGCTCTTCGGCATCTCGTTAATAGGTTAGTTCCAGAAAATGCATAAATATGACATAAAGTATGCATAAAACATGTAGATATCATCAATAATGTGGCATGGATACGTCGGAGACGTATCAGCATCCCCAAGCTTAGTTTCTGCTCGTCCCGAGCAGGTAAACGATAACAAAGATAATTTCTGGAGTGACATGCCATCATAACCTCGATCATACTATTGTAAGCATATGTAATGAATGCAGCGATCCAAACAATGTAAATGACATGAGTAAACAAATGAATCATAAAGCAAAGACTTTTCATGAATAGTACTTCAAGACAAGCATCAATAAGTCTTGCATAAGAGTTAACTCATAAAGCAATAATTCATAGTAGAGATATTGAAGCAACACAAAGGAAGATGAAGTTTCAGCGGTTGCTTTCAACTTATAACATGTATATCTCATGGATATTGTCAATATAAAGTAATATAACAAATGCAATATGCAAGTATGTAGGAATCAATGCACAGTTCACACAAGTGTTTGCTTCTTGAGGTGGAGAGAGATAGGTGAACTGACTCAACAATAAAAGTAAAAGAAAGGTCCTTCAAAGAGGAAAGCATCGATTGCTATATTTGTGCTAGAGCTTTGATTTTGAAAACAAGAAACAATTTTGTCAATGGTAGTAATAAAGCATATGTGTTATGTAAATTATATCTTACAAGTTGCAAGCCTCATGCATAGTATACTAATAGTGCCCGCACCTTGTCCTAATTAGCTCGGATTACCTGGATTATCATTGCAATGCACATGTTTTAACCAAGTGTCACAAAGGGGTACCTCTATGCCGCCTCGTACAAAGGTCTAAGGAGAAAGCTCGCATCTGATTTCTCGCTATTGATTATTCTCAACTTAGACATCCATACCGGGACAACATAGACAACAGATAATGGACTCCTCTTTAATGCATAAGCATGTAGCAACAATTAATTTTCTCATATGAGATTGAGGATATTTGTCCAAAACTGAAACTTCCACCATGGATCATGGCTTTAGTTAGCGGCCCAATGTTCTTCTCTAACATTATGCAATGCTCTAACCATTTTAGCGGTAAATCTCCCTTACTTCAGACAAGACGAACATGCATTGCAACTCACATGATATTCAACAAAGAATAGTTGATGGCGTCCCCAGGAACATGGCTATCGCACAACAAGCAACTTAATAAGAGATAAAGTGCATAAGTACATATTCAATACCACAATAGTTTTTAAGCTATTTGTCCCATGAGCTATATATTGTAAAGGTAGAGAATGGAAATTTTAAAGGTAGCACTCAAGCAATTTACTTTGGAATGTCGGAGAAATACATGTAGTAGGTAGGTATGGTGGACACAAATGGCATAGTGGTTGGCTCAAGTATTTGGATGCATGAGAAGTATTCCCTCTCGATACAAGGTTTAGGCTAGCAAGGTTATTTGAAACAAACACAAGGATGAAGCGGTGCAGCAAAACTCACATAAAAGACATATTGTAAACATTATAAGACTCTACACCGTCTTCCTTGTTGTTCAAACTCAATACTAGAAATTATCTAGACCTTAGAGAGACCAAATATGCAAACCAAATTTTAGCATGCTCTATGTATTTCTTCATTAATAGGTGCAAAGTATATGATGCAAGAGCTTAAACATGAGCACAACAATTTCCAAGTATCACATTATCCAAGACATTTTAGCAATTACTACATGTATCATTTTCCAATTCCAACCATATAACAATTTAATGAAGAAGAAACTTCGCCATGAATATTATGAGTAAAGCCTAAGGACATATTTGTCCATATGCAACAGCGGAGCATATCTCTCTCCCACACAATGAATGCTAGGATCCATTTTATTCAAACAAAACAAAAACAAAAACAAACCGACGCTCCAAGCAAAGCACATAAGATGTGATGGAATAAAAATATAGTTTCGGGGGAGGAACCCGATAATGTTGTCGATGAAGAAGGGGATGCCTTGGGCATCCCCAAGCTTAAACGCTTGAGTCTTCTTGATATATGCAGGGGTGAACCACCGGGGCATCCCCAAGCTTAGAGCTTTCACTCTCCTTGATCATGTTGTATCATCTCCCTCTCTTGATCCTTCAAAACTTCCTCCACACCAAACTCAAAACAACTCATTAGAGGGTTAGTGCACAATCAAAATATACATGTTCAGAGGTGACATAATCATTCTTAACACTTCTGGACATTTCACAAAGCTACTGAAAGTTAATGGAATCGAAATATCCATCAAGCATATCAAAACAGGCAATGCGAAATAAAAGGCAGAATCTATCAAAACAGAACAGTTCGTAAAGATGAATTTTATTGAGGCAACAGACTTGCTCAAATGAAAATGCTCAAATTGAATGAAAGTTGCGTACATATCTGAGGATCACTCACGTAAATTGGAATAATTTTCTGAGTTACCTACAGAGAATTTGGCCCAGATTCGTGACAGCAAAGAAATCTGTTTCTGCGCAGTAATCCAAATCTAGTATGAACCTTACTATCAACGATTTTACTTGGCACAACAATGCACAAAACTAAGATAAGGAGGTTGCTACAGTAGTAAACAACTCCCAAGACACAAAATAAAAACAAAATTACTGTAGTAAAAACATGGGTTGTCTCCCATAAGCGTTTTTCTTTAACGCCTTTCAGCTAGGCGCAGGAGGTGTATATCAAGTATTATCAAGAGACGAAGTGTCAACATCATAATTTGTTCTAATGATAGAATCAAAAGGTAACTTCATTCTCTTTCTAGGGAAGTGTTCCATACCTTTCTTGAGAGTAAATTGATATTTAATATTACCTTCCTTCATATCAATGATAGCACCAACAGTTCGAAGAAAAGGTCTTCCCAATATGATGGGACAAGATGGCATTGCATTCAATATCCAAGACAACAAACTCAACGGGGACAAGGTTATTGTTAACGGTAATGCGAACATTATCAACTTTCCCCAAAGGTTTCTTTGTAGAATGATCAGCAAGATTAACATCCAAATAACAATTTTTCAATGGTGGCAAGTCAAGCATATTATAAATCTTCTTATGCATAACAGAAATACTTGCACCAAGATCACATAAAGCATTACAATCAAAGTCATTGACCTTCATCTTAATGATGGGCTCCCAACCATCCTCTAGCTTCCTACGAATAGAAGCTTCGCGTTCTAGTTTCTCTTCTCTAGCTTTTATGAGAGCATTTGTAATATGTTTCGTGAAAGCCAAATTTATAGCGCTAGCATTAGGACTCTTAGCAAGTTTTTGTAAGAACTTTATAACTTCAGAGATGTGGTAATCATCAAAATTTAAACCATTATAATCTAAAGCAATGGGATCATCATCCCCAATGTTGGAAAAAATTTCAGCAGTTTTATCACAAGCAGTTTCAGCAGTTTTAGCAGTTTCAGGCAGTTTTTCGCGCTTTGCATTTGAAGTGGAAACATTGCTAACACCAATTCTTTTACCATTATTAGTACGAGGTGCAGCAACATGTGTAGCATTAGCATTACTAGTGGTGGTAATAGTCCAAACTTTAGCTATATTATCTTCTTTTTCATTTTCTTCTCTTTCCCACCTAGCACGCAATTCGGCCATCAATCTTATATTCTCATTAATTCTAACTTGGATGGCATTTGCTGTAGTAACAATTTTATTATTATGATTTTCATGAGGCATAACTTTCGATTTCAAAAGATCAACATCAGCAGCAAGACTATCGACTTTAGAAGCAAGTATATCAATTTTCCCAAGCTTTTCTTCAACAGATTTGTTAAAAGCAGTTTATGTACTAATAAATTCTTTAAGCATGGCTTCAAGTCCAGGGGGTGTGTTCCTATTATTGTTGTAAGAATTCCCATAAGAATTACCATAGCCGTTACCATTATTATAAGGATTTGGCCTATAGTTGTTACTAGAATTGTTCCGGTAAGCATTGTTGTTGAAATTATTATTTTTAATGTAGTTTTCATCAACATGTTCTTCTTGAGAAACCAATGAAGCTAACGGAACATAATTAGGATCAACATTAGTCCTATCATTCACAAGCATAGACATAATAGCATCAATCTTATCACTCAAGGAAGAGGTTTCTTCGACAGAATTTACCTTCTTACCTTGTGGAGCTCTTTCCAGTGTGCCATTCAGAGTAATTAATCATCATATTATCAAGAAGCTTTGTTGCTTCACCAAGAGTGATGGACATAAAGGTACCTCCAGCAGCTGAATCCAATAGGTTCCGCGAAGAAAAATTCAGTCCTGCATAAAAGGTTTGGATGATCATCCAAGTAGTCAGTCCATGGGTTGGGCAGTTTTTAATCAAAGATTTCATTCTTTCCCATGCTTGGGCAACATGCTCAGTATCCAATTGTTTAAAATTCATTATGCTACTCCTCAAAGATATAATTTTAGCAGGGGGATAATATCTACCAATAAAAGCATCCTTGCATTTAGTCCATGAATCAATACTATTCTTAGGCGAGAGATAGCAACCAATCTTTAGCTCTTCCTCTTAATGAGAAAGGGAACAATTTTAATTTAATAATGTCACCATCTACATCTTTATACTTTTGCATTTCACATAGTTCAACAAAATTATTGAGATGGGCAGCGAGCATCATCGGAACTAACACCAGAAAATTGCTCTCGCATAACAAGATTCAGTAAAGCAGGTTTAATTTCAAAGAATTCTGCTGTAGTAGCTGGTGGAGCAATAGGTGTGCATAAGAAATTATTATTATTTGTGGTTGTGAAGTCACACAACTTAGTATTTTCAGGAGTACCCATTTTAGCAATAGTAAATAAAGCAAACTAGATAAAGTAAATGCGAGTAACTAATTTTTTTTTGTGTTTTTGATATAGCAAACAAGATAGCAAATAAAGTAACCTAGCAACTATTTTTTTTGTGTTTTGATTTAGTGCAGCAAACAAAGTAGTAAATAAAATAAAGCAAGACAAAAACAAAGTAAAGAGATTGGATTGTGGAGACTCCCCTTGCAGCGTGTCTTGATCTCCCCGGCAACGGCGCCAGAAAACAGTCTTGATACGCGTACAGCACGCGACCGTTGGGAACCCCAAGAGGAAGGTGTGATGCGTACAGCGGCAAGTTTTCCCTCAGTACGAAACCAAGGTTTATCGAACCAGTAGGAGCCAAGAAGCACGTTGAAGGTTGATGGCGGCGAGATGTAGTGCGGCGCAACACCAGGGATTCCGGCGCCAACGTGGAACCTGCACAACACAACCAAAGTACTTTGTCCCAACGTAACAGTGAGGTTGTCAATCTCACCGGCTTGCTGTAACAAAGGATTAGATGTATAGTGTGAAAAATGATTGTTTGCAGAGAACAGTAGAACAATTGCAGTAGATTGTATTTCAGATGTAAAGAATAGGACCGGGTCCACAGTTCACTAGTGGTGTCTCTCCCATAAGATAAATAGCATGTTGGGTGAACAAATTACAGTTGGGCAATTGACAAATAGAGAGGGCATGACCATGCACATACATGATATAATGAGTATTGTGAGATTTAATTGGGAATTACGACAAAGTACATAGACCTCTATCCAGCATGCATCTATGCCTAAAAAGTCCACCTTCAGTTTATCATCCGAACCCCTTCCAGTATTAAGTTGAAAACAACAGACAATTGCATTAAGTATGGTGCGTAATGTAATCAATAACTACATCCTCGGACATAGCATCAATGTTTTATCCCTAGTGGCAACAGCACATCCATAACCTTAGAGGTTTCTCTCACTCCCCCAGATTCACGGAGACATGAACCCACTATCGAGCATAAATACTCCCTCTTGGAGTTACTAGCATCAACTTGGCCAGAGCCTCTACTAATAATGGAGAGCATGCAAGATCATAAACAACACATAGATATAAATTGATAATCAACATGACATAGTATTCTCTATTCATCGGATCCCAACAAACACAACATATAGCATTACAGATAGATGATCTTGATCATGTTCGGCAACTCACAAGATCCGACAATGAAGCACATAAGGAGAAGACAACCATCTAGCTACTGCTATGGACCCATAGTCCAGGGGTAGACTACTCACTCATCACTCCGGAGGCGACCATGGCGGTGTAGAGTCCTCCGGGAGATGAATCCCCTCTCCGGTAGGGTGCCGGAGGCGATCTCCTGAATCCCCCGAGATGGGATTGGCGGCGGCGGCGTCTCTGGAAGGTTTTCCGTATCGTGGCTCTCGGTACTGGGGGTTTCGCGACGAAAGCTATTTGTAGGCGGAAGGGCAGGTCAAGGGGCGTCACGAGGGGCCCACACCATAGGGTGGCGCGGCCAGGGCTTGGGCCGCGCCGCCCTATCATCTGGCCGCCTCGTGGCCCCACTTCGTTAGCTCTCCGGTCTTCTGGAAGCTTCGTGTGAAAATAGGCCCCTGGGCGTTGATTTCGTCCACTTCCGAGAATATTTCCTTACTAGGATTTCTGAAACCAAAAACAGCAGAAAACAGCAACTGGCTCTTCGGCATCTCGTTAATAGGTTAGTTCCAGAAAATGCATAAATATGACATAAAGTATGCATAAAACATGTAGATATCATCAATAATGTGGCATGGAACATAAGAAATTATCGATACGTCGGAGACGTATCATTGCCTTTCTATGCTTGTTGCATTATGCTTACATGACTTGTTTATTTACAAGATTCCTATGCATAGGAAGTGGGTTAGGCTTAAATTTGTTTCATACTTGCTTTTTGATGCTCTCTTTGCTTCAACTCTCATTCTTATGTGAGCATAATTAAAATTACTGAGCCCATCTTAATGGCTATAAAGAAACCCCTTCTTGGGAGATAACCCATGTTTTTATTTTGCTACTGTTTTGTTGTGTCTTGTAAGTTGTTACTACTGTAGCAACCTCTCCTTATCTTTATTTTATTGCATTGTTGTGCCAAGTAAAGTCTTTGATAGTAAGGTTGATACTAGATTTGGATTACTGCGCAGAAACAGATTTCTTGCTGTCACGAATTTGAGTAGCCCCTTTTGTAGGTAACTCAGGAAAATCTGCCAATTTACGTGAATGATCCTCGGATATGTATGCAACTTGCATTAAATTTGAGCATTTTCATCTGAGCAAGTTAAGTGCCTCTAAAAAATTCGTCTTTACGGACTGTTCTGTTTTGACAGATTCTGCCTTTTATTTCGCATTGCCTCTTTTGCTATGTTGGATGGATTTCTTTGTTCCATTAACTTTCAGTAGCTTTGTGCAATGTCCAGAAGTGTTAAGAATGATTATATCACCTCTGAACATGTGAATTTTTGATTATGCACTAACCCTCTAATAAGTTTGTTTTGAGTTTGGTGTGGAGGAAGTTTTCAAGGATCAAGAGAGGAGGATGATACAATATGATCAAGAAGAGTGAAAACTCTAAGCTTGGGGATGCCCCCGTGGTTCATCCCTGCATATTTCATGAAGACTCAAGCATCTAAGCTTGGGGATGCCCAAGGCATCTCCTTCTTCATCGACAACTTATCAGGTCACCTCTAGTGAAACTATATTTTTATTCCATCACATCTTATGTGCTTTACATGGAGCGTCTGTATATTTTTATTTTTGTTTTTGTTTGAATAAAATCGGATCCTAGCATTCTTTGTGTGGGAGAAAGACATGCTCCGCTGTTGCATATGAACACTGGTGTTCTTTGCGTTACTTTTAATGTTCATGGCGAAGGTTGAAACTGCTTCGTTCATTATTATTTGGTTGGAAACAGAAAATGCTTCATGTGGTAATTGGTATATTGTCTTGAATAATTTGATACTTGGCAATTGGTGTGCTCAAATAGATCATGTTTAAGCTCTTGCATCATGTACTTTGCACCTATTAGTGAAGAACTACCATAGAGCTTGTTGAAATTTGGTTTGCATGATTGGTCTCTCTAAAGTCTAGATATTTTCTGGTGAGGTATTTGAACAACAAGGAAGACAGTGTAGAGTCTTATAATGCTTGCAATATGTTCTTATGTAAGTTTTGCTGTACCGGTTGACTGTCTACAACTGGCGCGTGGTTGACGTGGGAGGAAATCTCTGTGGTGTAGCTTTTCGTTCCCCGGCAATGGCGCCAGAAAATAGCTTGATGTCTACTCACGCTTCTTTTCCTGTAGACAGTGTTGGGCCTCCAAGAGCAGAGGTTTGTAGAACAGCAGCAAGTTTTCCCTTAAGTGGATCACCCAAGGTTTATCGAACTCAGGGAGGAAGAGGTCAAAGATATCCCTCTCGAGCAACCCTGCAATCACGATACAAGAAGTCTCTTGTGTCCCCAACACACCTAATACACTTGTCATATGTATAGGTGCACTAGTTCGGCGAAGAGATAGTGAAATACAAGTGGTATGAATGAATATGAGCAGTAGTAACGGCGCTTAAAAATAGCTTGCTGGCGTGCGATTGATGGTGGTAATATTGCAGGAAGTAAAGATGCGATAGAGAACAAGTAAATAAGCGATGATTGCAGTATTTGGAAACAAAGCCTAGGGATCATACTTTCACTAGTGGACACTCTCAACATTGATCACATAATAAAACCACTCTACACTCTCTTGTTGGATGATGAACACCATTAATTGTGTAGGGCTACAAGAGCACCTCAATGCCGGAGTTAACAAGCTCCACAACATTCGATGTTCATATTTAAATAACCTTAGAGTGCATGATAGACCAACGCAATTATACCAAGTACTAACATAGCATGCACACTCGTCACCGACAGTACTATGAAAGGAGGAATAGATCACATCAATACTATCATAGTAATAGTTAACTCCATAATCTACAAGAGATTACAATCATAAACTACGCCAAGTACTACATGATGCACACACTTGTCACCATTACATCATGGAGGAGGAATAGAGTACTTTAATAACATCACTAGAGTAGCACATAGATTAATAGTGATACAAAGCTCATATGAATCTCAATCATGTAAGGCAGCTCATGAGATCATTGTATTGAAGTACATGGGAGAGATATTAACCACATAGCTACCGGTACAGCCCCTTAGCCTCGATGGAGAACTATTCCCTCCTCATGGGAGACAGCAGCGTTGATGAAGATGGCGGTGGTGTCGATGGAGATGCCTTCCGGGGGCACTTCCCCGTCCCGGCGGCGTGCCGGAACAGAGACTCCTGTCCCCCAGATCTTGGCTTCGCGATGGCGGCGGCTCTGGAAGGTTTCTCGTACCGTGGCTTATTCTTCCCGAAGATTTAGGTCAGGAGGCTTCTTATAGGCGGAGAATCGGAGTCGGAAGGGTTACGGGGGCGCCACACAACAGGGGGGCCCCCCCCTTGGCCGCGCCGGCCACCTGTGTGGTGGGCCTGTGGCTCTCCTCTGGTCCCTCTCGGGTGTTCTGGAAGCTTCGTGGAATTATAAGATGCTGGGCGTTGATTTCGTCCAATTCGGAGAATATTTCCTTACTAGGATTTCTGAAACCAAAAACAGCAGAAAACAGGAACTGGCACTTCGGCATCTCGTCAATTGGTTATTTCCGGAAAACGCATCAAAATGATATAAAGTGTGAACAAAACATGTAGGTATTGTCATAAAACAAGCATGGAACATCAGAAATTATAGATACGTTGGAGACGTATCAGCATCCCCAAGCTTAGTTCCTACCCATCCTCGAGTAGGTAAACGATAAAAGAATAATTTCTGAAGTGACATGCTACCAACATAATCTTGATCATACTATTGTAAAGCATATGAGATGAATGCAGCGATTCAAAGCAATGGTAAAGACAATGATTAAGCAACTGAATCATATAGCAAAGACTTTTCATGAATAGTACTTTCAAGACAAGCATCAATAAGTCTTGCATAAGAGTTAACTCATAAAGCAATAAATTCGAAGTAAAGGCATTGAAGCAACACAAAGGAAGATTAAGTTTCAGCGGTTGCTTTCAACTTGTAACATGTATATCTCATGGATATTGTCAACATAAAGTAATATAATAAGTGCAATAAGCAAGTATGTAAGAATCAATGCACAGTTAACACAAGTGTTTGCTTCTTAGATGGAAGGAAGTGGGTAAACTGACTCAACATAAAAGTAGAAGAATGGCCCTTCGCAGAGGGAAGCATTGATTGCTATATTTGTGCTAGAGCTTTTATTTTGAAAACAAGAGAGAGCATAAAAGTAAAGTTTTGAGAGGTGTTTGTTGTTGTCAACGAATGGTAGTGGGCACTCTAACCCCCTTGCCAGAAAAACCTTCAAAGAGCGGCTCCCATGAAACATTTTTATTTTTGGGTGGCACTCCTTCCAACCTTGCTTTCACAAACCATGGCTAACCAAATCCTCGGGTGCCTTCCAACAATCTCATACCATGAAGGAGTGCCTTTTTATTTTAGTTTTATTTAGATGACACTCCTCCCCACCTTTGCTTTCTCAAGCCATGGCTAACCGAATCCTCGGGTGCTATCCAACAATCACATACCATGGAGGAGTGTCTATTTTTTTTGTAAAATTATGAAGGTTAATTAATTTGGGACTGGGAATCCCATTGCCAGCTCTTTTCGCAAAATTATTGGATAAGCGGATGAAGCCACTAGTCCATTGGTGAAAGTTGCCCAACAAGATTGAAAGATAAACACCACATACTTCCTCATGAGCTATAAAACATTGACACAAATCAGAGATGATAAATTTTGAAGTGTTTAAAGATAGCACTCAAGCAATTTACTTTGGAATGGCAGAGAAATACCATGTAGTAGGTAGGTATGGTGGACACAAATGGCATAGTTCTTGGCTCAAGGATTTTGGATGCATGAGAAGTAATCCCTCTCAATACAAGGCTTAGGCTAGCAAGGTTGTTTGAAGCAAACACAAGTATGAACCGGTACAGCAAAACTTACATAAGAATATATTGCAAGCATTATAAGACTCTACACTATCCTCCTTGTTGCTCAATCCCTTACCAGAAAATATCTAGACCTTAGAGAGACCAATCATGCAAACCAAATTTTAGCAAGCTCTATGTATTTCTTCACTAATAGGTGCAAAGTATATGATGCAAGAGATTAAACATGATCCATATGAGCACAACAATTGCCAAGTATCAAATTATTCAAGACATTATACAAATTACCACATGTAGCATTTTCTGTTTCCAACCGTATAACAATTAACGAAGCAGTTTCAACCTTCGCCATGAACATTAAAAGCTAAGAACGCATGTGTTCATATGAACCAGCGGAGCGTGTCTCTCTCCCACACAAGCATTTATTCAGAGAATGAAAATAACAAAAACGAAAATAAAAGCACACAGACGCTCCAAGTAAAGTACATAAGATGTGACCGAATAAAAATATAGTTTCAAGAGAAGAAACCTGATAAATTGTTGATGAAGAAGGGGATGCCTTGGACATCCCCAAGCTTAGATGCTTGAGTCTTCTTGAAATATGCAGGGATGAACCACGGGGGCATCCCCAAGCTTAGACTTTTCACTCTTCTTGATCATATATCATCCTCCTCTCTTGACCCTTGAAAACTTCCTCCACGCCAAACTCAAAACAAACTCATTAGAGGGTTAGTGCATAATCAAAAATTCACATGTTCAGAGGTGAAACAATCATTCTTAACACTTCTGGACATTGCACAAAGCTACTGAAAGTTAATGGAACAAAGAAATCCATTCAACACATCAAAACTGGCAATGCGAAATAACAGGCAGAATCTGTCAAAACAGAATAGTTCGTAAAGAAGAATTTTTTAGAGGCACTAGACTTGCTCAGATGAAAATGCTCAAATTGAATGAAAGTTGCGTACATATCTGAGGATCACTCACGTAAATTGGCAGATTTTTCTGAGTTACCTACAGAGACTACTGCTCAAATTCGTGACAGCAAGAAATCTGTTTCTACGCAGTAATCCAAATCTAGTATGAACCTTACTATCAAAGACTTTACTTGGCACAACAATGCAATAAAATAAAGATAAGGAGAGGTTGCTACAGTAGTAACAACTTCCAAGACTCAAATATAAAACAAAAGTACTGTAGTAAAATAAACACATGGGTTATCTCCCAAGAAGTGCTTTCTTTATAGCCATTAAGATGGGCTCAGCAATTTTAATGATGCACTCGCAAGAAATTAAGAGTTGAAGCAAAAGAGAGCATCAAGAAGCAAATTCAAAGCAAATTTAAGTCTAACCCACTTCCTATGCATAGGAATCTTGTAAATAAACAAGTCATGTAGGCATAATGCAATAAAATACCACTATCATTATAATCATCATAAATAGGAGGCAAAGTATCATCAAAGAAAATTTTCTCCTCAATTCTTGGGGGACTAAAAATATCATGCTCATCAAAACCAGCTTCCCCTAGCTTAGAATTTTCCATATCATTAGCAACAATGGTGTTCAAAGTGTTCATACTAATATGTTCCATGGGTTTTTTAATTTTCGCATCAAACCATCCATGTCTTAATTCAGGAAATAGATTAAAAAGCTCCATGTTGCTTTCCATTATGCCTAGCTAGTGAAAAACGAGAAATAAAAAGTTGCAATTGCAGGATCTAAAGGAAATAGCTTCGAGCACTTACAACGGTACCAGAAAATAACTTAGTTACCTGGGACCAGCGTGTGAATGCCTTTTACCTTTCCTCCCCGGCAACGGCGCCAGAAAATACTTGACTGTCTACAACTGGCGCGTGGTTGACGTGGGAGGAAATCTCTGTGGTGTAGCTTTTCGTTCCCCGGCAACGGCGCCAGAAAATAGCTTGATGTCTACTCACACTTCTTTTCCTGTAGACAGTGTTGGGCCTCCAAGAGCAGAGGTTTGTAGAACAGCAGCAAGTTTTCCCTTAAGTGGATCACCCAAGGTTTATCGAACTCGGGGAGGAAGAGGTCAAAGATATCCCTCTCGAGCAACCCCGCAATCACGATACAAGAAGTCTCTTGTGTCCCCAACACACCTAATACACTTGTCAGATGTATAGGTGCACTAGTTCGGCGAAGAGATAGTGAAATACAAGTGGTATGAATGAATATGAGCAGTAGTAACGGCGCCAGAAAATAGCTTGCTGGCGTGCAGTTGATGGTGGTAATATTGCAGGAAGTAAAGATGCAGTAGAACAGTAAATAAGCGATGATTGCAGTATTTGGAAACAAAGCCTACGGATCATACTTTCACTAGTGGACACTCTCAACATTGATCACATAATAAAACCACTCTACACTCTCTTGTTGGATGATGAACACCATTAATTGTGTAGGGCTACAAGAGCACCTCAATGCCGGAGTTAACAAGCTCCACAACATTCGATGTTCATATTTAAATAACCTTAGAGTGAATGATAGACCAACGAAATTATACCAAGTACTAACATAGCATGCACACTGTCACCGACAGACTATGAAAGGAGGAATAGATCACATCAATACTATCATAGTAATAGTTAACTCCATAATCTACAAGAGATTACAATCATAAACTACGCCAAGTACTACATGATGCACACACTGTCACCATTACATCATCGAGGAGGAATAGAGCACTTTAATAACATCACTAGAGTAGCACATAGATTAATAGTGATACAAAGCTCATATGAATCTCAATCATGTAAGGCAGCTCATGAGATCATTGTATTGAAGTACATGGGAGAGAGATTAACTACATAGCTACCGGTACAGCCCCTTAGCCTCGATGGAGAACTACTCCCTCCTCATGGGAGACAGCAGCGTTGATGAAGATGGCGGTGGTGTCGATGGAGATGCCTTCCGGGGGCACTTCCCCGTCCCGGCGGCGTGCCAGAACAGAGACTCCTGTCCCCCAGATCTTGGCTTCGCGATGGCGGCGGCTTTGGAAGGTTTCTCGTACCGTGGCTTATTCTTCCCGAAGATTTAGGTCAGGAGGCTTCTTATAGGCGGAGAATCGGAGTCGGAAGGGTTACGGGGGCGCCACACAACAGGGGGGCACCCCCCCCTTGGCCGCGCCGGCCACCTGTGTGGTGGGCCTGTGGCTCTCCTCTGGTCCCTCTCGGGTGTTCTGGAAGCTTCGTGGAATTATAAGATGCTGGGCGTTGATTTCGTCCAATTCCGAGAATATTTCCTTACTAGGATTTCTGAAACCAAAAACAGTGATGTTATTAAAGTAGTCTATTCCTCCTCCATGATGTAATGTTGACGAGTGTGTGCATCATGTAGTACTTGGCATAGGTTATGATTGTAATCTCTTGTAGATTATGAAGTTAACTATTACTATGATAGTATTGATGCGATCTATTCCCCCTTTCATAGCTATTGTTGACGAGTGTGTATGCTATGTTAGTACTCGGTCTAAATTGCAACGGTCTATTATGCACTCGGAGGTTACTTTAATATGAACTCCGGATGTTGTGGAGCTTGTTTACTCCGGCTTGAGGTGTGCTTTTGTAGCCCTACACAATGAATGGTGTTTGTTATCCAACAAGAGAGTGTAGAAAGTAGCATTTATTTATTCAGTTATGTGATCAATGTTGAGAGTGTCCACTAGTGAAAGTATGATCCCTAGGCCTTGTTTCTAAGCATTGAAACACCGTTTTCAACAAGTTATGTTACATGTTTGCTTGCTGCCATCTTTATTTCAGATTGCAATTACTACTTACAATCATCCATATTACTTGTATTTCACTATCTCTTTGCCGAACTAGTGCACCTATACATCTGACAAGTGTATTAGGTGTGTTGGGGACACAAGAGACTTCTTGTATCGTAATTGCAGGGTTGCTTGAGAGGGATATCTTTGACCTCTACCTCTCTGAGTTCGATAAACCTTGGGTGATTCACTTAAGGGAAACTTGTTGCTGTTCTACAAACCTCTGCTCTTGGAGGCCCAACACAGTCTATAGGAATATTAGACATCACTCCATATTGGAGAAAAACCGGGAGCGACTATCCAAAGAGCAAGCCACCCTCGAGAGACGCCTATCCACGGCAGACTAATCTAGTGAATGACGGAGAGGCTCGCGAGGAAGCACCTCTCCAAGCACTCAAGGGACAGGCAAGCACCGATCAAGATTATCCAGGCTCTCGAAAGATGACGCCAGAGAAATAACGTCAAATATGACCAAGTCCTTTATGACCACGGACACCGCGGGCATGCCACGACCAAAAATCGTCGCGGGAGCGACTGCCAATCTCGCTGCATACCTCATCAATCAGCGCCCTGAAGGTTCCATGGCTCAAGCCCATCGAGGTGCCCTAGAAAGTCTCGCAATATTGGGAGACAATCTGGTCCCGCGGAAGGAAAAGACCATGTTGCAGGCTAGTGGCTCAAAGCATCATGCGAGAGACGCTCGAGATGAAATCACCCAGAGCAGAATCGACAAAGCAAGGCGACGACGCGCAGCTAGGGAGGAATATGATAGTGATTCTTTGGATGAGAGTCAGGAGAACGACGGCGAGCTAAGGGGAGCCGATTGTTTAAGCTACAAAATCCGCGACGCGATGCCACCCAGAAAGTTCAAACCCATCCCTACTGACGCTGCCAAATACGATGGGCAGCAGGAGCCAAGGTCCTGGATAGACGACTATTTACAGACTGTGATCCTGCACAAAGGAAATCAGATAGCAGCAATGCAGTGCTTGCAGCTTTACCTGAAGGATTCGGCGCGAGCCTGGTTAAGAGGCCTGCCGAAGGGTTCCATCAAATCATGGGACGACCTAGTAGACGCTTTCGTTGCCAATTTCCAAGCAACATAAAAAAAGGCCCGTCGGGATTGAGGAGTTACGGCATTGCCAGCAAAAGCAGAAGGAATCGATGCGTGCATACATCGGGAGATTCACCAAGCTCCTAAACGCTGCCGAAGATGTATCTGTCGACAGAGCAATCGACGCCTTCAGTGATGGCATCCGACGTGAAAGCTACATAGAGGAACTCGGGCGCAAAAAGCCAAAAACCATAACCAAGTTAATGGAAATCGCCAACAGCTGGGCTGATGGCGAGGACAACGTACGAAAGCCACGACAACGCAGTGACGACGAAGACGACGACCAGCCGAAGCACGACTCGGGTGGACGAAGGGATCGCCACAAGAAGAGGAAAACCCGCAGCTATGACGATAGTAACCTGGTAGCCGCAGGATACTCTGATCGGCAGGATGATCGGTATGACGACAGACGAGACGATCGGCATGACGGCAACCGGAACAACTCTGGAAACCGTGGCAACTACAAATCACGACCACAGAGGACTCCCGAACTACCCTACACCGAGCAGATCAATGCTCCCTGTTACTTGCACTCGTGCGTTGATTCTAAGGACAACAAAACGAAGTCAAGCCACATGCTCAGAGATTGTAGGCAGTTCATTGACATGCAGAAACTCATCCAGCAGCAGCAACAACCACCACCACCTCCACCGCAGCATCAGATCCAGCAGGCCCAACCTCATCAACCCAATGAGGCGTTTCCACCACCACGTGGGCAGATGAGCATGATCCACAGGACAGACGTTTCAAGGAGAGAAATGAAGAAGCTCACCCGAGAAATCAATCTGGCAGAAAGTATCATGGCGAACATCCCTGCTAGGGATGGATTGAGAGAAGCTTTCACAATGGAAAATGAAAAAAAAGAGTATGTCGAGTGGTCGTCCCTGAACATAATTAACGTTCAGTCGAGCAGATCACCCGATGACCATACCAAAACCAGGACACGCTGCCTTAGTAGTTGATACGTCTCCGACGTATCGATAATTTCTTATGTTCCATGCCACATTATTGATGTTATCTACATGTTTTATGCACACTTTATGTCATATTCGTGCATTTTCTGGAACTAACCTATTAACAAGATGCCGAAGTGCCAATTCCTGTTTTCTGATGTTTTTGGTTTCAGAAATCCTAGTAACGAAATATTCTCGGAATCGGACGAAATCAACGCCAAAGATCTTAGAATCCCCGGAAGCATCCAGAACACACGAGAGGGACCAGAGGGGGGCACAGGCCCACCACACCATACCTCGGCGCGGCCTAGGGGGCCCGCGCCCCCTATGGTTTGGCCAGCCCTTCGACCCTCTGGCGCCGCCTCTTCGCCTATATAAAGCCCCTGGATCGAAAACCCTAAGGCGTTCGACGAAACCCACAGAAACCTTCCAGAGCCGCCGCCATCGCGAAGCCAAGATCTGGGGGACAGGACTCTCTGTTCCGTCACGCCGCCGGGACGGGGAAGTGCCCCCGGAAGGCTTCTCCATCGACACCGCTGCCATCTCCACCGCCATCTTCATCACTGCTGCTGCTCCCATGAGGAGGGAGTAGTTCTCCATCGAGGCTCGGGGCTGTACCGGTAGCTATGTGGTTAATCTCTCTCCTATGTACTTCAATACAATGATCTCATGAGCTGCTTTACATGATTGAGATCCATATGATGAGCTTTGTATCGCTACTAGTTGTGTGCTACTCATGTGATGTTATTAAAGTAATCTATTCCTCCCGCATGGTGTAAAGGTGACTAGTGTGTGCACCATGTGGTTCTTGTCGTAGGCTATGATCATGATCTCTTGTAGATTGTGGAGTTAATTATCATTATGATAGTATTGATGTGATCTATTCCTCCTTCATAGTGTAATGTGGACGAGTGTGTGCACTATGTTAGTTCTTGGTTTATTTTGCAATGATCTATTATGCTCTAAGGTTATTTAAATATGAACATTATTGTGGAGCTTGTTAACTCCGGCATTGAGGGTTCGTGTAATCCTACGCAATGTGTTCATCATCCAACAAAAGAGTGTATGTAGCACATATGAGAAAGAGTTATTTATTATGCGATCAATGTTGAGAGTGTCCACTAGTGAAAGTATGATCCCTAGGCCTTGTTCCTAAATACTGCTATCACTCGCTTGTTTACTTGTTTCTATCGTGTTACTACCGCTGCGTTACTACCGCTTGTTTACTACACGCCAGACAAGCTATTTTCTCGGCACCGTTACTACTGCTCATACTTATTCATACCACCCGTATTTCACTATCTCTTCGCCGAACTAGTGCACCTATTAGGTGTGTTGGGGACACAAGAGACTTCTTGCTTTGTGGTTGCGGTGGTTGCATGAGAGGGATATCTTTGACCTCTTCCTCCCCGAGTTCGATAAACCTTGGGTGATCCACTTAAGGGAAAACTTGCTGCTGTTCTACAAACCTCTGCTCTTGGAGGCCCAACACTGTCTACAGGAAAAGGAGGGGGCGTAGACATCAAGCTATTTTCTGGCGCCGTTGCCGGGGAGGAAAGGTAAAAGGCACTCATACTTCGGTTCCAGGTAAAGTACTTTTCTGGCGCCATTGTGTTTGTGCTCGAAGCTATTTCCTTTAGATCCTGCAATTGCAACTTTTTGTTTCTTGTTTACACTAGTAAGGCATAATGGAAAACATCTGTGAGCTTTTCATTCTATTTCCTGAGTCAAGACATGAATGGTTTAATGCGAAAATTAAAAAACCTATGGAATCTTATTTGCATGCTGGTAGTAATATTAGTATGAACGCTTTGAACACCATTGTTGATAATAATAGGGAAAGTTCTAAGCTTGGGGAAGCTGGTTTTGATGAGCATGATCTTTTTAGTCCACCAAGCATTGAGGAGAAAATTTTCTTTGATGATACTTTGCCTCCTATTTATGATGATTATAATGATAGTGGTCTTTTGGTGCCACCTACTATGGAGAGTAAATTTTGTTGTGATTATACTATGCCTCCTACACTTGATGAGAATAATAATGATAGCTACTTTGTTGAATTTGCTCCTACTACAATTAATAAGAATAACTATGCTTTTGTTGGGAGTAGTACTAATTTTATGCATGAGACTCATGATAAGAATGTTTCATTTGATAGTTATATTGTTGAGTTTGCTCATGACACTACTGAAAGTTATTATGAGAGAGGAAAATATGGTTGTAGAAATTTTCATGTTACTAAAACACCTCTCTATGTGCTGAAATTTTTGAAGCTACACTTGTTTTATCTTCCTATGCTTGTTACTTTGCTCTTCATGAACTTGTTTATTTACAAGATTCCTATGCATAGGAAGCATGTTAGACTTAAATGTGTTTTGAATTTGCCTCTGGATGCTCTCTTTTGCTTCAACTACTATTTCTTGCGAGTGCATCATTAAAACTGCTGAGCCCATCTTAATGGCTATAAAGAAAGAACTTCTTGGGAGATAACCCATGTGTTATTTTGCTACAGTACTTTGTTTTATATTTGTGTCTTGGAAGTTGTTTACTACTGTAGCAACCTCTCCTTATCTTAGTTTTGTGTTTTGTTGTGCCAAGTAAAGTCTTTGATAGTAAAGTCAATACTAGATTTGGATTACTGCGCAGAAACTGTTTTCTTTGCTGTCACGAATCTGGGAAAAATTCTCTGTAGGTAACTTAGAAAATTATGCCAATTTATGTGAGTGATCCTCAGATATGTACGCAACTTTCATTCAATTTGGGCATTTTCATCTGAGCAAGTCTGGTGCCATTTTAAAATTCGTCTTTACGGACTGTTCTGTTTTGACAGATTCTGCCTTTTATTTCGCATTGCTTCTTTTGCTGTGTCGGGTGGATTTCTTTGTTCAATTACCTTCCAGTAACTTTGGGAAATGTCCAGAAGTGTTAAGAATGATTGTGTCACCTCTGAACATGTGAGTTTTTGATTACGCACTAACCCTCTAATGAGTTTGTTTCGAGTTTGATGTGGAGGAAGTTTTCAAGGGTCAAGAGAGGAGGATGATATACTATGATCAAGAAGAGTGAAAGCTCTAAGCTTGGGGATGCCCCGGTGGTTCACCCCTGCATATTTCAAGAAGACTCAAGCATCTAAGCATGGGGATGCCCAAGGCATCCCCTTCTTCATCGACAAATTATCAGGTTCCTTCTCTTGAAACTATATTTTTATTCGGTCACATCTTATGTGCTTTACTTGGAGCGTCTGTTTGTTTTTGTTTTTGTTTGTGTTTGAATAAATTGGATTACATCATGCTTGTGTGGGAGAGAGACACGCTCCACTGGTTCGTATGAACACATGTGTTCTTAGCTCATAATATTCATGGCGAAGTTTCCTCTTCGTTAAATTGTTATATGGTTGGAATTGGAAAATGATACATGTAGTAATTGCTATAATGTATTGGGTAATGTGATACTTGGCAATTGTTGTGCTCATGTTTAAGCTCTTGCATCATATGCTTTGCACCTATTAATAAAGAATACATAGAGCATGCTAAAATTTGGTTTGCATAATTGGTCTCTCTAAGGTCTAGATAATTTCTAGTAAGGTGTTTGAACAACAAGGAAGACGATGTATAGTCTTATAATGCTTGTAATATGTCTATTATGTGAGTTTTGCTGTACTAGTTCATACTTGTGTTTGCCTCAAACAACCTTGCTAGCCTAAACCTTGTATCGAGAGGGAATACTTCTCATGCATCCAAATCCTTGAGCCAAACAACACTATGCCATTTGTGTCCACCATACCTACCTACTACATGGTATTTTCTGCCATTCCAAAGTAAATTGCTTGAGTGCTACCTTTAAACAATTCAAAATTATCACCTCTGATTTGTGTCAATGTTTTATAGCTCATGAGGAAGTATGTGGTGTTTATCTTTCAATCTTGTTGGGCAACTTTCACCAATGGACTAGTGGCTTCATCCGCTTATCCAATAATTTTGCAAAAAGAGCTGGCAATGGGATTCCCAGTCCCAAATTAATTAACAAAAATAGACACTCCTCCATGGTATGTGATTGTTGGACGGCACCCGAAGGATTCGGTTAGCCATGGCTTGTGTAAGCAAAGGTTGGGAGGAGTGTCGTCATAATAAAACTAAAATAAAAAGGCACTCCTTCATGGTATGAGATTGTTGGTAGGCACCCGAGGATTCGGTTAGCCATGGTTTGTGAAAGAAAGGTTGGAAGGAGTGCCACCCAATAAAATAAAATGGGAGCCGCTCTTTGAAGGTTTGTCTGGCAAGGGGGTTAGAGTGCCCACTACCATTCGTTGACAACAACAAACACCTCTCAAAATTTTACTTTTATGCTCTCTTTATGTTTTCAAAACCAAAGCTCTAGCACAAATATAGCAATCGATGCTTTCCTCTTCGAAGGACCATTCTTTTACTTTTATTGTTGAGTCAGTTCACCTATTTCTCTCCACCTCAAGAAGCAAACACTTGTGTGAACTTTGCATTGATTCCTACATATTTGCATATTGCATTTGTTATATTGCTTTGCATTGACAATTATCCATGAGATATACATGTTATAAGTTGAAAGCAACCGCTGAAACTTCATCTTCCTTTGTGTTGCTTCAATGCTTCTACTATGAATTATTGCTTTATGAGTTAACTCTTATGCAAGGCTTATTGATGCTTGTCTTGAAGTGCTATTCATGAAAAGTCTTTGCTTTATGATTCAGTTGTTTACTCATGTCATTACCATTGTTTTGATCGCTGCATTCACTACATATGCTTTACAAATAGTATGATCAAGTTTATGATGGCATGTCACTCCAGAAATTATCTTTGTTATCGTTTTTCCTGCTCGGGACGAGCAGAACTAAGCTTGGGGATGCTGATACGTCTCCGACGTATCGATAATTTCTTATGTTCCATGCCACATTATTGATGTTATCTACATGTTTTATGCACACTTTATGTCATATTCGTGCATTTTCTGGAACTAACCTATTAACAAGATGCCGAAGTGCCGGTTCCGTTTTATCGCTGTTTTTGGTTTCAGAAATCTTAGTAACGAAATATTCTCGGAATCGGACGAAATCAACGCCAAAGATCTTAGAATCCCCGGAAGCATCCAGAACACACGAGAGGGACCGAGGGGGGCACAGGCCCACCACACCATACCCTGGCGCGGCCTAGGGGGGGCCCGCGCCCCCCTATGGTTTGGCCAGCCCTTCGACCCTCTGGCGCCGCCTCTTCGCCTATATAAAGCCCCTGGATCGAAAACCCTGAGGCGTTCGACGAAACCCACAGAAACCTTCCAGAGCCGCCGCCATCGCGAAGCCAAGATCTGGGGGACAGGACTCTCTGTTCCGGCACGCCGCCGGGACGGGGAAGTGCCCCCGGAAGGCTTCTCCATCGACACCGCTGCCATCTCCACCGCCATCTTCATCACCGCTGCTGCTCCCATGAGGAGGGAGTAGTTCTCCATCGAGGCTCGGGGCTGTACCGGTAGCTATGTGGTTAATCTCTCTCCTATGTACTTCAATACAATGATCTCATGAGCTGCTTTACATGATTGAGATCCATATGATGAGCTTTGTATCGCTACTAGTTGTGTGCTACTCATGTGATGTTATTAAAGTAATCTATTCCTCCTGCATGGTGTAAAGGTGACTAGTGTGTGCACCATGTGGTTCTTGTCGTAGGCTATGATCATGATCTCTTGTAGATTGTGGAGTTAATTATCATTATGATAGTATTGATGTGATCTATTCCTCCTTCATAGTGTAATGTGGACAAGTGTGTGCACTATGTTAGTTCTTGGTTTATTTTGCAATGATCTATTATGCTCTAAGGTTATTTAAATATGAACATTATTGTGGAGCTTGTTAACTCCGGCATTGAGGGTTCGTGTAATCCTACGCAATGTGTTCATCATCCAACAAAAGAGTGTATGTAGCACATATGAGAAAGAGTTATTTATTATGCGATCAATGTTGAGAGTGTCCACTAGTGAAAGTATGATCCCTAGGCCTTGTTCCTAAATACTGCTATCACTGCTTGTTTACTGTTTTACTATGTTACTACTGCTGCGTTACTACTGCTTGTTTACTACACGCCAGCAAGCTATTTTCTGGCACTGTTACTACTGCTCATACTTATTCATACCACCTGTATTTCACTATCTCTTCGCCGAACTAGTGCACCTATTAGGTGTGTTGGGGACACAAGAGACTTCTTGCTTTGTGGTTGCAGGGTTGCATGAGAGGGATATCTTTGACCTCTTCCTCCACGAGTTCGATAAACCTTGGGTGATCCACTTAAGGGAAAACTTGCTGCTGTTCTACAAACCTCTGCTCTTGGAGGCCCAACACTGTCTACAGGAAAAGGAGGGGGCGTAGACATCAGTAGTCGAGGCACAAATCGGGGGGTTCAAGATGAGCAAAGATTTCATGGATGGTGGAAGCGGATTAAATCTGATATTTGTCGACACAATCAAAAGTATGGGGATCACCATGAGAATGCTAGAAAAAATAGATACCTGTTTTCATGGGATTCTCCCTACTTCACCGGCGTACTCTCTTGGCAAAGTTTACTTGAATGTCATCTTTGGAAAACCCGACAACTTCAAGAAGGAAAAGATCGAGTTCGAAGTTGTGTACTGGGAATCGCAGTATCACGCTATACTCGGAAGACCAGCTTATGCCAAGTTCATGGATGTACCGCACTACGCATACCTCAAGCTGAAAATGCCTGGGAGCAACGGGACAAACATCACAGTCTATGGAAGTTTCTCACGCTCGGACAATTGTGATCGCGAGTTTCAGAGGATTGCTGCAAAGTTTGGGCCAAGACAGGAAATTACCGATCTCCCTTCCAAGTCATCGTCACGCGACAATAAGGAAGAAGAACGCGTCAGAGGAGCAAAGAAGAAGCCAGCCGACCTTGCTCTGGAAGCTTCGGCAGCACAAACTTCGGCAGCACAAACTTCGGCAGTTGATGGTACAGCAGTCGTAGGAGACAGCAAGACACTGGCAATTGCTGTCGAGACCCCTGGTGAAATCAACGACGCTTCGATAGCCACTAACGTGGTGGACAAGCTGGAAGATAAGAAGAAGCCGTTACTTGCTTAAGAAGTTTACTAGTGTTTTTAGTTTTCCCTTTCCTTTCAAACAGGGCTCTCCCTTTTTCGCCCTTTAGCCCCGTGTTTCTATTATTAATGAGAACTTAAGTTTTGATTCCATGAAAAGAATTGCAGTAATTCGGAGCACCTGAACCGCATCATCGTAAACCTTGCTTACGCCCCTTGGCGAACGACGGTGCAACGTAGTACGCGGCAAAAGATCGTGCTCCGAAAAAGCCTCTACGAGTGCTACAGGATGCAAAATAAACAAGGACACTAACACTCCCCTCTGCTATAGATGCCTCTACGAGCGCCGTAAATAGCAAGAGGTTGGAAATACATATAACACAACCCACGTTCGATACTTTACTTATGGAAATATCAAAGAACAACGGGCTCATCGGCAGAGTTATTGCCCCGATATATTCGGGAGCTGCTGCCAGAACATACATCGGTTGAAAATAAAGTTGCACATACAACGGGTTTAGCAAGACCAGCAACACGAGCTGATTACTCAAATAATTTGCTGACCAACGAATACACATAAGTTTAACCGGGCAATTAAGATTTGCTCCTTCAAAATTTGCCAACGGCATTTACACGG
Organism: Lolium rigidum; assembly: GCF_022539505.1. Taxonomy (NCBI): domain Eukaryota; kingdom Viridiplantae; phylum Streptophyta; class Magnoliopsida; order Poales; family Poaceae; genus Lolium; species Lolium rigidum. Next base: position 253,159,926 of record NC_061509.1, on the reverse strand, counting down.
TAAAAGTACATATACATGTATCTACCGAACAAAAAGTTTCGACTACGCAACCCAAACAATTGGATGAAGTAGCCAAAATACCTATTTACAAAAAAACTTAACCCTGAATTACTCTTGCAGAGTCTCTCTTTCTTCAGGTACCTTCGAATCCTTTTCAAGCTTGTCGACAATTATATTGGCGGACAACAATACCTTCGGGTACATCGTCTCCAAATCACCAACCGCTTTGGCGATAGTCAGCTGATTTGCTGAAGGATAACGTGCAAGGACGAGGGCAAGTGTAAATCTGGCCCCTCCAAAAACCTGAGCTCGCACCAAGTCTCGAATCTTCTTGGTATTCCCAAATTCCGACATCAGAGTCAACAACATAGGAGGGATTGCATTCAAGGGGAACATCGTCCTCCAAATTACCCTCAGGGCTTTGTAGCACTTGTCGAAGAAATGGTGGACCTGCTGGACCCGATCTTGGAATTGTGCGACAGCCGAAGCCTTCGAGTGTTCCCTCCAGAAAATCTCTTCGGCTGATGACAGCTGGGTCAATGCGTTCACACGCTCATGAATCCGCTTGTTCTCTTCAGCACGGTTCAGAGCTATGACTAGCAAAGGAATCAACGAAATGATCAGGCAATGTGTTTCTTGACAAAGATTAGTGAGCACAAGGACCAGGGAACTTACAGTTTAAACTCTCAGTGGCCTTATGCAGTTCAGTAAGAGCATAGCGCTCTACGTCGGCTGCAATTTCGCCCTTCTTCTTGATAATGGAAGCCAAGGCATAGGTACTGCGCAGATCCTTTTCCATCTGCGCGATCCGATCCTTCATACGCTGGATTCGATCACCTTCAGAAAGGGCACCCGAAGAATCATCGACAAAAGTGGGCACTGGGAAAACCTGCAAAGAACAGCGTTAAAGGTCTGACGGATCGTCTCGCTTCATCATCAGAAGTTACTCTCATTGGGAGAGTGCAAGTGAAAATATCACAACAAGCGTGTACTAGCAACATTGCTAGCACAGGAGTTTATTACAAACATAACTTTTGCGACAGAACATTGTTTCACATCAACTCAAAGAGAAGTTTGTTACAAAAATCAAGGGGCTTGGGTCTGAGTCGATAAACTGGGGCCAACCGATGTTTTCCTTGATGAAACTAGCTCAAGGAGCTGGCGTGCACACTTAAGGGCTGACGTTTTGAAGATGCTTAAATCAATGAACCGCCCATCTTGCTCTTTCGGCAGCTCCCCAGACATCTCTTCGATACCGGCCTTGAAGCCATGACCCATCATAAGTTGGAAGGCTAGGAGGGCACCATAGGTACACGAAGTGCGTTTGAATACCTCGATAACCTCCTTGGTGTCGACTGCGAAGGCATCGATCAGCTGCCCCAGAGTCTTGTCTTGACTGATCTTGGGGAAGATCATCGAGTGCATCCGCGCCATGGCACCTTTGCCGTTTTCAAGAAGCTCCCGTGTAAGCTGGTGGGAGGCGAGAGTCATCGACACACCGTTTGCCAGAGAGTTGTTTGGAATCTTGTCCAAGGCATTGGCAGGGATGTCGGTGGCCTCTGCAAGAAAATGAAATAGAAAAGATTACTGACAAAGAATCGAATTCATAAGCGCAATAATCGACAGAGAAGCGTAAAAGAAATTACCAAGCAAAGCCAAGGAAGACTGGCGAAGAAGTTCATCTTTTTCAGTCGTCCGAGCCTCGACGATCAGCCTAGACGCTTCCTCTTCTTTCAGCTTCTCCCTCAGCTTGCCCAGTTCCTCCTTCAGGGAGTCGACCTCTTGGCGAGCTTCGGCGGCTATTTTGAATGCGCCGTCCAACTTTGAGGAAGAAGATTTAACTTCCTTCTGCAGCCGAACCTTGTCTGCTTCCAGGGAATTAAATTGGGAGGCGAAGGCCTCTAAAGAAGATATAACGCCCCGCAGATCCTTAAGGAAAGAAAAAGAACAGATGTTTGACAAAGAATCATTAATCAAGGCATATTTATGAAGGTTTATGCTATGATCGAGAAATACTTACAGGTTTCCTTGAAGGGAGGGTCGTAGCAGCAGCAGTCGAAGGAATATCCTTCCCCCTAGAAAGGGAGGAGGCAGTCGACATTTGAGCCGCAGGGGCTGCCATGGGAGCCGAAGCTTCAGAAGCCGCGACATCCAGCAGAACGGTGCCAGACTTGGCCTTCTTAGACGGAGGCTCAATGAAACCTTCGTCACTACGAAAAAGGATGGTTGGCACAAGTTAAAAAAGAAAAGTGAATGATGGAAGTAGAGTACGAATCCTAGGATGAAGGCGCTTACATATCGAAGAGATCGTCTTCATCGGCAAAGCCGCCGGTTGATCTCTTCGCGGGTGAAGCTCTGACCTCCTCCACAGCTGCATTAACAAAGGTATCACGAAAAGCGTCGTCATCACGCACTGATCCCGCTGTGTCGCAAGCATCATTGGCTGAGGGAGGAAGATCGGTGTAGACAGCCTCAGAATCTATCGGGTCATCATGTTCGTTCTTTGGGGTCGTGTACTTGGCAGTATGAAAATCAACGGGGGCTGAGGAACCTCTTCCCTCAGAAGTATCGTCTGGCAAATCATGCAAGTTTTCAGAAACTATGGGGACCTGTTGAAGAAGAGAACAAATAAGAACAATAGTAGTTATGTCGACAAAGTGGAACAAAGTAATAAGAGTATAAGAAGGAAAATTGACGGTGGATGATCGGCATCAAGAGGAGAATAAGAAGATACCAATGGGATCGAGTCTTCCTGACTAAATAGAGTAAGGCGACGAACTTCATCAAGTAGCTCCTTTTCCGATAGTTCAGCAATGTTAATCCTGGTTTCATCCTTTGGACCCGAATACAACCACATCGGACGAACCCTGGCCATGACTGGTTGGACTCGACGTTTCAAGAACACCTCGGCCACCTCTGTGCCGATCATAGTTTGACCATCGGCTTCTTTGATCCGAAGGAATTTGGCAAATAACTCGTCGGCTGCTGTCCTTTCGTAGGGAGAGAGGATGTTCTTCGAAGAATGCTTAGGCTTGGATTCAAGGACGTCGGCAAAGCAAGGAAGCTGGGACTCGGTTGTTGAGGAATCCTTAACATAAAACCATTTCAGTCTCCATCCTTGCACGGATTCTCTCATTGGGAAACTGAAATAGTTAACCTCTGAACGGACAACAAACCCCACTCCTCCAATGACAAAAGATCCATTACTACTGGTGTATCTCTTTACGAAGAAAATCTTCTTCCACAACCCAAAGTGAGGTTCGATGCCCAAGAACGCCTCGCAGAGGGTGATGAACACAGCAATGTGGAGGATTGAATTAGGGGTGAGTTGCCACGGTTGGATTTCGTAAGTCCGCAGAAGACGATGAAGGAATTCATGGGCAGGAAGCGAGAGACCCCGATACAAGAACGATAGGAACATCACGGTAAAACCAGCAGGGGGAAATCGCACCTAGAAGAATCACATTCCCCTCGTCGGAGGAGATTAACCCGAGGCTTCGGGCCCTCTTCTCATCACGCTTCGTGATGGAGGACGCTAGCCAATCTCCAGGTTTGGCTATCGAACTTGGCGGCGCTGGCGGCGCCGGGGCTGGGGGAGGAGCATCTGGAGCGCTCCTCTTCGGAAGATTCGAGGAGGCCTTGGCGGCGGCGCCACCGCTCGTGGAGCTGGCGGCGGCAACGAGGTTCTTCTTCTTCACCATTGCAAGATCTGGAGAAGATCTAAAAAGCGGTGGTGGCGGCGCAGCGGTTGTGAAAGAGAGAGAAAGAAGAAGGACAGGAAGATGCTACGATGAATATGGAGAAGACTAAAGATTTTGTACTCTGAAGATTTTAAGAAAGGGAGAACTTGAGGATTGCGTGGGCACGTGTCGTTGATGCCAGTTCAGTAAGGGGGACTTTTTCCATTGATGATTGCGGAAATCGAGGAGGTGCCTTGGTAACCGTACGAGAAAGGCCGATATTACTTAAAAATAGGGCCAGGCAGAGGAAGAATGGGCCCAGCAGGTCGCGTCTTGTCAATCAAAATCAAAATGTTAGTAACATCATCAGTGACGTCATGAGGAATGCTTGAAGCATTCGAAGGAATGGAAAAGGTATCGGATGGTGAACTTGAGTCTATGCGCGGATTGCGAGCATCCACACTTAGACTCGGGGGCTACTCCCATCGGGAGCGCTGACGCGCACCCGATAAAATGAGGACTCGAAGATATTACTGTGAAGAAACAATTGAAGAAAAGGATGGTTGCTCAGCTCGAGTCTGCACCCGGTTGCAAGCGCCCGTGCCCAGACTCGGGGGCTACTCCCATCGGGAGCGCTGGACGCGCACCGGACAGAACTTTTTTGCACTCCAGGATCATGCCCGAGGACTTGATTCTGTGTAGGGTAACGTTGTTTTGCCATCGGCAGTTAACCAGCAAAAGATGGGCATGTTACTCATTATCCCTTACGCGCGGAAAATATATCGGATGACCTATGAAATCTTGCAGAAAACTTCGGCAGAGCAAAACGTTCGAGTGGTACAATTTGAGTCTACACACGGATTGCAAGCATCCGTACCTAGACTCGGGGGCTACTCCCATCGGGAGCGCTGACGCGCACCCGACAGAAGAAGATGATGCTGATTCAAGATGAAAAAGAACAATCAAAGAGAAGAACATTGAGAGGAGGCATGCTTTAGTCTCTACCCGAACTATTTTCGGGTACACACTCGGGGGCTACTGACGTGGGCATTACCCTTCGGGTAACCGATATTGCCCTATCCTGTACAGTCTAGTTGGAGGCCCATGAAGGCGCTTGAAGGCAAGGCAGGCCACTTGGATGGCTGATACGTCTCCAACGTATCGATAATTTCTTATGTTCCATGCTTGTTTTATGACAATACCTACATGTTTTATACATACCTTATGTCATATTTATGCATTTTCCGGCACTAACCTATTAACATGATGCCGAAGAGCCAGTTGCTGTTTTCTGCTGTTTTTGGTTTCAGAAATCCTAGTAAGGAAATATTCTCGGAATTGGAAGAAATCAACGCCCAGGGGCTTATTTTTCCACGAAGCTTCCAGAACACCGAAAGGGAAACGAAGTGGGGCGACGAGGCGCCGCCACACTAGGGCGGCGCGGCCCAAGGGGGGCCCGCGCGGCCCTAGCGTGTGGGCCCCTCGTCAGCCCTCCGACTCCGCCCTTCCGCCTACTTAAAGTCTTCATCGCAAATACCCCGGTACCGAGAGCCACGATACGGAAAACCTTCCAGAGACGCCGCCGCCGCCAATCCCATCTCGGGGGATTCAGAAGATCGCCTTCGGCACCCTTCCGGAGAGGGGAATCATCTCCCGGAGGACTCTTCACCGCCATGGTCGCCTCCGGAGTGATGTGTGAGTAGTTCACCCCTGGACTATGGGTCCATGGCAGTAGCTAGATGGTCGTCTTCTCCTAATTGTTCTATCATTGTTGGATCTTGTGAGCTGCCTAACATGATCAAGATCACCTATTTGTAATGCTACATGTTGCGTTTGTTGGGATCCGATGAATATTGAATGCTATGTTATGTTGATTATCAATCTATCATCTATGTGTTTTTTATGATCTTGCATGCTCTCCGTTATTAGTAGAGGCTCTGGCCAAGTCGTTACTTGTAACTCCAAGAGGGAGTATTTATGCTCGATAGTGGGTTCATGCCTCCATTAAATCTGGGACAGTGACAGAAAGTTCTAAGGTTGTGGATGTGATGTTGCCACTAGGGATAAAACATCAATGCTATGTCTAAGGATGTATTTGTTGATTACATTACGCACCATACTTAATGCAATTGTCTGTTGTTTGCAACTTAATACTGAAAGGGGTTCGGATGATAACCTGAAGGTGGACTTTTTAGGCATAGATGCATGCTGGATAGCGGTCTATGTACTTTGTCGTAATGCCCAATTAAATCTCATACTACTCATGATAACATGTATGTGCATTGTCATGCCATCTTTATTTGTCAATTGCCCAACTGTAATTTGTTCACCCAACATGCTATTTCTTATGGGAGAGACACCACTAGTGAACTGTGGACCCCGGTCCATTCTTTACATCGAATACAATCTACTGCAATACTTGTTCTACTGTTCTCTGCAAACATCATCATCCACACTATACATCTAATCCTTTGTTACAGCAAGCCGGTGAGATTGACAACCTCACTGTTAAGTTGGGGCAAAGTACTTTGGTTGTGTTGTGCAGGTTCCACGTTGGCGCCGGAATCCCTGGTGTTGCGCCGCACTACACTCCGCCGCCATCAACCTTCAACGTGCTTCTTGGCTCCTACTGGTTCGATAACCTTGGTTTCTTACTGAGGGAAAAACTTGCCGCTGTACGCATCATACCTTCCTCTTGGGGTTCCCAACGGACGTGTGCTTTACCGTCACAAGCAGCAAAGCTTTTTCTGGCGCCGTTGCCGGGGAGATCAAGACACGCTGCAAGGGGAGTCTCCACTTCCAATCTCTTTACTTTGTTTTTGTCTTGCTTTATTTTATTTACTTCTTTGTTTGCCGCATTATATCAAAATACAAAAAAATTAGTTGCTAGCTTTACTTTATTTGCTATCTTGTTTGCGTTCTCCATATTAAAAACACAAAAAATTAGTTACTTGCATTTACTTTACTTATTTCATCATGTTTCCTCCTAAGTTTATTCTTAAAGATGTACCGGTAGGCCGAGGGTCTATCCTTGGGAAAGATAACATAGAAGATTTTTTCACTCATATTAGTACGGTTGAAGATTTTGAAGATAGACACTTGGTAGAACTTGCTCCTACTTATGAAATTGCTGTTGCTTCTTTAGTACACGCGTTAGAAGCTAGATTTGTTAATCTCAATCCCGTGATTCAACATATGTTTCTTACACTCAGTGATATGGAAGAAGGAGAAAAGAAAGATTTTGTATTAGAAACCCTTCTTAAAGAATTTGGGGGTATAGCAAGAGAAGCTAGAAAAGTTTTTACTAAATATAATATGCTTGGCTCTTATACCAACTTTGCTAGTATCCTTGAAAAGATGGAAAAAGATAGACAAAAGTACACTAATCAAGTTAATTATGAGGGGGATATTAAAACATCAATACCTTGCAAGCTCTTAGGGATGTGCGAGGCACTAGAAAATAACTATGCTTGGCTTGTTCCCGAAAATTTGTTTGATGAGAATAGCAAGCCTAAGACTAATGAAAAGGGAGCCTCTGAAATTTACATAGATAAGATACAATGCATAGTTGAGAAAACTCCAAACCCCGTTGTTGATGCATCATCTCTTGACAACACTTGATACACACTTTCTGCGCCTAGCTGAAAGGCGTTAAAGAAAAGCGCTTATGGGAGACAACCCATGATTTTACTTCTGCACTTTTGTTTTATATTTGAGTCTTGGAAGTTTTTACTACTGTAGCAACCTCCCCTTATCTTAATTTTGTTGCATTGTTGTGCCAAGTAAAGTCTTTGATAGTAAGATTCATACTAGATTTGGATTGTTGCGCAGAAACAGATTTCTTGCTGTCACGAATTTGAGCAGTAGTCTCTGTAGGTAACTCAGAAAAATCTTCCAATTTGTGTGAGTAATCCTCAGATATGTACGCAACTTTCATTCAATTTGAGCATTTTCATTTGAGCAAGTCTGGTGCACCTAAAAAATTCGTCTTTACGGACAGTTCTATTTTGACAGATTCTGCCTTTTATTTCGCATTGCCTGTTTTGCTATGCTTGATGGATTTTTTTATTCCATTAACTTTCAGTAGCTTTGTGCAATGTCCAGAAGTGTTAAGAATGATTATGTCACCTCTGAACATGTGAATTTTGATTATGCACTAACCCTCTAATGAGTTGTTTTGAGTTTGGTGTGGAGGAAGTTTTCAAGGATCAAGAGAGGAGGATGATACAATATGATCAAGGAGAGTGAAAGCTCTAAGCTTGGGGATGCCCCGGTGGTTCATCCCTGCATATTTCAAGAAGACTCAAGCATCTAAGCTCGGGGATGCCCAAGGCATCCCCTTCTTCATCGACAACTTTATCAGGTTTCTCTAGTGAAACTATATTTTTATTCCGTCACAACTTATGTGCTTTGCTTGGAGCGTCTGTATGTTTTTGTTTTTGTTTTGTTTGAATAAAGTTGGATCCTAGCATTCATTGTGTGGGAGAGAGACACGCTCCGCTATTGCATATGGACAAATAAGTCCTTAGCTTTACTCATAATGTTCATGGCAAAGGTTGAAACTGCTTCGTTAATTGTTATATGGTTGGAAACGGGAAATGCTACATGTAGTAATTGGTAGAATGTCTTGAATAATTTGATACTTGGCAATTGTTGTGCTCATAAGGATCATGTTTAAGCTCTTGCATCATATACTTTGCACCTATTAGTGAAGAAATACATAGAGCTTGCTAAAATTTGGTTTGCATGATTGGTCTCTCTAAGGTCTAGATATTTTCTAGTAAGGGTTTGAACAACAAGGAAGACAGTGTAGAGTCTTATAATGCTTGCAATATGTTTTTATGTGAGTTTTTCTGTACCGGTTCATACTTGTGTTTGCTTCAAATAACCTTGCTAGCCTAAGCCTTGCATTGAGAGGGATTACTTCTCGTGCATCCAAATGCTTGAGCCAAAAACTATGCTATTTGTGTCCACCATACCTACCTACTACATGGTATTTCTCTGCCATTCCAAAGTAAATTGCTTGAGTGCTATCTTTAAACACTTCAAAAGTTATTACCTCTTATTTGTGTCAATGTTTTATAGCTCATGAGGAAGTATGTGGTGTTTATCTTTCAATCTTGTTGGGCAACTTTCACCAATGGACTAGTGGCTTCATCCGCTTTTCCAATAATTTTGCAAAAAGAGCTGGCAATGGGATTCCCAGTCCCAAATTAATTAACCTTCATAATTTTACAAAAATAGACACTCCTCCATGGTATGTGATTGTTGGACGGCACCCGAGGATTCGGTTAGCCATGGCTTGAGAAAGCAAAGGTGGGGAGGAGTGTCATCTAAATAAAACTAAAATAAAAAGGCACTCCTTCATGGTATGAGATTGTTGGCAGGCACCCGAGGATTCGGTTAGCCATGGTTTGTGAAAGCAAGGTTGGAAGGAGTGTCACCCCAAAATAAAAATGTTTCATGGGAGCCGCTCTTCGAAGGTTTGTCTGGCAAGGGGGTTAGAGTGCCCATTACCATTCGTTGACAACAACAAACACCTCTCAAAACTTTAATTTTATGCTCTCTCTATGTTTTCAAAATGAAAGCTCTAGCACAAATATAGCAATCAATGCTTCCCTCTGCGAAGGGCCATTCTTCTACTTTTATGTTGAGTCAGTTTACCTACTTGTTCCATCTTAGAAGCAAACACTTGTGTTAACTGTGCATTGATTCCTACATACTTGCATACATATTACTCTGTATTGACAACTATCCATGAGATTACATGTTACAAGTTGAAAGCAACCGCTGAAACTTAATCTTCCTTTGTGTTGCTTCAATGCCTTTACTATGAATTTATTGCTTTATGAGTTAACTCTTATGCAAGACTTATTGATGCTTGTCTTGAAAGTACTATTCATGAAAAGTCTTTGCTATATGATTCAATTGTTTAACCATTGTCTTTACCATTGCTTCGAATCGCTGCATTCATTACATGTGCTTACAATAGTATTGATCAAGATTATGATGGCATGTCACTTCAGAAATTATCTTTGTTATCGTTTACCTACTCGGGACGAGTAGGAACTAAGCTTGGGGATGCTGATACGTCTCCAATGTATCGATAATTTCTTATGTTCCATGCTTGTTTTATGACAATACCTACATGTTTTATACATACTTTATGTCATATTTATGCATTTTTCGGCACTAACCTATTAACAAGATGCCGAAGAGCCGCTTGTCGTTTTCTGCTGTTTTTGGTTTCAGAAATCCTAGTAAGGAAATATTCTTGGAATTGGACGAAATCAACGCCCAGGGGCTTATTTTTCCACGAAGCTTCCAGAACACCGAAAGGGAAACGAAGTGGGGCGACGAGGCGCCGCCACACTAGGGCGGCGCGGCCCAGGGGGGGCCCGCACGGCCCTAGCGTGTGGGTCCCTTGTCAGCCCTCCGACTCCGCCCTTCCGCCTACTTAAAGTCTTCGTCGCGAATACCCAAGTACTGAGAGCCACGATACGGAAAACCTTCCAGAGACGCCGCCGCCGCCAATCCCATCTCGGGGGATTTAGGAGATCGCCTCCGGCACCCTGCCGGAGAGGGGAATCATCTCCCGGAGGACTCTTCACCGCCATGGTCGCCTCCGGAGTGATGTGTGAGTAGTTCACCCCTGGACTATGGGTCCATAGCAGTAGCTAGATGGTCGTCTTCTCCTAATTGTGCTATCATTGGTGGATCTTGTGAGCTGCCTAACATGATCAAGATCATCTATTTGTAATGCTACATACTGCGTTTGTTGGGATCCGATGAATATTGAATGCTATGTTATGTTGATTATCAATCTATCATCTATGTGTTGTTTATGATCTTGCATGCTCTCCGTTATTAGTAGAGGCTCCGGCCAAGTCGTTACTTGTAACTCCAAGAGGGAGTATTTATGCTCGATAGTGGGTTCATACAACAACCAAGCCTTTCAGTCCCAAACAAGTTGGGGTAGGCTAGAGTTGAAACCCATAAGATCTCGAAGCCAAGTCATGGTTCCGGAACATGGATAGCTAACTTCCACGCACTCCTATCCATGGCTAAATCTTTGTCGATATTCCAAACCTTCAGGTCTCTCTTAACGGACTCCTCCCATGTCAAGTTTGGTCTACCACGACCCCTCTTAACATTCTCAGCACGCTTTATCCGTCCGCTATGCACCGGCGCTTCCGGAGGCCTCCGTTGGATATGTCCAAACCATCCGAGACGATGTTGGACCAGCTTCTCTTCAATCGGTGCTACCCCAACTCTCTCCCGTATATCGTCGTTCCGTACCCGATCCTTTCTTGTGTGGCCACATATCCATCTCAACATGCGCATCTCTCGCTACACTTAACCGTTGGATATGTCGTCTCTTCGTTGGCCAACACTCAGCGCCATACAACATCGCAGGTCGGATAGCTGTCCTATAAAACCTGTCTTTTAGCTTTTGTGGCACTCTCTTGTCACAGAGTACGCCAGAAGCTAGGCGCCACTTCATCCAACCAGCCTTGATTCGGTGGCCCACATCTTCATCGATGTCGCCATCCTTCTGCAACATGGACCCTAAATATCGAAAAGTGTCTCTCTCCGGTACCACCTGCCCATCAAGGCTAACCTCTCCCTCCTCGTGCCTAGTAGAACTGAAACTGCACCTCATGTATTCAGTTTTAGTTCTACTAAGCCTAAAACCTTTCGATTCGAGAGTTCGCCTCCACAACTCTAACTTTCTATTAACCCCCGTTCGGCTATCATCGACTAGCACCACATCATCCGCAAAGAGCATACACCATTGGATATCTCCTTGTATATCCCTTGTGACCTCATCCATCACCAAATCAAAAAGATAAGGGCTCAAAGCTGACCCTTGGTGTAGCCCTATTCTAATTGGAAAGTCATCAGTGTCACCATCGTTTGTTCGAACACTTGTCACAACATTATCATACATATCCTTGATGAGGGTAATGTACTTTATTGGGACTTTGTGTTTCTCCAAGGCCCACCACATGGCATATCCTCGATAGTGGGTTCATGCCTCCATTAAATCTGGGACAGTGATAGAAAGTTCTAAGGTTGTGGATGTGCTGTTGCCACTAGGGATAAAACAACAATGCTATATCTAAGGATGTATTTGTTGATTACATTACGCACCATACTTAATGCAATTGTCTGTTGTTTGCAACTTAATACTGGAAGGGGTTCGGATGATAACCTGAAGGTGGACTTTTTAGGCATAGATGCATGCTGGATAGCGGTCTATGTACTTTGTCGTAATGCCCAATTAAATCTCACACTACTCATCATGACATGTATGTGCATTGTCATGCCATCTTTATTTGTCAATTGCCCAACTGTAATTTGTTCACCCAACATGCTATTTCTTATGGGAGAGACACCACTAGTGAACTGTGGACCCCGGTCCATTCTTTACATCGAATACAATCTACTCGCAATACTTGTTCTACTCGTTCTCTGCAAACATCATCATCCACACTATACATCTAATCCTTTGTTACTGAGCAAGCCGGTGAGATTGACAACCTCACTGTTAAGTTGGGGCAAAGTACTTTGGTTGTGTTGTGTAGGTTCCACGTTGGCGCCAGAATCCCTGGTGTTGCGCCGCACTACACTCCGCTGGCATCAACCTTCAACGTGCTTCTTGGCTCCTACTGGTTCGATAACCTTGGTTTCTTACTGAGGGAAAAACTTGCCTCTGTACGCATCATACCTTCCTCTTAGGGTTCCCAACGGACGTGTGCTTTACCGTCACAAGCAGCAATGGCGCACCAGAAGATTCCTTGGCGGGCAAGACAAGGAAGAAGCCGAACAAGGAAAGTTTAGATTTAGAACTACTGTAAATCTAGTCGTACTCGGTTAGAACTCTTGAGACCTGGCCTCCTATATAAAGGCCAGGAGAGGGGCTGCCGAGGGACACGATCAATCATAGCAATCTTAGCCACCAAAAGTCTAGAAGCTAGGTCGCCGTAGAACTTAGCCTCTCGACGAGTTCTCAGCCGAACCCTTCGGCACCCCATTGTAACCCAATATCTTCATAATCAAGATCAGATCGGCAGGACGTAAGGGTTTTACCTCATCAAGGGCCCCGAACCTGGGTAAATCGCTCTCCCCGCTTGTCTGTGAACCGATGTCTCGTGTCAGCCTACAGGATTCCATCAACACTAAGCCCCAATCGAAAGGCATTGCCGAGGAGTACCCTCGACAGCAGGTGAGTGCGGGTGCAGGTTGTTCTCTCTGGCCATGGCGCTTCTGGGCGAGCTCGGGCCAGGGGCGGGTGTAGTCGAGCGCGGGTACTCCCTCCGGCCATGGCGGCGAGCTACGGATGGTGCACAAGCAGGGTCTAGCAGTCAGGAGTGGGATGGGGCAGCGGCGGCTGATACGTCTCCGACGTATCGATAATTTCTTATGTTCCATGCCACATTATTGATGTTATCTACATGTTTTATGCACACTTTATGTCATATTCGTGCATTTTCTGGAACTAACCTATTAACAAGATGCCGAAGTGCCGATTGCTGTTTTCTCGCTGTTTTTGGTTTCAGAAATCCTAGTAACGAAATATTCTCGGAATTGGACGAAATCAACGCCCGGGGGCCTATTTTTCCACGAAGCTTCCGAAGTCCGAAGGAGAGACGAAGAGGGGCCACGAGGGGCCACACCCTAGGGCGGCGCGGCCCCCCCTTGGCCGCGCGGCCCCGTGGTGTGCGGCCCCGTGCCGCCTCTTGACCTGCCCTTCCGCCTACAAATAGCCCCCGTGACGAAACCCCGCATGCGAGAGCCACGATACGGAAAACCTTCCGGAGACGCCGCCAACGCCGATCCCATCTCGGGGGATCCGAGGAGATCGCCTCCGGCACCCTGCCGGAGAGGGGAATCATCTCCCGGAGGACTCTACGCCGCCATGGTCGCCTCCGGTGTGATGTGTGAGTAGTCTACCCCTGGACTATGGGTCCATAGCAGTAGCTAGATGGTTGTCTTCTCCCCATTGTGCTATCATTGTCGGATCTTGTGAGCTGCCTAACATGATCAAGATCATCTATCCGTAATTCTATATGTTGCGTTTGTTGGGATCCGATGAATAGAGAATACTTGTTATGTTGATTATCAAAGCTATGTCTATGTGTTGTTTATGATCTTGCATGCTCTCTGTTATTAGTAGATGCTCGGCCAAGTTGATGCTAGTAACTCCAAGAGGGAGTATTTATGCTCGATAGTGGGTTCATGCCTCCGTGAATCTGGAGGAGTGACAAGAACCACTAAGGTTATGGATGTGCTGTTGCCACTAGGGATAAAACATTAGTGCTATGTTCAAGGATGTAGTCACTAGTTACATTACGCGCAATACTTAATGCAATTGTCTCGTTGTTAGCAACTTAATACCGGAGGGGTTCGGATGATAACCTCGAAGGTGGACTTTTTAGGCATAGATGCGAGTTGGATGGCGGTCTATGTACTTTGTCGTAATGCCCAATTAAATCTCACAATACTCATCATGATATGTATGTGCATGGTCATGCTCTCTTTATTTGTCAATTGCCCAACCGTAATTTGTTCACCCAACATGCTGTTTGTCTTATGGGAGAGACACCTCTAGTGAACTGTGGACCCCGGTCCAATTCTCTTTACTCGAAATACAATCTATCGCAATACCTGTTCTACCTGTTTTCTCGCAAACAATCATCTTCCACACAATACGGTTAATCCTTTGTTACAGCAAGCCGGTGAGATTGACAACCTCACTTGTTTCGTTGGGGCAAAGTACTTTGGTTGTGTTGTGCAGGTTCCACGTTGGCGCCGGAATCCCCGGTGTTGCGCCGCACTACATCCCGCCGCCATCAACCTTCAACGTGCTTCTTGACTCCTACTGGTTCGATAAACCTTGGTTTCTTGCGAGGGAAACTTGCTCGCTGTACGCATCACACCTTCCACTTGGGGTTCCCAACGAGCGTGTGCTTTACGCGTCATCAAGCTAAATTTATGGCGCCGTTGCCGGGGAGATCAAGACACGCTGCAAGGGGAGTCTCCACTTCTCAATCTCTTTACTTTGTTTTTGTCTTGCTTAGTTTTATTTCCTACTTTGTTTGCTGCACTAAATCAAAATACAAAAAAATTAGTTGCTAGTTTTACTTTATTTGCTATCTTGTTTGCTATATCAAAAACACAAAAAAATTAGTTTACTTGCATTTACCTTATTATAATGTCTAGTCCCGTAGTTGTTACTCTATCACCTGAGGAATCAATCTTCACCTTTAAACAAGGAGGTGAAGAGAATTTTAAAGAAGCATGGTCTAGAATTTTTGATGCTTATAGTAAAACTGAACCTAAAATGACCTTAAGTTTGCTTCTTAGTAATTTCTATTTCGGGCTTATTCTTCGCTATAGATATGCCTTAGATGCTCGTAGTGGGAGGAGATTTCCTTCATTGTGATGGGGATCAAGCTTTTAATGCTATAAGGAAATTGATTACATCATTTAGCTCCGATAATAATTTTGATCCATCTCATGCTAGTATGAATAATAGATTAGACACTATTGAAACAAATATATCCTGTTTAAAAGAAGTGTATAATCGAATTCGCGAATATTATGATTATGTTCCATTAAGCTTTGAACCTTCAATGTGGGTGCCTACTGTTAAAGTTACTATTGGTGGTGAAACTTTTCCTGCTCGTTGTGATATTATGTCCGAGTTTTGCCTCATGCCTGAAAAAATTTATAAATCTTTGACACTTTGGGGACTTACTGAAGGGGAGAAGAAATAACTCTTGCGGATAACTCTGTTGTAATTCCTATGGGCATAGCTGAAGGTGTTTTCACAACCTTTCTTGGAAGGACGGTATCCATTGATTATCTCGTTATTGAATGTGTAGGGACAGGACAAATCACACTTGGAAGATCCCTGATGAAACTCATGGGAGCAATCATAGATGTTGGGAAAGGCACTCTAAATTTTACCTCTACACCCGGATGCGGTCATGTATTTCCTAGACCAAAGAGTAGGAATAAGAGTAAGAAAGGTAAGGGTAACACCCCTGGTAAGAATGCCGATGCATCATCCTTTGATAATACTTGATACACACTTTCTGCGCCTAGCTGAAAGGCGTTAAAGAAAAGCGCTTATGGGAGACAACCCATGTTTTTACCTACAGTAATTTGTTTTTATTTTGTGTCTTGGAAGTTGTTTACTACTGTAGCAACCTCTCCTTATCTTAGTTTTGTGTTTTGTTGTGCCAAGTTAAGCCGTTGATAGAAAAGTAAGTACTAGATTTGGATTACTGCACAGTTCCAGATTTCATTGCTGTCACGAATCTGGGTCCACCTCCCTGTAGGTAGCTCAGAAAATTAAGCCAATTTACGTGCATGATCCTCAGATATGTATGCAACTTTCATTCAATTTGAGCATTTTCATTTGAGCAAGTCTGGCGCCATTTTAAAATTCATCAATACGAACTGTTCTGTTTTGACAGATTCTGCCTTTTATTTCGCATTGCCTCTTTTGCTATGTTGGATGAATTTCTTTGATCCACTAATGTCTAGTAGCATTATGCAATGTCCAGAAGTGTTAAGAATGATTGTGTCACCTCTGAATATGTTAATTTTTATTGTGCACTAACCCTCTAATGAGTTGTTTCGAGTTTGGTGTGGAGGAAGTTTTCAAGGATCAAGAGAGGAGTATGATGCAACATGATCAAGGAGAGTGAAAGCTCTAAGCTTGGGGATGCCCCGGTGGTTCACCCCTGCATATTCTAAGAAGACTCAAGCGTCTAAGCTTGGGGATGCCCAAGGCATCCCCTTCTTCATCAACAACATTATCAGGTTCCTCCCCTGAAACTATATTTTTATTCCATCACATCTTATGTGCTTTTTCTTGGAGCGTCGGTTTGTTTTTGTTTTTTGTTTTGTTTGAATAAAATGGATCCTAGCATTCACTTTATGGGAGAGAGACACGCTCCGCTGTAGCATATGGACAAGTATGTCCTTGGTTTCTACTCATAGTATTCATGGCGAAGTTTCTCCTTCGTTAAATTGTTATATGGTTGGAATTGGAAAATGATACATGTAGTAATTGCTATAAATGTCTTGGGTAATGTGATACTTGGCAATTGTTGTGCTCATGTTTAAGCTCTTGCATCATATGCTTTGCACCCATTAATGAAGAAATACATAGAGCATGCTAAAATTTGGTTTGCATATTTGGTTTCTCTAAGGTCTAGATAATTTCTAGTATTGAGTTTGAACAACAAGGAAGACGGTGTAGAGTCTTATAATGTTTTCAATATGTCTTTTATGTGAGTTTTGCTGCACCGGTTCATCCTTGTGTTTGTTTCATATAAGCCTTGCTAGCCTAAACCTTGTATCGAGAGGGAATACTTCTCATGCATCCAAAATACTTGAGCCAACCACTATGCCATTTGTGTCCACCATACCTACCTACTACATGGTATTTTCTGCCATTCCAAAGTAAATTGCTTGAGTGCTACCTTTAAAACTCCATCATTCACCTTTGCAATATATAGCTCATGGGACAAATAGCTTAAAAACTATTGTGGTATTGAATATGTAATTATGCACTTTATCTCTTATTAAGTTGCTTGTTGTGCGATAACCATGTTTACTGGGGACGCCATCAACTTTTCGTTGTTGAATTTCATGTGAGTTGCTATGCATGTTCGTCTTGTCTGAAGTAAGGGCGATCTACACTGAGTTGAATGGTTTGAGCATGCATATTGTTAGAGAAGAACATTGGGCCGCTAACTAAAGCCATGATCCATGGTGGAAGTTTCAGTTTTGGACAAATATCCTCAAATCTCTAATGAGAAAAGAATTAATTGTTGTTGAATGCTTAAGCATTAAAAGAGGAGTCCATTATCCGTTGTCTATGTTGTCCCGGTATGGATGTCTAAGTTGAGAATAATCAAAAGCGAGAAATCCAAATGCGAGCTTTCTCCTTAGACCTTTGTACAGGCGGCATAGAGGTACCCTTTGTGATACTTGGTGAAAGCATATGTATTGCGGTGATAATCCAGGTAGTCCAAGCTAATTAGGACAAGGTGCGGGCACTATTGGTACACTATGCATGAGGCTTGCAACTTATAAGATATAATTTACATGATGCATATGCTTTATTACTACCGTTGACAAAATTGTTTCATGTTTTCAAAATCAAAGCTCTAGCACAAATATAGCAATCGATGCTTTTCCTCTATGAGGACCATTCTTTTACTTTCAATGTTGAGTCAGTTCACCTATTTCTCTCCACCTCAAGAAGCAAACACTTGTGTGAACTGTGCATTGATTCTTACATACTTGCTTATTGCACTTATTATATTACTCTATGTTGACAATATCCATGAGATATACATGTTACAAGTTGAAAGCAACCGCTGAAACTTAATCTTCTTTGGTGTTGCTTCAATACCTTTACTTTGAATTATTGCTTTATGAGTTAACTCTTATGCAAGACTTATTGATGCTTGTCTTGAAGTGCTATTCATGAAAAGTCTTTGCTATATGATTCACTTATTTACTCATGTCATATACATTGTTTTGATCGCTGCATTCACTACATATGCTTTACAAATAGTATGATCAAGATTATGATGGCATGTCACTCCGGAAATTATCCGTGTTATCGTTTTACCTCGCTCGGGACGAGCAGAACTAAGCTTGGGGATGCTGATACGTCTCCGACGTATCGATAATTTCTTATGTTCCATGCCACATTATTGATGTTATCTACATGTTTTATGCACACTTTATGTCATATTCGTGCATTTTCCGGAACTAACCTATTAACAAGATGCCGAAGTGCCAGTTGCTTGTTTTCTCGCTGTTTTTGGTTTCAAAAATCCTAGTAACGAAATATTCTCGGAATTGGACGAAATCAACGCCCGGGGGCCTATTTTTCCACGAAGCTTCCGAAGTCCGAAGGAGAGACGAAGAGGGGCCACGAGGGGGCCACACCCTAGGGCGGCGCGGCCCCCCTTGGCCGCGCGGCCCTGTGGTGTGGGGCCCCCGTGCCGCCTCTTGACCTGCCCTTCCGCCTACAAATAGCCCCCGTGACGAAACCCCCGCATGCGAGAGCCACGATACGGAAAACCTTCCGGAGACGCCGCCAACGCCGATCCCATCTCGGGGGATCCAGGAGATCGCCTCCGGCACCCTGCCGGAGAGGGGAATCATCTCCCGGAGGACTCTACGCCGCCATGGTCGCCTCCGGTGTGATGTGTGAGTAGTCTACCCCTGGACTATGGGTCCATAGCAGTAGCTAGATGGTTGTCTTCTCCCCATTGTGCTATCATTGTCGGATCTTGTGAGCTGCCTAACATGATCAAGATCATCTATCTGTAATTCTATATGTTGCGTTTGTTGGGATCCGATGAATAGAGAATACTTGTTATGTTGATTATCAAAGCTATGTCTATGTGTTGTTTATGATCTTGCATGCTCTCTGTTATTAGTAGATGCTCTGCCAAGTTGATGCTAGTAACTCCAAGAGGGAGTATTTATGCTCGATAGTGGGTTCATGCCTCCGTGAATGCGGAGGAGTGACAAGAACCACTAAGGTTATGGATGTGCTTGTTGCCACTAGGGATAAAACATTAGTGCTATGTTCAAGGATGTAGTCACTAGTTACATTACGCGCAATACTTAATGCAATTGTCCGTTGTTAGCAACTTAATACTGGAGGGGTTCGGATGATAACCTCGAAGGTGGACTTTTTAGGCATAGATGCGGTTGGATGGCGGTCTATGTACTTTGTCGTAATGCCCAATTAAATCTCACAATACTCATCATGATATGTATGTGCATGGTCATGCTCTCTTTATTTGTCAATTGCCCAAGCTGTAATTTGTTCACCCAACATGCTGTTTTTCTTATGGGAGAGACTCCTCTAGTGAACTGTGGACCCCGGTCCAATTCTCTTTACTCGAAATACAATCTACTGCAATACCTGTTCTCATTGTTTTCTGCAAACAATCATCTTCCACACAATACGGTTAATCCTTTGTTACAGCAAGCCGGTGAGATTGACAACCTCACTCGTTTCGTTGGGGCAAAGTACTTTGGTTGTGTTGTGCAGGTTCCACGTTGGCGCCGGAATCCCTGGTGTTGCGCCGCACTACATCCCGCCGCCATCAACCTTCAACGTGCTTCTTGACTCCTACTGGTTCGATAAACCTTGGTTTCTTACTGAGGGAAACTTGCTGCTGTACGCATCACACCTTCCACTTGGGGTTCCCAACGAGCGTGTGCTTTACGCGTCATCACTGGCGAACTATGGCCGTTCTCCATGGACGCGGCCACCGACCCGCTCCAGCACGCGGCCTCCCTGCCCATACCCTCCACTCCCCATCTCGGTATCCTCTGACACCTACGAGCGCAACATGCTCTTCCCCTCCGACTAGGAATGGCGGTGGTGGCGAGGGGCGGCCGAGCTGGTGGGCGAGTCCTAACCTAGCAGGGGCGGCTGCCGAGTTGAGGCCGGCTAGGCGGAACGAGGCGAAACTGACATCCAACGGCAGACGGCCCACACGAATGCAGGTAGACGGCAGCGCGCGGCCATGGGTCGTGGCCTGATGGGGAATAGCCCATCCGTGCCAGGAGGGGTGGCATCGAAAATGGAGTGGGTTAAGAAAAAAATAAGAAAAGGAAGTGAGAAGAAAAGTAAGAAAAAGTGGCCCACAAAATTAAAATTTACAACGTACGAAGGGCTTTTTTGCAAAGTGCACATGGCCCGTCATCCTGATAGCGGGACCCAGATGTCAGTTTTGCCATTAAACCGCTGTTAGACACGAATTAGTGCTATCTGTTATGTGTAACCTCTAGCTAGGGTGGTGATTTTTTGAAACTCTGAACGTAAAGTGGTGGTTTTTTGTTACACATGCCTGAAGTGGTTTTTTGCAATTTTCTCGAAGAAGCTAGTAGTGGTTGTCTTATACCTGACACAAAACAAAACACTCAAAGTTTGTAAAACTTGTACATCAAATAACAAGAACCTAATACTGTGTTTGGGTGTGGAAAACTAAGCATGATGCTTGCTCAGAGTGGCTTTGCCTGGGATTGGGAAACCAACAAGGGGTCAATCGATAGCGATAAAGTGTGGACTTGTTATGTGGAGGTATTTTAATTAACTCTAAAATTTGTTTCTGGTATAGTTTTGCAACTTCACTATCATCTAATTTGTGTGTATTGTACAGGTTAACAAAGATGCACGCGCCTATAGGACCAAGGTAGTGCATAACTGCAGTGAAATTGAGGCTATATATTCAAAAGATGGTGAAGGTGCTAGGATAGGAGGTGAATCTGCTAAAGAACAAAACACTCTGGTTGTTGAAGAATCTCCTGATGTGCCACAAAAGAGGAAACACATTGGTGATGCTATCTTGTGCATTTTTTCGATAAAAGGACGCTTTATTACTCGAAGTTTCAAGCATTACACCCAGCCTCTGCATAGTTAAGATGCACATAGCCGTTTAAGAATCAAGTATCCAACTAAAAGTACTACACAAAGAACAAAAGGAGAAAAAGCCAACTAGTCCACAGCTTCATTGGCTTCTATCCTACGGCTATGCAGCCACCCATGTTGGGAAATAAAATCCTTGGCCCTATTCTCCAATCGTGTAGACACCTCCATAAATAGGTCTCGATCCTCTAAGCGTTGAAGCGGCGACCATGAACGGAGCATAGTTGTAAACCTCTAAATAACCTGCATAATAGAACAATTTTTGTCATTAACTTGTCATTTCTACATACCCAAAGCAACCATACAACTGCAATCGGTCCCACTCGGATAATCATTGTATAACTGGACTCCACCCCATTTAGCCAATTTCCAAAAATGTTAGCAATACTACGGGGTGGATACATGATAGATCCTATCTGAATGATAGACCATATTAGCAACCCGACAATTAAAGAAAAATGTTTTCTTGTCTCTTCTTCGTGACAGAATACACATTTCTTACAACCCTGCCAGTTGCGTTTTGCAAGGTTATCTTTAGTAAGAATCACACCTCGACGAAGATACCATGCAAAGACCTCTTTTTTCAGCGGTATCGTCATCTTCCAGATGGATTTTTTTATTTACGACCGTTTGAGTAGGAATGCAAAGGGCTTTGTACATAGAACCTACCGAGCGTACACCATTGTTGGTAAGACTCCACCGGAATTCATTGGTCCCTAGAGGCAACTGTATTGAATCTAGCCACTGAAGCAGTTCATTCCAAGAGTTTAGTCGGGGGCCAATAAGGTCGCGTCTGAACGTTACCGAGGGGGGATGAGATTCCATTAACTTTTGTAAGATGTCCTCCTTATAACGGACAATATTGTACAAGGCTGGATAATGTTCACGAATAGTGGTTGTTTCCAACCATCGATCCTCCCAAAACCATATCTCCACCCCATTCCTAATGGAGAAGGAACCAAATGGGAAAATGTGCTTTTTTGTTGCCGTAATGCCAGCCCAGAAGTGCGAGTCACCCGGTTTCCAAATGAACTGGGAAATCGCCTTTGAGCCTACATACTTGTTCCGCACAAGTTGTTTCCATACACAATCCTCCGTTAACAACTTGGCCATCCATTTTTCTAGCAAGTCCCTGTTTTTAACTTCCAGATCATGAACACCAAGTCCACCTTGATCTTTTGGATGAAATACAACACTCCATTTTGTCAACCGGTACTTTTTTGTTCTCATTATCCACTTGCCAAAAGAATCTTGATCGAAAGTAATCTAATCTGTGCAAGTCTCCTTTTGGTAACTCAAAGAACGAAATCATATACAGTACCATATTAGTGAGTACTGAATTTATGAGAACTAATCTTCCCCCAAGGGATAGCAGTTTTCCTTTCCAACTACTAAGACGCTTCTGAAGCCGTTCTTCAACTATTTTCCATTTAGCCAGCGTTAGTCTCCGATGATGTATCGAAATACCAAGATAGCTAATTGGGAAAAAACCAATCCCACATCTGAATAACTCGGCGTAAAGTTTGGCATCGTCCATGGCATTGCCAAAACAAAAAGGATAGATAAGCTGCCATCAACCATGTGGAGAACCACACCTTCAATTTGGCTATCAAACTTAGTGCACTCAATTATAATTGCAAGCATATCCGTCACAATGTGAAAAAGCATTGGGAAAAGAGGATCACCTTGCCTCAACCTCGTTTTCATTTGGAAGTATATTTACCAATGTCACATTGACTTTTATGGCAACACTACCACCGAGAACGGAGTTATTAATTAAAGCACGCCACTCATCAGAAAATTCTTTCATCCAGAGCGTTTGTTGAAGAAAAGACGATTTAACTTTATCATAGGCTTTTTCAAAATCGATTTTGAGTATGACCCCATTCAACTTTTTACGATGCATCTCATGGATTGTTTCATGCAAAGTGACAACCCCATCTAGGATGTATCTACCTTGCATGAAAGCCGTCTTAGAAGGGCGCACCACATGATCTGCCACTGAATTAAGTCTAATAGTAGCTACTTTTGTGAAAATTTTAAAAAACATTTAGTAGACATACGAGTCTGTATTGCTAAATCCGTTCTTCATCGATAACTTTTGGTAAAATAATGATTTCACCGAAGTTGATACGGAATAGACCCAGCTGTCCCGCATGGATCTTAGCAAACAACTCCAATAAGTAAACCTTTACTATATCCCAGTCGAGAAACCATCCGGTCATGCTGCCTTATTGTGTTCCATCAGAAAGACCGCTTTCTTAGACGAAGGCTTATCTACCCCAACCCCTATCAAGGGGCTCCGAATGATAATATACTCCCTTAAATCATAGGGCTTGATCTACCCCAACCCCTATCAAGGGGCTCTAACAAAGATATACTCCAACCTGGCTCCCCTTCCGACTTGCTTCCGAAAGCAGAACAGAAACTACTAACTACCTCCTCGAACTAGAGCAGCTGAAGAAAAGGAAATTGAAAACAAAATAACCTGAAAGGTTTGCCTCTCTCCGTTAATAACTCTTCCGCTCCCGAGCCTACCCTCCGTTCAAGCTGTCCTCTTCTCTTTACGATGAGATAGACCCCTCGCTTCAATTCCTCTTGCAGATCCCTTCGGGTCGTTGCGATTCGCTTCCGGTTCTTCGGAAGAATCAACTGACTTCTCTCTTCTTCATTTATCCGGGGGAAAGGGAACCGTCTACCAGTTGGGAAGCTAGACATCAAGGTTGTGGCTTGATGAGGATAACTAAGCTGACACGCCGGAGTTGGCTGCTGGCACAACAGGGTGGTGCCTTACCGCGCGTGCTCAGGCGGCTGCTCAACGAGGAGGTTCATGCTAGAATTAAGAACCCCCTAAACTTCCTCATAATAAGAGGCCACTAGAATAGCATTTTCTTCTGGGGTCACTTGAGGAATATCCTCTGTCCTAGATTCATCCATGGACACATCCGATTCCTTAGGATCGCCAAACAGACCTTTGTAATAAGAAATAATATAGGATTTGAGCTGCTCCAGACCTTTGATCAGACCCTCTTCCTGAACTAGAGAATGAAAGATTTGTAATCATGTGATTTTCTGTTTAAGAATGTACATCAAAATAAGATACATATTGCAAATAACTGAAGCAAGGTAAAGTTACTGGTAAAAATATCATATAAGAAGACCCATGCTTTAATATTTTAGCATAAAATTCGAACATGTAGCAATGAACCAACCACTGATCAATCATGAATACAACCGAAACAAATATGGTGCCACACGCTCTGAACTAATCTATTGCACACTGATGCACCCTTACCAGAAACAAGGGCAGAAGACACAAAGATGGAGAAATAGTGTTTTACCTGAACCATGGGCAACACTTGAACATACCAAATAACCGGCCTGTACGGTTTTTCTGGTAGCAGAACCACACCTAGAAAGATGCGGTAAAACATAAAGTCGAGAGTTAGACAAAAACTTCATGAATAATAGAAATTGCCCACATGTTTTCAAACAAAGTCAAGGTACTGGGCAAAGTAGAGTGAAATGGAGGCACACATTTAAATCAGGGTACTCAGCAACGATTCACACCTGGATCTGGACTAATTAAGAAGACAAGAAGCTCACTTGAGGTGTTGTACATTCCATCTGTTCATAGGGCCAAGCATGGAAATTTTGTCAAATGGATGTTCTGTACATATAGCTTATACTTGCCATTCTTATCTTCATAAATTTCCAATGTATGTGAATTGTTTTGGTCTGCCGAAAACTAATATCGGAACTCAGAAATAATAAAAGAAGATAATACAAAACATTCTTACTAATACAGAAGTTCTAAGGATCAAGCCCCGTGAATAAGTGAACTATGCTCCCCATTGTATTAAATAAAAACATGGACTCCAGTAGGTTGTACAAAGATATTTTAGGAAGGTGTCAGGTCAAAATTCAAAATTTAAGATCATAATAAGTGGACTAACATGGCAGATCAGTTAATCGCTGGGGTATAATCTTATACGACATGTCTCATTCCTATTCATCATATACAGTTATATCAACATTTCTCCATCAACAAATGGTTGATATGAGATGATGCATCAAATATTTAAATGTATTCACAAGCCCTGTTCTTTCGCACAATCAGCTACACATCATACAAAATAAATATATAATAATAGAGTTACCTCGAGAAAATGATCTAGTTTTGTATTAAGAAATGGCCAGATATGTTTTACACCGTGAAGACAAAAAGGCTATTACCCAGCTCCCATGCTTTCATGGTATACCAGACTTGCAGTAAGATCCTATATGCTGCTTCTCTGTTTGTAGACCCTGATTTTTTAAAGTCCCCCACATGTTTAATCCAATAGTATATGAACAATTCTTATACCCCTCTCCCCTTTTAATTTGTTCATGTGTGGTAAGCGTTCTCCCTAGAAACCTGAAGAATTTACTGTAGATTTTAAGTTAGGTTCTCCAGTATCTATAAAGTAACTTAAACTCTTAAAGAAAGTTGACGTTTACATTTGCTATAATACTTTCTGTCTTTCTTCTCTACATATTATTCTAGGAGGAAAATCACATAACGTTGGAAGAACTGAGGACAAAAGCAACATAAGGTACCTTAATGGCATGAGAAAGCGAGTACAAAGACGATGAGTTGGCTGACCTCCTCCATGAACATGACAAACCCGAAAATGATTCCGCAGTAGGACACACAAGGAAAAGCAGGTCAACCAGGCAAAGGGCATGTTAACCTATAAATAGCACATGAGGCTCCTAACAAACCTAGTAACACATCAAAAATGCTGCTTAGAAAGGCACGAAATCTACTGTTGTGTACGGAAAAACGTTAAAATCAAGAAATGTAGTAGATTCTGAAGCACTCTAGTATGCACGGGTACACAAACAAATTGTTTTCCCAACTCGGGGCACAAACTATGAATACCAACCAAAAAAACAATAGGGGAGTAAGTAATTTAACCTGTAGATCCATCAACGGAGAAATAGAAGCCCACCAGAATTTATAGTTGCAACTATTTCCAAAAAGAGTGACGCACAATTAAACATGACAATAAAACTGGTTTCTAGTAAAAAAGCAAGCCGTGTAACAACATTGTACCTCTTAATCTATATAAGAGTACACACATTTAGTTTAATAAATCAGGGATCCATCTCTTTTGCCATCAGAATGAACATACCGTGCTCCTTGTTGACCTGAATGTCATGTTTCCCTAGTCACCAAACAAACAGAGAACACATAACACATGAAGGGTCAACTCACATCTTGATCACACCTATGAATTGAGTTCAAAGATGAATGAAGGGATGGGAGAAAGAACAACCTGGACATGGCAAGCCTCGTTGTCGCCTCATGTATCTAGTCACTAAATAGCCTCCATGGCCAGAGCTCCATGTATCTATACCCATAGCCACCAACCAGAGAAGATAAAAAAGGCCGGTCCGAGTGGCAACCCACACACCTTCCGCTAAAACATAGAAAGGAGGTCGTGGCGGCACAGAGGACCATCAGTGGGTTTGGGTCCTAAGGCAACATCTTCGATATACCCCTCAAAATTATATAGAACCTCAGTTCTTCAAACTCAGAAGTGTTCTAGTACATTCTGAGTTACCTGCCAATAATACATTGATCATAGAGTAATAGGTCAATACTCTAAATTATTTCAGTAATACTACCTAGACCAGTGTAAGGATTGACTTAGAATACGAAAGAATTTGTAAAAAGAGAAAGTGTATAAAGAAAAACATGTATCAACTAAATTTATCAGCAGAATGCAACAACAGCAAGAATTGTTGTTTATTGACCTAAGTACAGAAAGAATACACCACTTAACTATTTAATAATTTGGAGTTAGATAGTCAATATGTGAAGGCACAACATCTGTGTGGCACAGGTGGCCCCTGAACCTGCAAAATGTGTGGGAGTCATCAAATAAATCAAATGTTGCATACCACGCCAAACTGTAGATTGCTATCTGAATAATTCATCTTTCGTTCATCCAAAAATTTCTTCATACTAAGGTCACACTGTCGAAGATCACACAAGTTACTGACAAACTGTGCATCACATCTCTTTTAGTTTGAATACAATTCGGAGCACTTCAACACTTCAGAGCTCTTTTGCTGCTAAAGCTATAACAGAGATATGAACCTCTACTATCAGGCTATGGTGGTAGAGCGCAGTGAGAAATTCTCCAGGTGGTTGAAGTACAAGCCGAGGTGTCATAAAATGATGCGGTTTTGAGCTCTACTTGGTTAAGTACAAATTGATCCACCTACAATTAGCGGGGATGAAACCTGACCACCTTCCATATCATTAGGAAGACAAAATAAACCTCAATTCAAGCACCAGGTGCAAACAAAGCAATAGTTCTCATATATCATGTGTAGAATGAATTTCATACAAATCTACAGCAAGAATAGATCATTTTTACTACTGCTGCTGAACAACACGAGGTAGAAAAATGAAGAAGAAACTTCATTTTTTCAACAAAGTGATATACCAAAGGAAGATTTAATATGGCCGTTGTCATGGATGCACTGGCAACAGGCATGCTGATGATGCAACTAACAAACAGAGCCAACAGAGGATGAACCATCTCATATAAAATGATGTGTCTATATCTAACAGATTGGTTAGCAACCCAGGTCCGATATGTAAAAAAGAGGCATGCTTTTTCCAATATAAAGCCATCAAAGATGAAGATACTGCAATTGCAAAACAAAATGAGGAAAAACAACATAAGAGAAGCCGTGAGAATATAACTCACCTGGATGCCTTTACATCTTCCTCCTGCAATTTGTAATATATATTAAACCAGAATACCTATGTTTGTCAACGGACAGAATATCCAGTAAGCAAAACAGATCCATTGTCAAAAATTTGGTGCAAGTGGGATGTGGAATCATGCACAAAATTCACTATGAGCAGCTGAAGAAAAATTTAAGAGATGAAGGAGAATGCGGACTGTCCTATCAAGGAGTCCATGATGTAGAAGTGGGAGCCTCCTGGGCCACTTCCAATAGCGCCTCCATGGCAGAGACAGCCCGCCCCTTCCTCTTTTTTGCCATCAGCAGGACCGGCGGCCGCCTCCACAAATCTTCTGTCCCGCTCATGCCGGACATGGGGCTCGCGTCCAAGGCCGGCGTCGCCTCATGTTGCACGCAGCTCGCGCCAAGGCCGACGCCCCGCTCGTGCTGCCTCGCGCCCAGGCCCGCGCTGCTCCTGACCGGCCACGACGATGACGGGAAATCGGACGGAGAGTGATTCGTGGAGGAGAGAGCACGGGAACGAGCAGGAGAAGGGAGGCAGGAGAGAGTCGCCGCCATTGGCGAGGACAAACCTCACACGGGATTGGAGGCTGCTGGCTAGGGTTTCGTTCGTGGGATTCCTGTTTTATATCACCGCGGTAAAAAAAGAACGGCTCAGATTCATTGAAGGTAAAATGAATGGCTAGTGAAATCTAATTTACCTGGATGCCCCATGAGGGTGCCTCTATTATACCTTTAGATTCATCCATCCAATTGGAGGAATCGAGGGTGTAAGGGGCGAGCCGTGTCCTTTAATTTGCGTTAAACACCAATATTACAATGCAGCTAGCAGTTGAAACATTCCAAGCATCTTCAACGGACAGGAAGAGAGATGTGTGATTAAACTAATCCATATTTACGCGTATCATGTATGTTCTATGTAACCTAACCGATTGTGTTCCATGGATTCCGACCAGAAAACCCGTTCAATGACTGAACATGGAAGGCATCAAACCCCGTAGTCAAAGGCACGGCTCATGCTGTCTTACAGGAACACCAAAACGTCAGGATTCTCAAAACGAAACGGTCAGGTCAGTCCAAGTTATTAAAGAGTCATTTTCCTGGTTGTTTTTCAGTTCTAAAACTGGTCACTAGTCAATCAACGGAGACAAGATAGCTAGCCCTAGCACGAGCATATACTTGCAATACAAGCACCTTTTTTTTCCTACTTGGCAAATTTAGCAAGTATCTTTCACTGAACATTCTATGACAAGTGCAGAGATTAACTATAGCAGCCACATCGTCTAGGCTGATCTCTTCTTCATTCTTTTAGTGATTATTCGTGTAATATTCCTGGTATGTGCAACCCAAGTTTCCCTGGTTATGTGACCAGCTGGACTACTGTAAGCGGAGTATTCACATACCATGACTAGTTCTTTGCAGAAATTTCTCGTGTTTTTCATGTTCTCTTCCTAGTAAAATCACTGTAGTTCATAAATGCGAATTAAGTACAGTAAATTGCTTGTGCAAGTGTTAGTGAGAGTGTGTGGCCTCTATAAATGGACCTTTGGAAGTGCTGCTTGTTGCATCAATTCATCCTGTTTTTACTTAGTTTCCTCAAGCAGTTGCAACTTCCAGGTAATTTCTGCCTTGTGGAGATGGGAATTGTTGCACTTTGTTCTTCATGTATATCCTTTCATGTCTGTTATACTAGTACCTACTGCCAGTTTTGTTGGTATATAACTAGGTAAATATACATTGTTAAAGAAACCCAGTCTGGAGTTTTTGTTTTCTAACAGATAATTCATTGACTGAAGTCTCAAACTTTGATTTTTGACGATCTAATTCTTGGAGTATTTCAGCCTGTGGAGCTAGGAGAGATTCGGGACGAAGCTACCTAGGAGAAAAATGGCTGGACGCGGCGGCGTTAAGAGGAGCATCTGGCAGTTACTCTGTGGCTGCTCGTCATCTAGCACGGAAGAATGACTACGCAAAACGAGATCTCAACAGGGTGCAATGTTTCCAAGAACATTAGTAAAATGTTTATCTCTGCCGCAAGTAATTGATGTGTGTTGTTAGATGTCAGGTGTAAGGTGGTGCTCAGTTGTTAATTTGCTTGGTTGTTATGTAGTCTTCGCGTTGCAAGTGTCATGTACAAAGCAAGGTTTTGAAATAAAAATCAAATATTTTGTTATTAACATACGATTTGTGCCATTGAGTATTCTTTTGCCTTAGTAGTGAGATGTTCTACGATGACATGCGTGTTTTGTGTATATGGCAACGTACATATGCCGGAAAATTCTGGTAAATTACCTACCTGCTTACCTAGGTGGGCACCAGTTGGGCCGAGAGAGACCAGTCTTGTGGTGGTTCTAGCATCACCTTTAATATACGGTGGTTTTCAATTTCGATTTGGAAATATTTCAGCATTTCGTTGAAATTCACAGAGTTACAGTGATTCTAGTTTGTATTTTGGCCGAACAATGAAACTATGACATGAAATTCAATGAATCTGGGCCAAAACCAGAGAATTTTTTTATAAATTTCATTCGAATTGGCGTGAACTTATAATTCTTTAAATATTTGGGATGAAAGAAAATATTGCCTATCTAGTTAAATGGCTCCAATTCCCTTTTTTCTGGTGAAAATTCATGGAAAGTGGCTGCCACACCACCACCGAAGTAGGATGGGATCAGGAGGCATCTATCATACCACATATTTCAACTGTAAATTCAATCTACATATTTAGAAGTAAAATAGTACCCAACTAAAAAATGGTCTGGATAGTAGTCTAAGCTACAATTCATGGCATAATTAATCTCTTTCGTCTCTTAAAATGTGGATGGAATTTGTGAGTTCAAGATCGAAATGCAAATAACTGCAATCCAAGTTCAATTACTCTATCATTCTTTCTCTAGGATAACTTGATTAGTTAGGCTGGTTCGAAAAAAAAAAAACATGATTAGGTCGAACTGTCATGGTCATTAAAAAGGCCGTGTTTTAAGGCTAATGGTGCTTCCGTCAACGTTGTACATACTCTACTCGTCACCTTTTCCTTTTCACAAAAAATTACACGCCATTGATTTGACCACATAGCCCACTCGCAATCCCGGCTGGTATACTGCGTATAAAAAATTACCATATTCTATCTAGCTTGTACAACGATCGGCGGATGGGCATCAAGTTAACTTGAAAGGTTCAGATCAGTCATCAGAACGCCTCGAAAATTCATACTTGAGAATGTTGACACTGCATTCTCATAAAGGACACGATGAAGTCATTTTTTACTCTTTCAAGTCATCATCGCCCCAGTTGAACTGTCCATTGCTACTGCTTGCTAGGACCTGTTCTCAGTCTAGCTAACCTTTTCTGGTCATTGGTTACAATTTTTCTACTCACAAAGCAAGCCCTACTGTGACCAAGCGAATCTTTCTTTGGTCATTAGTTAGAAAATCTTCAACTTGCAAAGCAAGCCAGCCTTCTTCCCTCTATTGCGACACCAAGTTTTAGTAGTAGTATAAATATGGCATTGGAGAGGCTTGCTCAGGCACCAAGCATACGACTCTTCCTCTTGCTCAGATTTAGGTGCTGCATTGCAACTTGGGATAGCAAACTTTTGCCATTCCATCTGTGAACTGAAGTTCATCCATCAGAAGGATCTATGGCTGACCACAACGGAGTGAAGAAGAGCATTTTGGAGCTCATCTGCGGCTGCTTCTCCTCGTCCAGCACCAAAGATTAGTCATATCGATGGACAAATCGTGCTCCGATGTTAGTTCTCTGGTCGAGGTGTTCTTGGTTTCTGTAAAGTCGTTTTCTGATGCGTATGTGTACGTTCCAGTTGATTTGTAAAATTCCAGCTAGCCCTATAGATGTGTAGTTTTGTTAGGTGAAATCTTTTGTTTGTCGCGTTTTGTTTTGTAATGTAAGAGTCCGTTCCGTCCCCCTATTGGCTTCTTTTGGGTGCTAAGAGCATCTCCACCGGTAGCCTCCAAATAGACGCCGGTAGGAGCGCCGACATCTCCGTTTGGGAGACGCCAGCACAACATCCTTTATTTGGGGGAGCTACTCCCACACCGGCGCCCCCAAACATGCGGTCCTGATAGATAATTTGAATTTGAAATCTCAAACACAACCATAGAAATTCGAATAAGTCTACGAATATGAAGTTAGGCCAACACACACGGCCACCAAATACGAATAGGTTTTGAAATAAGAAGTTTGGGCCAACAGACGGCCACCAGATCGCCGTTTCCGGCGCAAAAAAAAGGGGCTTTGAAGCCAGATGATCGCATGATCACACGAAGGAGGTCACGGGCGGCGCAACCTCGACGGCTTCCTCATCGGCGGCCGGCGGCAGCTCTGTCGCTGCAACAGGGTCCCCGGTCGCCGGGGGAGGCATGAACGCGGACGGTGCCGGGGTAGACATGAACGCAGATGGTGGCGGTGGAGACATGAACGCGGACGGTGCCGGGGTAGACATGGACGGTGTTGGGGGAGACGCCCACGCAGCTCGCGCCACCATCACCTCTTGGCCGATGCGTTCGAGGTACATCTAGTGCCACGCCCGTGCCAAGGGGTCCATCTTCTCCATGTTGGCCATCAAGATTTTCGATTCTTGGCCAACGATAGCTGCATCTCTTCGTTGTTGGCCTTCATGGCAGTGGCGTGAGCTTCCATCTTCGCCATCTCCACCCTCTCCCTCTCCAACTCGATCTTGGCCTCTTGCTTGTCGAGGATGGCCTTCCACACGACGGCGGCTCTATCGGCAGCTTCCTTGTTCTCCATCGAGAACGAGGTGATCATCTTCTCGATGGAGGCCTCCATGGCTGCCAATACCGGCGCCGCATTCCTGTCGGCCTTGGCCTTCTTGTTGCCAATGGGGCGCCCGGTGGAGGCACCGGCTGGATCGACCGGCCCATCTTCCCCGTCCTTGAAGAGAGTGTGGAGGAGGTCGTCCCATTTCTTGCAACCTTGGAGCTTGTTGAAGCAATGCATAAACGGAAATTCTTTGTCCTCGTGTTGATGCTTGTACATTTCAAGGGCTTTGAGCATCTATTCATATGCAGCAACATTGATCACCAATTCATATGCAACAAGTTGGATCATCAATTTATATGCAACAATATTGATCACCAATTCATATGCAACAAGTTGGATCATCAAATCATATGCAACAACATTGATCACCAATTCATATGCAAATAAGATAGGCATAGATCATACCCAATCCACCATCGTCGTGCCGCTCTCCTTCCGTGCCTTGATCTTCTCATAGTAGTCGTGGAACTTGCTACACGACCCCTTGATCAAGTCCCAATAGTGAGAGAGGGCGCCCTCGTTCCGGTTCATCTCTATGGTGGCGTAATCACCATAGTTCTTCTTCTCGTTGAAACAATCAAGGATGCACTTGCAATACTTGCCCCCGGTTTGGTTTGCGCCGGTGATGGGGTAAAAGCTCACTTGCTTCCACGCTTCGATGAGGCATTCATCCTCCAAGGACCTCCACCTCGGACCACGAGTGCCGATGGAACGCCTGCGCGTCCTCGTCACGCTCGCGCCGGTCTCGGCGTCGATCAGCTCCTCCTGGACTTCCTCCTCACCTTCGTCCTCGTCGGCCTCTTCTTCGTAGTCGTCGACCGGGGGTTCGTAGGCATGGCCACGTATGATGCCGTTTAGGATCTCCTCCTCGCCGGCAATCTACGCATAAAGTTGCAATCTTTGAGTTGCCGCCGGTGTCTACGATGCACACAACACATAGAAAGAAAGGAAACACACCTCGTCCTGGCCCATGGACACGCTAGACCCGCTGCCGAACACCTGCTGGGGGCGCCTGCCGTCGCCGGGAAAGAGGTCGTGGGGAAGGCCGGTGCCGTCCGTCACGTGGCCCTGGGTGCGGCGCAGGTCAGGCGAATCGTTCAGGTCGGGGAAGCGGAAGGCGCCGCTGCCCCGAGCCGTTGAATCCGGCGAGAACGGGGCATTGTTATCGACGGTTATGTCGCTGTCACCGAACTCGGGGGAGTAGCGGGAGCGACCGTCCATCTACGACAGCCGCATCTGCGAAATCGACGGCGCGTCCGCGGTGTACCCCGCGTAGTAACCCGGCGACGACGGGGAGCTCGAGATGTTGTTCAGGCCGCGCCCAAGCTCAGGCATGCTTCCGTAGAGGCCACCGCTTCCGCTGCGTCGAGGGCGGCGATGCGGCGCCTCCTGCGGTCGGCCGTGACGAAGGCGTGGCGATCCATCTCCGTCTCCCAGTCCTCCTGCGACATGGTCGCCGGCTTCTCCTTCGGCGCGACGGTGCGTGTCTTCGGAGGCTCCTTCGCTGCCTTCGCCGGAGCCCTTCTCTTCGGTGGCATGGCGCGGCGGCGAGGGTTTTTCGGGTTCGACGCTGGATGGGAGATTGAGCGGCTGGCGGGAGAAATGAGCGGCGGAGGGTACGGGGTTTTGGGGGAGAAGATGTATATTTTGTTGGTGTGTGGCTGATAGGAGGCTCCCACGCCCAAAAAATTTAGCCTCGCGAGGCACCGGCGCGCCCAATTCGCGCCCTTGGCGAAGGGGCCAGAACGGGTTGTCGGCGCTTCTATTGGGCTCCAAAAATCGCCGGCGCCGTTTGGGGTGCGCCGGTGCGAGCCTATTTTCGCCCCGAGCTTCCCAAAAAGCTATCGGGCCCGCTATCGGGGCCACCGGTGGAGATGCTCTAACTGCTAACTGCTAAGTTTTATTTTGGGTGCTAACTGCTAACTGCTAAGTACTAGAACCCAAAACAAATCTTTTATAATTTGTGTTGATTGCTAAACATCAAAGCTCTGTTACGTCCATCACTAGCAATGGTTGAACAGTTCCAAACAGAGGTAAACGTTCCATGCTTCAGTCAAGGGAGCTTAGCCAAACTTTCAACGGACAGCTAGCAGTCTAGCAACACGGGTCATTCGGTCACCATTCTGCTGCAGTGATCGTGTCGCATGCATGACAACCAAAAAACCGTTGAACGATGGAACATTGAAGAAATCAAACCTCAGGAGCTGTTAAAAGTTTAAAACTAATTACCGTCGCAGTCCTACTCGCATAGGCTCACCCTGGCATAAAAAAACGTCAGAATTGTCACATGAGGGTCAGCATGCAGGTCAACCAAGTCATTTCAAGAGTCATTTTCTGGTAGTTTTCAGTTCTAAAACTGGTCATTGGTGAGGTACAGGAGACAAGATAGGTATCATGGTTGAGGGTGACTTCACGGATTGGTTGTCGCTGGTGGTGTGGGCCTCCCCTCGCCAGCTGCATAAAGATACCTTGTCGTTGATCATGCTCACGTCGTGATGGATCCGGAAGCTCCTGAACCCTGCAGTCTTTGACAATACGCTGTCCCTCGGTGACCTCCTGCTCAACACGATCAAAGCCGAGGCGTGAGAGTGGCCAGATGCAGAAATCCAGGGTCTTCACCCACTTCTACCATAGACTAGGTTTTGGGTCGTGTTGTATAGTGCGGTGTTGGTTATTCTTAAGAATTTTACATATAATCGTCTTTTTCTATCAATTCATCGAAACGTAAGGTTTTCTATTTTCACGAAAAAAAGATAGGTTGCACTAGCAGCAACATAGTTGAGCACTTCCTTTTGGTGATTATTCATGCAATTTTCCAGGCACCTGCAACCCAAGTTTTTATGGTTATGTGATCAAGAGTAAAGCAGAGTATTCCCATAACATGACTCAGTTCTTCGCTGAATTTTCCTGTGTTTTTCATGCTCATCTCCTAATATCTCTGATGTATGGTGTATTTACACCTCGAGAGTCAAGACGGACCCTGTAAGGTAGGGCACTATTGCACTAACTTCTTGTGT
The DNA here is from genome assembly GCF_022539505.1 of Lolium rigidum. Taxonomy (NCBI): domain Eukaryota; kingdom Viridiplantae; phylum Streptophyta; class Magnoliopsida; order Poales; family Poaceae; genus Lolium; species Lolium rigidum. The sequence continues at coordinate 253,124,173 of NC_061509.1, read as the reverse complement.
CCTTACAAGTGCGTGATTTCTAATTAAAAAGAAGGAATTCCTACACTTTTTTTGCTTGATTCATGTTTCATCTTAAACTTTGCGTGGTTCACTAAACCATCCAAACTATCACTAACGATCCATTTAACTTCCTTAATCCGGGATTTTGACCCAACATTTGAAACCAGGTTCAGGGGATCAAATAGAACATTATTCGTAGTTTAAGAGGATTTAGTGAGCCAAGCAAAGTTTGAGGGGGGGGGGGGGATATGAGCCAAGCATGAGTTACCAATATGGTTGGGCTAGCGGTTAAGGCGACACTCCAAATCATTTGGATGAACCGCTTCAGTCGCCAGGGCCGATGTTCTAGGTGAAGACGCCACTGCAGAGGACGCTCCGTGCAGCCAGCGATGAAGATAGGCGCTTTCTTCACCACTGCTGCCGACGATTCAATGAGGACAAACTGCTGCGGTGGACAACCGGTCATTCCTACGCGATAATGCTGGGCATACGGGCAAGTCTACAGACAGACGTGGCAATCGATGGTGCGACTGGTTGCGAAAAACTCGGGATAACTGCTGATTCCTTTCCAATCACATGACGCCATCCTGTGTCCGTAAACTGATTCCGTAGATTGATTTCATAGTTGTAGCATTACTCATACCTAGGGGAGGCAGGCCTCCAAGAGTGATGGAGGGGACTCATGCGCCGCGACACGACCAACCAGGCTTCATCATTGGATTGGTCGGGTGTGCTAGTACCAAGGTGGGAAAAAACACCCACGGAGATAAAGAGCTCGGCGTGATGGATTTTCAATAAGAATACACATATGAATATGGATGTGGCGTGTAAGGATTCTGTATTAAACTCTGTATGTATAGTTTGTGGGTTGTATGCATCTTTATTATGCAGAGGCCTGATGTAACTCGTTTGGTTGTGCCACCTAATGCGACAACTAAGTTAATTTAAAATTCCCTTTATCAAATCATATTAATACTTGGGGCAGGTCTACTTGAATATGGATGTGGATCATATTTTCCTTAAATCAGAACAGATACGAATATAACGAAATAATAGACATATGTCTTATAACAGGTGAACTATAGACTTAAATATATTGATATAATACATTGTAATTTCAAGTTCAATCATAGACGGATACATTTTACCATTTTGTTAGTTTTTTTATGTTGAGTAATTGGCATATCAGGCTGGAATTTGACAAACATAACTTTATTTGGATGTGGGTATATGTATTTATAAATATTAAAATTCAATAACACATTTATATCTGAATTTGTCAGTCAATTCCTTGTAATTACCACATACATATCCTTTTTTCAGATTCATATATTTCTATATTCGTTTTCAGTTTCTCAAATATGAATTTCAGATAATTTGAGTCATACACTGCCAATTTTCCACTACTAGGAAAAGGCCTAGCCGTAAGATGGGTGTTAGTGGCGCACCAGGAGGGCAGTGCGCCACTACTACTTAGCAGTGGCGCACCGGAAAGTGGTGGGCCACTATTAAAAATGTAGTAGTGGCGCACCTCTCCTGCGGTGCGCCACCACTAAGTTTGACCATGGTTTGACCCAGCCTTATACATAGCAATGGCGCACCGTGCAGAGGTGCGCCACAGCTATTTTTTGTAGCAGTGGCGCACCTCTAAATGGTGCGTCATTACTATGTAAAGGGGAGGATGGAGGTGCGCTACTGCTAAGTGGTGCCCAAACATTTCCACCCCCCACCCCCCCGTGGATCGCCTTTTCGAGTTTGGAAAAAATAAAAGAAATAGATAGAAAATTCAAAAAATTAAATCCTTTCAAATGCCCATGTAATATGTCATCTAGGTTTAGTGAAAATTGAAAAAAATGAATTTTGATATATTATGCAAAATGGCGTCATCTTTGGGTAAAACGGGATTTCTGGTTGCATACGACCTCCGATGAAAAACTTTTTTATATCAAAATCGATCTACGCGAAATTTCCTATTCGAATTCAACGGCCTACGGCCGTTTGGAGAAAAAATGGATTCGTCAAATTCAAAACAGAAACAGGACTTTTTTCAGGTTTTAGATTTTGGGCAAAAAATAGAAAAAAATAGCGGTGGCGCACCCATGTCTTGGTGCGCCACTGCTAAGCTTCCCGCCCACGAATTTCAAAATGGGAGGAGCCGGCCACTTACCCCCTCCTCCCTAGCTCCTCCCTCCTCCTCCACACATTCTGATGCTCTCATTCTCCTCTCCTCCTCCTGCTCTCCTCCTCTCCTCTCCTCCTTTCACTCCGGTGACCTCCTCCTCTACTCTCCTCCTTTCACTCCGACGACCTCATCCTCTCCTCTCCTCCTTTCACTCCGGCGACCTCCTCCTCTCCTCTCCTCCTTTCACTCCGGCGACCTCCTCCACTGTGTCGAGCTCCAGTGACCTTACTTTCCGGCGAGCTCCTCCACTATGGTGACCTCCGACGACCCTCCGGCGAGCTCCTCCACTATGGTGACCTCCGGCGACCCTCCGGCGACCCTCTAGCCTCCATTACCTCTGGCCTTCGTCCTCTTGTTCATCCTCTCCTACATCTCCTCACCTCTCTTCACCTCTCCTACGTCCCTCATCCATCATCACCGGCGGCTAGGCTAAGAAAAATGAGAATGAACATTGCACAAATAATTCTAGCAACAAGAACGAGAAAAAATAACGAGCCAAAAAAATTCGAAACAAAATGTGCCAGATCCAGATCCAGATCCCGATCCAGATCCAGATCTAGAAATTTTAAATTTTAGTAGTGGCGCACCTTTTTTCTATCCAGTGGCGCACCTCAGACGTTTAGGAGTGGCGCACCATGAAGCTAGTAGTGGCGCACTACCTGGTGCGCCACTGCTAAGCCAAATAGCAATGGCGCACCACTAGTGCGCCACTACTAAAAGTTAGCAGTGGCGTGATAGCAGTGGCGCACCACTAGTGCGCCACTGATGGGTATAAGTGGTGCGCCACTGATTGCCCTTTTCCTAGTAGTGTTCACCCTTATCATCTAGGTTGCAAAGTCTTTCATAAAACGCCCTTTACACCTGACCGAAGAGAGTACGACTACTCGCATTGTGGTATCGGAGATGCAAATGTGTCGTGTGACTAGAGTTTAATTCAAGTGGAGTTTGCATATTTGATATTCGTTTCTTCGGGACTATTAGATATTATTGGTGTTGGTATTATGTATATATGATAAGCATACTACAAATAATTCAGAAATTAAGCATGACAAATACGAAGAAATTGGAGAATGAAAAGCAATCCAACGTTATAAGAACAAGCAGTATTGCACGTATAAATAAAAGTCACTAAAAGGGAGTCCGTATCCTAGATAAGCTTTCCGACACTGTGTGTGGTTAGGCTACTTGTCCGGGAATCATTTCTGTTTCGGTGTTTCCATCAGGCTCAGGGGCTACTTTCTGCCAATTGAAAAAGACCGTTGGCAATGCAAGGAATCACAACTGCTTTTAGTTATTTTTCTGTAGGAAAGGCTGCGCCTGCATACATTAGACCCAGCCGAAAGTGCCGATGGCCTACTCTTCCGATGTTAATGTATGACGAATATTTCAACCTCATAACAGGTCCAGGTGAACCGGACGCGTTCTCTTGCGATGTGAGCACGAGAGATTCCTCGCCCCAGACAACATACTGAAATGTCCTTGATAGTTTCACGACAAAAAGAGTCAACGGCCATAGGTAAAGCTCTTTAACTTTTTGTTAGAAAAGGAAATGGAAATGCGTCTCAAATCGCGCACAAGATCGAATTAGATCAGTGCTAGTGCTAGCGCACACCGTCGAAAATGCAAGTGAGATCAAAATGTAGTAAATATTTACATCAAGAAAGAAAAAAGTAAAGTTAAACCCTTAAACACGTAAGGCTATTCAACCGTGAATTTTGAAACCTGGTCGGAGGGAGTATCTCATATGTTTTCCACACTTGAAAAATGGCATCTCAAACAGGATAACTCCATACTCATGGCATCCATGGCCACCCACATGTCATATTCATATTAATCCTCTTCTAGTCCCAATCTTTGTCTACCTCTCTCTAAGACGATTACTCTACCTATGTTTACTTCAAAATGTCTCGTTCGCCTTCCATTCCCTACCACCAACAGGTCATCAATCATCCCCGGCTAATGCTATGCCCTTTCTATTTGGTGAGGGTGTGGAAGGCACCAATAACACGGACTCTGAAGGACAATATCGCCTAAGGCGAGTGTCACCATTTCTGCTTGTATTGGGCAACTCAATCAGCGATGAATTTTCAAATCTCTCCAACATCGGTGGCTTTGTTGCCTCGCTGCACAATAAACGCCCTAGTAAAGTGGATGAATGAAGGTTAGGACCGAACTCCCAGAGAAATGAGAGTTGGTCAAACTCTCCTTCGAGCTAGCTTGGCGGCTCATCATCTGAGGCTCGATCAGGAAGCTCTCTAGGCTCGAGAAGGCGGGGCTATTGCGGAGGTGGTTGCGGAGAGAGTCCACATGAAGTTTCGCATGGTGACGCGCGGGGTGAGTTAATTAGGAGGTGGTTGCGGAGAGTTAATTAGGCATATATTGTATCTTTGATCATCTTTGTAAGACGGTTTTCTCACTAATTTGTATCAGTTCGATCGCGGTGGCTTTACTTATAACCCCTTATAACCCTACTTTTTAATGAAAATTATTATATACCTATTTTGAAACCCTGTTTCGAGGAGTCATTTACCAAGTATAGCGTGCTACTCGTCATCGTTTCCTATGTTTGACGGATTACTCAACATTGATTTTGACCAGCACAACTCCCATTGCAAGTGTGCCACGCTAATACTAATTTTTACTATTACCATATTCCACCTAGCTTGTTGCACACGATCGATGGAAGGCCATCCAAATAAGGTCCAAAGAGCATTTTCGGCGTCAGCAAAAGGAATATGTAGACGTACGTCTGAAGAAATCCTTATTAGCCAATTACCATACGACATATACATGTGGAATTTGGTGCAGCGACACGCAGGGAACCGTGTAAGGGCGTAAGGCGAGCAAAAGAGACTGAAGTTTGAGTCGTTTGTTAATCTACCAAGTCAACGCCCCCGTTGAACTGTTCCGTGCTAGGGCCCGCACGTTCAACACCTTTCTGTGGCCAACCATGCGGTTCGCCGCCACTTGCAGAGCGATTATTCCCCTTGCTATTTTGAGACAACCAGTTGAAATAGTATAAATAGAGCTCTGGAGAGGTTTGCTGAAGCACGTCGATTTAAGCATCCAGTTCATCTGCTCGCCGTTCAGTTTTAGTCGCTTCGCTTCAGAGTTCAAGCTCATCTCCCCGGCGCCGATCATCCATCAGGAGGACATGGCTGACCACAACGCGGTTAAGAAGAGCATGCTGGAGCTAATCTTTGGCTGCTTCTCCTCATCCAGGACCAAGGATTGATAAGATCGATGGATCCAACTCCACGTAGCTTGTTGGTCTGTGTGAGTAGTGTAATTTACTGATGAATATGTGTGTTCCATTAGATTGGTGAGCTTGCTTGCAGCCTTGCAGTTATGTATTTTTTAGGTTAATATTTTCATCATCTATATGTAACTTTGTCATGTATTAGTTCACTCAATCTATCTATAAAAAATAACGGCTGTGTGCATCCTGGTTATGCAGAAGCTGGATATAATTGCTTATCAAAAGTAATAAAGCATCCTTTATCGAAAAAAATCTATCCATAAAACTTTGTTTCGTTCTTTTTTTTTGTCTTGCTTCGTTCTGATTGCTAGAGAATTCCCTCTATATATTTTCTGCATGTTTTTGCTTCTTAAATATATCTTAAATAAGGCTTGTGCTTCCACAGACCCCTTAATCTCAAAACAGTGTAACCCCCGAAGAGGTATCGTGGTATAATTTAATCTCAGTCATCCTACCTCTAGTGCTGAACAAGTATCGTGTAATCTCAATCGTTCTTATGTTTCACTCAGGAAGATACCTCTTTTGTGGTTTACATTGTTTTGAGATTTGGGGGTCTATCTATGGTTTACATTGTTTTGAGATTTGAGGGTCTATGGAAGCAGGAGCCCTTAAATTATTGTTAGAAACATCTAGATTTGGATCGCGGTTTACTCGCTCCCAATGACAATGGAAAAAATGAATGGTGGAAGAAGCGCCTCACTGTTTTAAGATGAACATTTCTAGGCCACCATGGTGAACCATCAGATCAGACTCTACGATTCGTGCAAGCGCATAAGCAAAGAGGATACTTCTAAGTGGACTGAGCCATAGCACACCATGATAAAACAAATGCGGATTGGCTGCTATCACGAATCATAATCACCGATGTCCTCACTTCAAATAGTCTATGGCCGATTTCGTTGGGAAACACACCGTGGATGTGCTGCACGCGTGATCCCACACACATTGGCGCCACCTCAGCTGACTCGGAACTTTTTATTCTAAGATCTATGATTACGAAATCGTAACTTGGTGAAAAATCACGTCTACGAGTTTCAAAAAATTGCGGAAAAATCACACATGTAAAAGATCCTCATAAAAGATAAGTAGAGGCATATGAATGTAAGTTTGGTAACATAATATGACTTCCAAGCTGCGGAAATATGAGTTATAGTACATAGAGATAGCAATGGTAAGTTACAGTACAGTAATATGGCGAACAAGAAGCTCCTAAGTTACAGCAGCTACATGCCGAAAATGATTATACTATATGACCAAACTTGACATGCACATGCTCCTACCCGTTTTCTACATGCATGATTTTTTATACAATTTTATTAAATTTTAAATATGATTTTTTTTGCTATTTCTATGAACTTACGATCATATAGATACCTGTACCTTTATAAGTTTTCTGTGTCAGATGATTACACCATATTGGCGAGTTTCATTGCAACTGAGCCATGTTTCAGGCTATTTTCTAGTGCAGTCATGCATGAAAGGAAATGACGCCTTCCGTGTTTCACTTTGCGTGTGACTTTGGTCTAGCTGGAGAGCCGGCCGGAACATTCTGCATACCTTGCTGGTATCGAGCGGATACTACTGTACTAGCACCTGAACTTGAAGTGAACCGCCCGGTTTTATGCTGATAAAGCCGCACGAGGACAAACAAGAAGCAAAAAAGATACATTTTCTGGGAAAATACAGTGTGCAGTGCACAGCAAAAGGTCGCCAGTGTCCTACTAGGTATTTTTGTTGCCACACGACCATCCGACCAAGACCAAGAAAGAACAACGCAGGACTACAAGTGTGACTGACACCCAGAACGATACAGGTGGGCGGGCGTTTCCTTCTATACGAAGACACGTCCATCCTACACCAGCGCCCAGTCACTCACACAGTCACACATACTCAGTACTTACTATGTGTTTTCCTGAACTTACCCTACAAACAGGCGTGCAAATGTCTCACCCGGCCTGGAGTTCTAACCTCTACATACCTATTTATACACCTTCCTGCCGAATGTTATAGCGCTGTGAAAGTGTGAAGTGCTTGTTGGGAACGTAGGCTACTAGCTAGTCCTCCTCACTCAGCAGGGCATTCTATCTGGGGGCTCCGATATCTCCAAACTCCATGGAGAACGGGCATGGCGCTGATGGAAAACAGAGCAAGCCACTGCCCAAGCGTGGCGGGGTTATGAAGAGCCTGATGAAATCCCTCTGCTTCTGCGGTGCGGCTCCCACGGATGGCTAGCCGCCGTTCTTGGAGCCGAGACGGCTCGATGCTTAACGGTGGCCATATCGGGACGGCTGGAGCATTTTGGATGTTCATGTATCTGTGTAGTATGTTCTCGAAAAAATAAATCTATGTGTGTTTAGTAGTATGTGTTTCTCTCAAGGCGTGTTTGTGCATCGGTTATTGTCCAGGGATGTAGATTTGGTCTGGTACCACTGTTAGCTTCAGGACCTGTCACTGTGTTCAACGTCAACATGGTTTTGTAGTTTACCCGCAAAAAAACAACATGGTTTTGTAGTTGTGTGGACAGTGGTGTACTTGTTTTCATTTCACGCATGTAATAAAAAAAAGCGTTGTAAATTTGTAATGTAATGTATTAGCTTGTCATTTCCATAGCATTGGGGGTGCTTACGCTTGATCTTCACACTGAGCTCTCCTTTCCGTGCCATGTGCGCATGTCTATCCCATGGTCGCTTGCATACAAGAATGTTTATTTTCCAATACATCTTATATTTACTAATTGGAGACTCCCCACAAGCCTCCACGTTAATCCTAGAGGTTAACCAATTGTGTTCGTACAATTAACAGATGATCCCCGTTAAGCCGTTGGATGATGCCCTTATCCTCCGCGCGACAGCTGACGACGACGTAAAACGTGAATCCTATTTTCTTATCGTCGTTCCTGATCTCGCCGGCGCAGGTAATTGGCGATCAGTATTATTCGTGCCGGCCTCTCAGAGATTAGTCCGGCCACACAATTGAATGTGCAGCACCGATAAAAGTAGCATGGGAAAAGTCGCCGCCTCCTGTAGTCACAGTGCATGCCTACGTGCGCGGCAGCCGGCAGCAGCGGCCAAACATGCTACATCGATCTGAAAATAGCTCTGCGTATCTCAGGTACACAACTCCTTTTCTTTTACCTAATCTGATCCATGCATACTTCCTCTAATCACATAGTACATGAATGCTACGTGCGTGGCAGCAAGCAGCGGCGGCCATGGATCGATCTGAAAATAGCCCTGCAGATCTAGCGTTCACAACCAATTGTGCCCTGCAGATCCATAAATTGCTCACTATGTGATTGTTTCACGTCACCAGCTAATTTCATCCATGTTGAACCCCCCTCACGTCGCTGTATATTCTTTTCTAAGGTGCCCTATTAGACGGCTGTCTCTATGATTTAATTAGGGTGTGTGATGCAGGTGCTCAGATAACATACAACTTTTAGGTAGGCCTCATGATAGATTCATTAATATTGGTACCTTTTGGTAGACTTTCATGCATATCTGAATTGATCATATTTTTCACTCATGTCAAACATTTTTTTATAACAATTTCAATCGCGTTTTTTTTACTCAGAACGGCAGAAAATAAATGACAGGAAGCAGCCGACTGGTGGGGGCTCAAGTGTCTAGGTCCTAGATGTACGTTTTCGACGGCCACGCCGCCTTCCGCGTCGACCACTATGTCTGCAAGGTGTAACGGCTGTAGCCGCTTCTAAATCAAGTTATACGTTAATCTTAATTAGCAGTTTCTGCAGTTACGCTTGCATCCCAAGTGATCTAGATGAGTGAGGAAGGTACATCGTCAATGGTAAGGAATGCGATTATACTGAAATAAAAATGAATGTAATGGACGTTAAGATATTGGAGTAATGTGCATTCCTTGATGTGCATATAATGAAGATATTAAATGGAATTAATTTGTCAATTTAGCAGCAAGAATGGATTATGATCCAAAGGAAGGGAAGATGATCCAGGCTGCATGGCCTCAGGTGACGCCACAAAATAAGTGGTGTTCAGTACTACTGATCGGTGTTGAGTACATAATTTGGCTACTAGATATTTGAAGGCCAAATTAATCTAAATGTGTGGTTATATTATTGGTTGACATTTATATACTTGGATTTGTTGTGTAGTTCAAAATGCAGGCATGACCAGAATGCAATACATATGATGCGTTGGCGGATTGGATGTAGTAAGATACTTATTCATGTTTAACATGTGGAGCTTTGCATGGTTGAAGAGCTAAATGGGAGAGATTAAGGAAGGATAAATCATGTCCGCCTGTATGGTGTTGCATGGTGTTGCACAGAAGCGTTTGAAGGTCTTCATTACCCGGTGGGATTAGGAGTTTGGTCGGATATCTAATTGGTGTTCTTGTGGGCCAATCAGGATTTGCACGTGAGCTTTGGCCTGGGCTTTTGAATCTGCTACGTAGGAAAGTTCTAGTCGGTTTTAGATGTTAGAGTTTTATTCCTCTACGCTAAGTAATGCGCCTGTACGTAAGTCCCACGAGCCTATAAATAGGCCAGGGCCGATTGAACAACGCCCCAGGCAAACGATCTATACTCAATAAAATACTTTACTGTTTTACGTTCTTTTTTATCTCTTTCTCTATCCTTTTTCGCCATGCTCTAGCAGCCCTAGGGTTTTGGTTCATCTTTACCGTTTTGCGCTGAAAAGCGGTCGGCTCCTCCACGAAAGTGAGGTAATCTTTGTTGCTTTGCTCGGAAAACAATCGTCCGTCGTCACGAAAGCACGACAACTATCCTGGTGTTGCGCGGCGATTTTGCGTGCCAACACAATTGGCGACTCCGCTGGGGAACGAAGAAGCGCACGATGAACAACCATCCCAAGGACGCAAGAGATGTCGACTCGGAAAACGGCATCCCTTTCACTCTCGACGATCTGTCCGAAGATGAGCGACGTGAACTTGAGCATGAGCTTGAAAAAGCAAGGGCTGAGAAATTGAAGCGATTTTACAAGACAAAGCACGGCGTCGTGAAGAAGGTAACGATACCAAGCCTTTCTCCTATGTTTGGCGCTCAGGTATGTAAGCCAACTGAAACAATTGCTCCTCTAATAGATTTGCATGTAGCTTGTAAGTATGGCTCTGATGTAAAAAATATGACCCCTATAATTACTCAATCAGCAGCCAGTACAATTGACGATTATAAGGATCGCTTTAGTAAGGATATAGAAAATAGCTTACCTGATCATGTTCGCTCAATAATCAATAATGAAAGTTCTGAGAAAAAGCCGATGACTCTGGATAGTAATAGATTTGTTAATGTGCCTAGTATTATACCCAGTATATCGGATAATGTTATGCAGCCTCACGTTACTCCTAGTAATAATAATCAAGGTGGTCAAAATTATGATAGAAGTTCGACTAATAATTTTATATCTAGTGTTTCTTCTCATAGTGGTTCAACTTTGATCGCGCAAAATAACAATAGCAATGAACGAAGTTTAGGCTTCAATTCTAATTTGCAGCAACATGCCGATACCGAGGTCCCGTATAGGCCGGTACTAGAATCGTATTTTAATAGGTCTCCGCAGGAGGTGCAATCGTCCGCTGATGAGAAACGATTGTCATTCACAAAAGGATCTAAGATGATACCTGATAGTGATACTTTTCCTACCAATGTGATTAACTTTGAGAACAAGAAAATGCTTATTCGGTCGGATCAGACCGAGTCCGCAAGAGGGAAAAATGTTGTGGTTGATAATAATGCTTCTCCGAGAATGATCAAGCCAAAAAGTCCAGTAGTTGGAGTGTGGAAAGTCAATGGAAGGAAGAGATCATCTCCAAGGCCAAAGGCAACAGTTAGCATGTTGTTGACGAAATACACTTCACGCAAAGCCGACAATGTGTTTAATCGGCTCGGAGGTAACAAGCTTCCCAGGTCTCCTACTCGGCCCGGGGGGCATGATCGCTGGCGGAAAAATACGTATAATCAGCAACCTTATTTTCACGTGGCGCCGGCATATTGGGGCCGCCCGCCTCCTATGTATTCTCAATATCCTCCGTGGGGTTTTAATCCGTGGGTGCCGTATCCTATAGGACAAGCAGGTTATTTTCAACGAGAATGGGTTCCACCGAGGCCTGTGTTCAGACCAAATTTGCACGAGAAAAAAGCTGGTTTCAATCATGAGTTTAGGTCGCGTGATGCAGTTGTTATTCAAAGAAACCAATCGCCGAGACGCGATACAAATGGCAAGAATTATAAAGGTGGCAGTAAGCGTATCTGGGTGCCGGTAAGGCGTATTGAACTTAAGCCAGTCCAAAATCCAGATGATTTGAAAGGTAATGCTTTGAAAGTTGTTGAGTATCAGTCAGCTGAAGATACCATTCAAAATACAGAAACTACTGATGTTGATGGTGCACAGCTACCTCAGTTAGCAGAGTCTGATGCGGGTCATGCTTTGAAACCTGAGGAAGCAAAAATAGCTGAAGGTGGTGACGGTGTAAAGCAGCAGCGACGATGGTCTGGTATGGTTCTAAAAGATGCTATTTTTGAAGCCAAAGGCATGAGCTTGCATGATGATTTGGAGCGCAATATGGGTACACGTTCAGAAAAGCGTGAGATACGTACTGGTAATAGTAGGACATCTGGTAAATATACTGATGTATATGCGAGGGGCCGTGGGACTTTTGAGGCTGGCGGTCCATCGGATCACCGAAGGACTTTCTCGGCTGGAGAGCTTGCGCCAATGACATCAGTACGTCAATACAGGCCGAGAAAATTTGAGGACAGCAGAAGTAAGTCGGTCACACCAGGAACTAAACAAGGACCTCGTTGGTGTCCGACAGGACTTACACGTACCCAGAAACGAAGAGTGCAACGGCTACGAGCATTGGAAACTAAAGAACAAATCGCTAAGAAGTATGGTGAATGGTTCAATCGAGATAGAAAACCAATGATGCATCCAAAGAAGATTTGGAAGGAGAAATACATCGCCACCGAGAAAGCTGTTAAAGTCGCAGAGCTTGATCTTATTCCAAAATATGCTACATTTAAGAAGCCAAAGAATTACGGACAACACCTAAAGCCATTGTTTATCAGGGGTCAGATTGATGGCAAGCCTATGGGTCGCATGCTTGTTGACGGCGGCGCCAGTGGTAATATTATGCCTTTTTCGGTATTTTCTAAATTGAACCGAAAAGAGAGCGAGTTAATGAAGACAAACAAGAAACTTAGTGGGTTCTCGGGAGAATTATGTGAGGCTAAAGGTGTTATTTCTATGGAACTCACAGTAGGAAGCAAAACAATAGAGACTGCATTTTTTGTTGTTGATATTAGAGGCCACTATGATATTCTCTTGGGGCGTGACTGGATTCATGCGAATTGTTGCATTCCTTCTACTCTACATCAGTGTTTAATTCAGTGGGTTGATGATGATGTGGAGGTGATTGAGGCGGAAACTTCCGCTTGCATTGCTTTAGCAGAGGCGGTTGATTCGCAACACGGTGAGATGCGATGTTTGACCGGTAGAGACTTATCAGACTATGATTATATCAGTATTTGCATAGATGGTTTTGTACCTATAAAATCACAGCCGGCTAATATAGCTCGGTTTAATGATTTATCTATATAAATGATGAGCAAAGTTGATAGCTTTAAGTGTTCTGAAGAATATCGTTTCGGAAAAAACGATATGTATGAAACAATCGAAGATTTTGATGATATGGAAAATCTTGGACATGGATTCTTATCCGCTAACCCACTTGAAGATGGTGAGAAGGAGTACATCATTTCCTACCTAATTCATCGTTTTCTCGACACCGAGACTCGGTACGTGTTTATTGAAAAGTTGTGCTTGTCTTTATATTATACATGTACCAATTTTCGGCATCTACTTTCTAGTACAAGTGTGGTAGCTTGCCAATCCGATGTGATTAAATATCTGTTGGAAAAACAGATTCTTAATGTTAGGATTGCAAAGTGGGCTTATGCACTAATAGAATATAATTTAGCATATGAATCGCTGCGTGTTATGAGACATAAGTTATCGCCGATATTATTGTTGATCATAGGATTGATACGTCTCCAACGTATCGATAATTTCTTGTGTTCCATGCCACATTATTGATGTTATCTACATGTTTTATGCACACTTTATGTCATATTCGTGCATTTTCTGGAACTAACCTATTAACAAGATGCCGAAGTGCCACTTGCTGTTTTCTGCTGTTTTTGGTTTCAGAAATCCTAGTAAAGAAATATTCTCGGAATTGGACGAAATAAAAGCCCAGAGGCCTATTTTCTCACGAAGCTTCCGAAGTCCGAAGGAGAGACGAAGAGGGGCCACAGGGGCGCCAAACCCTAGGGCGGCGCGGCCCCCTTGGCCGCGCCGGCCTGTGGTGTGGGCCCCCTGCGCCGCCTCTTGACCTGCCCTTCCGCCTACAAATAGCCTCCGTGACGAAACCCCCAGCACCGAGAGCCACGATACGGAAAACATTACTGAGACGCCGTCGCCGCCGATCCCATCTCGGGGGATCCTGGAGATCGCCTCCGGCACCCTGCCGGAGAGGGGAATCATCTCCCGGAGGACTCTACACCGCCATGGTCGCCTCCGGAGTGATGAGTGAGTAGTCTACCCCTGGACTATGGGTCCATAGCAGTAGCTAGATGGTTGTCTTCTCCCCATTGTGCTATCATTGTCGGATCTTGTGAGCTGCCTATCATGATCAAGATCATCTATATGTAATTCTATATGTTGCGTTTGTTGGGATCCGATGAATAGAGAATACTTGTTATGTTGATTATCAAAGCTATGCTTATGTGTTGTTTATGATCTTGCATGCTCTCCGTTATTAGTAGATGCTCCGGCCAAGTAGATGCTTTTAACTCCAAGAGGGAGTACTTATGCTCGATAGTGGGTTCATGCCCGCATTGACACCGGGACAAGTGACGAAAGTTCTAAGGTTGTGTTGTGCTGTTGCCACTAGGGATAAAACATTGATGCTATGTCTAAGGATGTAGTTGTTGATTACATTACGCACCATACTTAATGCAATTGTCTCGTTGCTTTGCAACTTAATACTGGAGGGGGTTCGGATGATAACCCGAAGGTGGACTTTTTAGGCATAGATGCAGTTGGATGGCGGTCTATGTACTTTGTCGTAATGCCCAATTAAATCTCACTATACTCATCATGATATGTATGTGCATGGTCATGCTCTCTTTATTTGTCAATTGCCCAACCGTAATTTGTTCACCCAACATGCTGTTCGTCTTATGGGAGAGACACCTCTAGTGAACTGTGGACCCCGGTCCAATTCTCTTTACCGAAATACAATCTACTGCAATACTTGTTTCTACCGTTTTCTCTGCAAACAATCATCTTCCACACAATACGGTTAATCCTTTGTTACAGCAAGCCGGTGAGATTGACAACCTCACTCGTTTCGTTGGGGCAAAGTAGCTTGGTTGTGTTGTGCAGGTTCCACGTTGGCGCCGGAATCTCCGGTGTTGCGCCGCACTACATCCCGCCGCCATCAACCTTCAACGTGCTTCTTGGCTCCTCCTGGTTCGATAAACCTTGGTTTCTTTCTCGAGGGAAAACTTGCTGCTGTGCTCATCATACCTTCCTCTTGGGGTTGCCCAACGAACGTGTGAAATACACGCCATCAAGCATATTTTCCGGCGCCGTTGTCGGGGAGATCAAGACACGCTGCGAGGGGAGTCTCCACTTCTCAATCTCTTTACTTTGTTTTTGTCTTGCTTTATTTTATTTACTACTTTGTTTGCTGCACTAAATCAAAATACAAAAAAATTAGTTGCTAGTTTTACTTTATTTGCTATCTTGTTTGCTATATCGAAAACACAAAAAAATTAGTTTACTTGCATTTACTTTATCTAGTTTGCTTTATTTACTGTTGCTAAAATGGCCAACGCTGAAAATACTAAGTTGTGTGACTTCACAACCACAAATAATAATGATTTCTTATGCACACCTATTGCTCCACCTGCTACTACAGCAGAATTCTTTGAAATTAAACCTCGCTTTACTGAATCTTGTCATGAACCATCAATTTTCTGGTGTTAGTTCTGATGATGCTGCTGCCCATCTCAATAATTTTGTTGAACTATGTGAAATGCAAAAATATAAAGATGTAGATGGTGATATTATTAAACTAAAATTGTTTCCTTTCTCATTAAGAGGAAGAGCTAAAGATTGGTTGCTATCTCTGCCTAAGAATAGTATTGATTCATGGACTAAATGCAAGGATGCTTTTATTGGTAGATATTATCCCCCTGCTAAAATTATATCTTTGAGGAGTAGCATAATGAATTTTAAACAATTAGATACTGAACATGTTGCTCAAGCTTGGGAAAGAATGAAATCTCTCGGTTAAAAATTGCCCAACCCATGGACCGACTACTTGGATGATCATCCAAACCTTCTATGCAGGACTAAATTTTTCTTCGCGGAATTTATTGGATTCAGCTGCTGGAGGTACCTTTATGTCCATCACATTGGGGGCGGCTACAAAACTTCTTGATGATATGATGATAAATTACTCCGAATGGCACACGGAAAGAGCTCCACAAGGTAAGAAGGTAAATTCCGTCGAAGAATCCTCCTCCTTGAGTGATAAGGTTGATGCTATTATGTCTATGCTTGCGAATGATAGGACTAATATTGATCCTAATAATGTTCCGTTAGCTTCATTGGTTGCACAAGAAGAACATGTTGATGTAAACTTCATTAAAAATAATAATTTCAACAACAATGCTTACCGGAACAATTCTAGTAATAACTATAGGCTATATCCTTATAATAATGGCAACGGCTATGGTAATTCTTATGGAAATTCTTACAACAATAATAGGAATTCACCCCTGGACTTGAAGCCATGCTTAAAGAATTTATTAGTACACAAACTGCCTTTAACAAATCTGTTGAGGAAAAGCTCAATAAAATTGATATTCTTGTTTCTAGAGTTGATAGTCTTGCCTCTGATGTTGATCTTTTGAAATCGAAAGTTATGCCTAATAGGGACATTGAAAATAAAATTGTTACTACAGCAAATGCCATCCAAGTTAGAATTAATGAGAATATAAGATTAATGGCTGAGCTGCGTGCTAGGTGGGATAGAGAAGAAAATGAAAAACTAGCTAAAGAGAAGAATATAGCTAAAGTTTGGACTATTACCACCACTAGTAATGCTAATGCTACACATGTTGCTGCACCTCCTACTCATACTAATAAAAGAATTGGTGTTAGCAATGTTTCCACTTCTAATGCAAAGCGCGAAAACTGCCTGAAACTGCTAAAACTGCTGAAATTGCCTGTGATAAAGCTGCTGAAATTTTTTCCAACATTGGGGATGATGATCCCATTGCGTTAGATTATAATGGTTTGAATTTTGATGATTGCCACATCTCTGAAGTTATAAAGTTCTTGCAAAAACTTGCTAAAAGTCCCAATGCTAGTGCTATAAATTTGGCTTTCACGCATCATATTACAAATGCTCTCATAAAAGCTAGAGAAGAGAAACTAGAGCGCAAAGCCTCTATTCCTAAAAAGCTAGAAGATGGTTGGGAGCCCATCATTAAGATGAATGTTAAAGATTTTGATTGTAATGCTTTATGTGATCTTGGTGCAAGTATTTCTGTTATGCCGAAGAAAATTTATAATATGCTTGACTTGCCACCGCTGAAAAATTGTTATTTGGATGTTAATCTTGCTGATCATTCTACAAAGAAACCTTTGGGTAAAGTTGATAATGTTCACATTACCGTTAACAATAATCTTGTTCCCGTTGATTTTGTTGTCTTGGATATTGAATGCAATGCATCTTGTCCAATTATATTGGGAAGACCTTTTCTTCGAACTCGTTGGTGCTATTATTGATATGAGGGAAGGTAATATAAAATATCAATTTCCTCTCAAGAAAGGTATGGAACACTTCCCTAGAAAGAGAATGAAGGTACCTTATGATTCTATCATTAGAACAAATTATGATGTTGATGCTTCATCTCTCGATGTTACTTGATACACACTTTCTGCGCCTAGCTGAAAGGCGTTAAAGAAAAGCGCTTATGGGAGACAACCCATGTTTTTACCTACAGTACTTTGTTTTTATTTTGTGTCTTGGAAGTTGTTTACTACTGTAGCAACCTCTCCTTATCTTAGTTTTGAGTTTTGTTGTGCCAAGTTAAGCCGTTGATAGAAAAGTAAGTACTAGATTTGGATTACTGCGCAGTTCCAGATTTCTTTGCTGTCACGAATCTGAGCCCACTGCCCTGCAGGAAGCTCAGAAAATTATGCCAATTTACGAGCATGATCCTCAGATATGTACGCAACTTTCATTCAATTTGAGCATTTTCATTTGAGCAAGTCTGGTGCCATTTTAAAATTCGTCAATACGAACTGTTCTGTTTTGACAGATTCTGCCTTTTATTTCGCATTGCCTCTTTCGCTATGTTGGATGAATTTCTTTGATCTACTAATGTCCAGTAGCATTATGCAATGTCCAGAAGTGTTAAGAATGAGTGTGTCACCTCTGAATATGTCAATTTATATTGTGCACTAACCCTCTAATGAGTTGTTTCGAGTTTGGTGTGGAGGAAGTTTTCAAGGATCAAGAGAGGAGTATGATGCAACATGATCAAGGAGAGTAAAAGCTCTAAGCTTGGGGATGCACCCGGCGGTTCACCCCTGCATATATCAAGAAGACTCAAGCGTCTAAGCTTGGGGATGCCCAAGGCATCCCCTTCTTCATCAACAAATTATCAGGTTCCTCCCCTGAAACTACATTTTTATTCGGCCACATCTTATGTGCTTTTTCTTGGAGCGTCGTTTTGTTTTTATTTTTGTTTTGTTTGAATAAAATGGATCCTAGCATTCACTTTATGGGAGAGATACACACTCCGCTGTAGCTTATGGACAAATATGTCCTTGGTTACTACTCATAGTATTCATGGCGAAGTTTCTCCTTCGTTAAATTGTTATATGGTTGGAATTGGAAAATGATACATGTAGTAATTGCTATAAATGTTTTGGGTAATGTGATACTTGGCAATTGTTGTGCTCATGTTTAAGCTCTTGCATCATATGCTTTGCACCCATTAATGAAGAAATACATAGAGCATGCTAAAATTTGGTTTGCATATTTGGTTTCTCTAAGGTCTAGATAATTTCTAGTCTTGAGTTTGAACAACAAGGAAGACGGTATAGAGTATTATAATGCTTTCAATATGTCTTTTATGTGAGTTTTGCTGTACTAGTTCATCCTTGTGTTTGCCTCAAATAACCTTGCTAGCCTAAACCTTGTATCGAGAGGGAATACTTCTCATGCATCCAAAATACTTGAGCCAACCACTATGCCATTTGTGTCCACCATACCTACCTATACTACATGGTATTTTCCAGCCATTCCAAAGTAAATTGCTTGAGTGCTACCTTTAAAATTCCATCATTCACCTTTGCAATATATAGCTCATGGGACAAATAGCTTAAAAACTATTGTGGTATTGAATATGTAATTATGCACTTTATCTCTTATTAAGTTGCTTGTTGTGCGATAACCATGTTTATCGGGGAACGCCATCAACTCGTTGTTGAATATCATGTGAGTTGCTATGCATGTTCGTCTTGTCCGAAGTAAGGGCGATCTACACTGAGTTGAATGGTTTGAGCATGCATATTGTGAGAGAAGAACATTGGGCCGCTAACTAAAGCCATGTTCCATGGTGGAAGTTTCAGTTTTGGACAAACATCCTCAAATCTCTAATGAGAAAAGAATTAATTGTTGCTGAATGCTTAAAGCATTAAAAGAGGAGTCCATTATCTGTTGTCTATGTTGTCCCGGTATGGATGTCTAAGTTGAGAATAATCAAAAGCGAGAAATCCAAATGCGAGCTTTCTCCTTAGACCTTTGTACAAGCGGCATAGAGGTACCCCTTTGTGATACTTGGTTAAAGCATATGTATTGCGGTGATAATCCAGGTAGTCCAAGCTAATTAGGACAAGGTGCGAGCACTATTAGTACACTATGCATGAGGCTTGCAACTTATAAGATATAATTTACATGATGCATATGCTTTATTACTACCGTTGACAAAATTGTTTCATGTTTTCAAAATCAAAGCTCTAGCACAAATATAGCAATCGATGCTTTTCCTCTATGAGGACCATTCTTTTACTTTTATGTTGAGTCAGCTTCACCTATTTCTCTCCACCTCAAGAAGCAAACACTTGTGTGAACTCGTGCATTGATTCTTACATACTTGCTTATTGCACTTATTATGTTACTCTATGTTGACAATATCCATGAGATATACATGTTACAAGTTGAAAGCAACCGCTGAAACTTAATCTTCTTTTGTGTTGCTTCAATACCTTTACTTTGAATTATTGCTTTATGAGTTAACTCTTATGCAAGACTTATTGATGCTTGTCTTGAAGTGCTATTCATGAAAAGTCTTTGCTATATGATTCACTTGTTTACTCATGTCATACACATTGTGTTGATCGCTGCACTCACTACATATGTTTTACAAATAGTATGATCAAGTTTATGATGGCATGTCACTCCGAAATTATCTTTGTTATCGTTTTACCTGCTCGGGACGAGCAGTAACTAAGCTTGGGGATGCTGATACGTCTCCAACGTATCGATAATTTCTTGTGTTCCATGCCACATTATTGATGTTATCTACATGTTTTATGCACACTTTATGTCATATTCGTGCATTTTCCGGAACTAACCTATTAACAAGATGCCGAAGTGCCGCTTGCTCGTTTTCTCGCTGTTTTTGGTTTCGTAAATCCTAGTAAAGAAATATTCTCGGAATTGGACGAAATAAAAGCCCGGAGGCCTATTTTCTCACGAAGCTTCCGAAGTCCGAAGGAGAGACGAAGAGGGGCCACGGGGCGCCAAACCCTAGGGCGGCGCGGCCCCCCTTGGCCGCGCCGGCCCGTGGTGTGGGCCCCCGCGCCGCCTCTTGACCTGCCCTTCCGCCTACAAATAGCCTCCGTGACGAAACCCCAGCACCGAGAGCCACGATACGGAAAACATTACCGAGACGCCGTCGCCGCCGATCCCATCTCGGGGATCCCGGAGATCGCTCTCCGGCACCCCGCCGGAGAGGGGAATCATCTCCCGGAGGACTCTACACCGCCATGGTCGCCTCCGGAGTGATGAGTGAGTAGTCTACCCCTGGACTATGGGTCCATAGCAGTAGCTAGATGGTTGTCTTCTCCCCATTGTGCTATCATTGTCGGATCTTGTGAGCTGCCTATCATGATCAAGATCATCTATATGTAATTCTATATGTTGCGTTTGTTGGGATCCGATGAATAGAGAATACTTGTTATGTTGATTATCAAAGCTATGCTTATGTGTTGTTTATGATCTTGCATGCTCTCCGTTATTAGTAGATGCTCCGGCCAAGTAGATGCTTTTAACTCCAAGAGGGAGTACTTATGCTCGATAGTGGGTTCATGCCTCGCATTGACACCGGGACGAGTGATGTAAAGTTCTAAGGTTGTGTTGTGCTGTTGCCACTAGGGATAAAACATTGATGCTATGTCTAAGGATGTAGTTGTTGATTACATTACGCACCATACTTAATGCAATTGTCTCGTTGCTTTGCAACTTAATACCGGAGGGGGTTCGGATGATAACCTCGAAGGTGGACTTTTTAGGCATAGATGCAGTTGGATGGCGGTCTATGTACTTTGTCGTAATGCCCAATTAAATCTCACTATACTCATCATGATATGTATGTGCATGGTCATGCTCTCTTTATTTGTCAATTGCCCAACCGTAATTTGTTCACCCAACATGCCGTTCGTCTTATGGGAGAGACACCTCTAGTGAACCGTGGACCCCGGTCCAATTCTCTTTACTCGAAATACAATCTATCGCAATACTTGTTTCTACTCGTTTTCTCTGCAAACAATCATCTTCCACACAATACGGTTAATCCTTTGTTACAGCAAGCCGGTGAGATTGACAACCTCACCGTTTCGTTGGGGCAAAGTAGCTTGGTTGTGTTGTGCAGGTTCCACGTTGGCGCCGGAATCTCCGGTGTTGCGCCGCACTACATCCCGCCGCCATCAACCTTCAACGTGCTTCTTGGCTCCTCCTGGTTCGATAAACCTTGGTTTCTTTCTGAGGGAAAACTTGCTGCTGTGCTCATCATACCTTCCTCTTGGGGTTGCCCAACGAACGTGTGAAATACACGCCATCAAGGATCAAGGATGAAGAAAATATAAATTGTAGTGTTTGCCCTTGGAAATTTTATTTTGATGGATCGGTTTGTAGAGAGAGGCAGGGCATTGGTGTTGTTTTAATTTCACCTCACAATGTAGTTTATGAAACATCGATTCGCCTGGAATATTTTTGTATTAATAACCAAACTGAATATAAGGTTTTGGTTTGCTCTAGAAAGTTTAGTAGACATGGGTGTTAAGATTACAGATGCTTTTGGGGATTCGCTTCTGGTAGTGCGCCAAAATAAAAGCGAATTCCAATGTTTTGATGGATTACTAAATAGTTATTTGGACCGGTGTTTAGATATAACTGAGTCTCTAGAGGAGGTCATTATCCATCATATAGCTAGAGAAGAAAATTTAAGAGCTAATTATTTAGCACAACAGGCATCAGGTTATCGTATTAGCACAAGGAAAAAATTTATATTAGAAAGACCGATGCTTGTGGCTGCTAAAAGCAAGACCGTTGTTGTTTCCATCCATGGGTCTGCATGTCCAGGTTTGGTCCAGCAGCAAGTATTGCATGATAATGTTAATTCGGTACATAAGCTACAGACAACCGAATTAGAAAATAAGTTGGCATTGCTAGATTGCTAGCTTGGTATAGGGTGCAGCCTGTTCCATTCAACAACTAGTCGTACAATGCAAAGGTGATTCAGAGCATAATACTGCTGATTCTAATTCAGTCCAGAAACTAGTAGTACAGGGAGCTAATTCGGTAAATGAGTTTACAAACATCCGAGTTAGAAAATAGATTGGAAACCTGAGGATTGGAGAGTTCCAGTTGTTTTTTATTTAGAGGATCCAAGTCAAATTAGAGATGAAATAATTCGGCCACAAACTTTGACATGTAGCTTATCGGCTGCCGAATTATATCTAAGTGCTATAGATGGTTTCTTTTGAAGTTGCTGGGATCTGATCAAAATATATTAGCTAAGGTTAAAGTGCATGAAGCAATATGTGGGACACATCACTCGGCTCACGAGATACGATGATTATTAAAACATCAGGTTTTATTGGCCGGTGTTGTAGTATGAGCTACTGCAACGAAGATAGAAATTTGGCAAATTGTCGCCGAGTTGAGAAGGTCCATATAAAATTATAAGGATTGTTTCTAAAAATTCTTATTTAGCAAAACCTTTGAAGAGGAGAAATTGTCAAAATATCTCCGTGAGAAATACTTGAAAATGTTATTATCCTAGCATGTGGCAAGAGGTTTGAAGAGATTATGGCCAATACATTATTAAAACTATCGCCCCTAAGAAAAATCTGGCCGATATGTTGATTGAAGTATCGCCCTAAGAAAAATTTGGCTGGTGTGTTCTTTTCACAGCCCTAAGAAATTACATGGCTGGTGAAGTTGTCAACATCGCCCTAAGGTACTGTGTTACTATAGTGTTTTTGATAAATACAATTGTACCAAAAACAGGGGGGCATGTGTTGAGTACATAATTTGGCTACTAGATATTTGAAGGCCAAATTAATCTAAATGTGTGGTTATATTATTGGTTGACATTTATATACTTGGATTTGTTGTGTAGTTCAAAATGCAGGCATGACCAGAATGCAATACATATGATGCGTTGGCGGATTGGATGTAGTAAGATACTTATTCATGTTTAACATGTGGAGCTTTGCATGGTTGAAGAGCTAAATGGGAGAGATTAAGGAAGGATAAATCATGTCCGCCTGTATGGTGTTGCATGGTGTTGCACAGAAGCGTTTGAAGGTCTTCATTACCCGGTGGGATTAGGAGTTTGGTCGGATATCTAATTGGTGTTCTTGTGGGCCAATCAGGATTTGCACGTGAGCTTTGGCCTGGGCTTTTGAATCTGCTACGTAGGAAAGTTCTAGTCGGTTTTAGATGTTAGAGTTTTATTCCTCTACGCTAAGTAATGCGCCTGTACGTAAGTCCCACGAGCCTATAAATAGGCCAGGGCCGATTGAACAACGCCCCAGGCAAACGATCTATACTCAATAAAATACTTTACTGTTTTACGTTCTTTTTTATCTCTTTCTCTATCCTTTTTCGCCATGCTCTAGCAGCCCTAGGGTTTTGGTTCATCTTTACCGTTTTGCGCTGAAAAGCGGTCGGCTCCTCCACGAAAGTGAGGTAATCTTTGTTGCTTTGCTCGGAAAGCAATCGTCCGTCGTCACGAAAGCACGACAACTATCCTGGTGTTGCGCGGCGATTTTGCGTGCCAACAATCGGTATTGTCTACACTTCTATAGTTATTGTCTACTCCGCTCCTTTGTTCCGAAAATACATGTAGAAATCTGTTGTCTGTTAGAAAATGGGAGATGTTGTGTAGGATTTTTAGAGAAGTATATAGATAAGTTCAATGCGCTTCATGGGTTCTCTCTAAAAATGCACATTCTCTAATACGTGTTTCTAGATTGTTTCTTTCATCAAGTAATTAAATCAGTTGCTTCTTTCAGGACCTGCATTACAGTTAACTGATTAATTGATATTTTTTGGTACCATGGAGATGATTTCATATATAGTTATGTACACATTCTCTAACTGAAATATAGAAAGCAAGGGAGCTGCCAACATATACATATCTATGTATGAACAATTGCATATTTGTACCTTGCAGCTTCACAACTGCAGGAGGTCTGGAGAAAAGCTGTATCTATTTATTCATACAAAATAATGCTGCATTTATTCTTTAAAGTGGTACACAACACTGTTGGACAGTTTATTAAGTGCTACAAAACATTAACATATGTCTGAGCTTTGCCAGAATTATTTATCACAACTTCCATATCAAATTTATAACACCTGAACACAGTTTTGTTTGTTTTTAGAACTTGCACCTACTAAAACAGCTGCCTTATCCCATTGTCCGCAAAACAGGTCAAGTATATGTTCCGGTGGAGTAGTAGAACTTGCTTTGTTTGGCTTGCAACAAAACAAAAGCAGCGATCGGGACAAATTGAGGCACACAGCTTGCCAGATAATTACATTTCTATTCAACCCTCCAAACGATAGAAGCATGACCATTTCAACAATAAGTTTCTCTTAAATATACTCATTCATTAGTTGAAGTCTTGAAGATAAGAAAGGAAAGGTATTTTCTTATGTATTAATCATATATTGTTATAAAATGTAAATTTGGTGCAATTTTTCATATTTAGTTTGTCCTTCAGATTAAAAGGAATATTAATAGAAATTTCAGACTAAGGAAATAATCCATAGATGATGATGAAAAAGTTAAAAGAATGTGCATTTAAAAGTTATGTAGAATCTTTAGCTCCATACATTCGATTCAGTGAATTATAGAAAATATGGATTACGATTCAATATAGGTCTCTGCCAAATTAAGGTAAATTCACTATTGTTTTATAAAATACCTCAGCTTTGACCGTGAATATGCTTGACAATAGGGTACGCTGGCACACCTGATAAATGCCAAATTTTAGAACTAAATAGTTTCATCATATCTATGTGTGGACATCAATTGTGTAGCCCGTGCGATGCACGGGTTGCTGACTAGTTGATTCTAATTGGTTAAGGACTTTTTGTTTTGTTTGCATTGCTAGATTGGTATTGGAGAGCATCACTTCCGCATCCAGCCCCTCTCTGCACCACCGACAACTCTTGAACCTGACCCCTAACTCATCGCTTCACCTTTGCCTCCGTCGATGTATGTGTCGTTGTCAACTCTTGTATTTGTTCTGGCTCGAATATGATATGGTCTCTCGCCTCGGTCCGATGCGCTCATGTGCTCGCGTAAACTCAGTCTACATATGACAACCATGGCACCTATGATATCCTTGATTTGCATGTAAAACATTGTTGATCGATCTTGTCCATCCATTGCAAGCGTTGATTCCATATATTTTATATCTTCTATTATTATTATTGAAGTAAGCCAGCAAATAGTCAACATAGGTTAAATTGTTCTGACCATTGATAACGTCGTGGGCCGTGATTCTAGCGGTTTAGATTTAAAGTTTAATCGAATATATTGATGTCGCCGGGATGTCATGAAATCAACAAATTGATTTTCACTCATTTTCTCTTCACATCTTTTATCCGGAGTCCAACTTTGCCATACGATATGTGTGTTTCGACTATGTTGTGATTTGCTAAACTATATAAGGATTTGTTTATCCTAATTTCACAATCCTGAGGTTGTCAAAATCATGATTCTATCATATGGTTCTATGACTTCAGAATCCAAATTGACTGCACCGATTAAGAGATTTTGGTCGATAGCATGTACGAATTCTGATTCTCATAATTATTATCATACGATTTGCAATCCTATCATATTTGCTCCTATCCAATTCAGAATTGAATCCTTATGTTCTAGGAGTACCTTCCCTTTTGGATCCGTGTTTATCATGATTTTTTTTGTTCCTATAAAAACCGGTTCATTTGCTAGGTGCTTCCTACTTTGGCTAGATTTGGTAAAATTGATTCATTTATTTTCTTGCCCTAAGCTTTTGGTTCATCATCAACATGTACAACACGATATTCTGCTCCTCGTCATAATCCTTTTAGTTTGGTTTTAGTTAATTCATTAGCTTTCAACTCTTTCTTTGTAGTTTTGGAAATTGATACCTTATTCATCGACTCACTGTTTCCTGCAAAAAAAACATAAAAATATGTATTGGCCAATAACATGAAAATTTTAGAAATTGTAGAGGGAAAAAAATAAAAAAATGAATGTACATGCAAATGTAGGGAAAAAAAACTTACATGGTTATCCTTTGTAAATTCAGTGTTCGTGGGTTCTTTATCATCATCGGTACACCGTATGCTGCTTCTTGAACCATGCTCCATAATATTTTCCAAAATTTCATAATTATAAATATGTTCTGGTATATTATGAACGCCCCAATATCTGCAAGTTACTGTAAACATTTTTTTCCATCTTGGTTTCTTGAATTGGTTATATATTTTATGTGTCTTTTTTGCTCAGTCGACGATAATATACCCAACTCTCCTTTCACTTCAGAATTTTATCGCAGAATGTAGCACTCACCATGTTGAGCGTGCATAATTTTAGCAACTATCATGCACCGGCACGACTATGTGGGCTGCTAGTTTATCGAGGAATAAAAGTTACCAATTTTCTATACATTATATACTATTTATATGTCTACATCTGCATCGAGACAATCAGTTAAGACTAATGCAGAATATGTTATTTATACTAAACTTTTTTTACTTTTGGTAATGTATTCTTCAACTCAATATATGTTACTATATATTTCCAAATCAATTTTGATATACTATTTTACAAATGGTACTTTTCTTATAACTGGTTAACTTAAGCATGTTTTTTTTTTCTTGTTAAAATGCATGTTTTGACTCAATACTATAATGCATGCCATTTATTATACCATTTCATTACAATTTTTGGTGCTAGACCGAAAATATATTTATTAACAATAATTTAGTTTTGCGCATCTTAAGGAAATATTTATTTTCCCTAAATCTTAGCGAATAAAAAAACACATTTCTAGATAAGTTAATTCGTCCCACTTAGTGTATTACATTGTGTTTACTTGTAGTTTCATCGAAATGTCGTGGTAACTAGTATTATGGGGCGCATAGGTCAAATAATAAAATATCCTAATATTGGTCACTACTGTACGAGAGGGGTAAGCATAGGAGTGACTCAACAAAAGATTAGAGTTTTTGCGGAGTCAGCGTTGTGGTTTGTCCTCGAAACGAATGTAACGAAGTCTGGACTTAGAGCATCTCCAGCCGTCTTCCCCACGAGGCTCCGACAGCCGTTTTTTACATCCGGACGATGTTATTCGGCCCAGCCGCGTCTCCGGCTCCTCGTTTTCCCCTGGATTTGGCATTTCATCCGTCCGGAGAGCCCAGGCCCCCCCCCCCCCCCCCCCCGGGTGCGCTCGGGGACTCCGGACGAGAGAAAAGCGGGGACGGGCCCGCTCTGTCGGTGAGAGAACACACGAACCCCACCACTTTGTCGACGCAAATTCCCCCTTCCCTCCCGTTGCTCTGTCGCCGCCGGCACCACCCCTCATCAATCCGCCGGCCGGTTGCCTCAACTCCGCCGTTGCTCCACCCAACAGCCTATATTCCGCTGTCCGTCGTGCCCTCTGCCTATTTTCCGCCATCGGGCAGCTCCCTCGTGTCGCTCCTCGTCGACACGCCCGGCAGGTGTTCTTCCAATTGCATGGCCGGACATGAACTCCGACAAGCAGGAGGAGGAGCAGATGTTCGCCGAGCTTTTTGAAGAAGAAATGGCAGCCGCCGCCCAAGACGAAGAGCACATGCTGATCCTAGCATGTATGCCGAGTCAGCCATTGGTCGCCGTGGTGGGTCGGCACCAGGTCATCGGAAGTGCAAGCCGAGACAGCGAATGGAGGGCTACTGCATGCTCTACGCCGACTACTTCGCCGACGATCCATTGCACGGTGAGGCTGTTTTTAGGCGTCGTTTCATGATGAGTCGGAAGCTCTTCCTGAAAATTCTGTATGCCCTTCGAGAGTACGACTCCTATTTCAGATGCAAGTTGGATTGCACCGGCATGGCAGGGTTTTTCGCTCTCCAAAAGTGCACGGTGGCTATGCGGATGCTGGCATATGGAGCTCCTGGTGATTGTACCGATGACTATCTTCGGATGACGGAGTCCACCGCCCTTGATTGTTTCTACTGGTTCTGCAGGACGGTGATAGCAGTGTTCGGGGACATCTACTTGAGATCACCCACTATCGAAGACACTGCTAAGATCCTCGATATTAATGAAGCTCGAGGATTTCCAGGGATGCTTGAAAGCATTGACTGCATGCACTGGAAATGAAAGAACTGTCTGTTTGCCTGGCAGGGAATGTACAAGGGTCAGAAAAAATGCTGCACTTTGATACTTGAGACAGTGGCTACTCATGATCTCTGGATTTGGCACTCCTTCTTTGGTATGCCGGGATCCAACAACGACATCAATGTCTTGCAGTGCTCGCCGATCTTCTCCAAGCTTGTTGAGGGTCATGCTCCCCCGGTTAACTTTGTGATCAATGGCCCGCGGTACAACAAGGGATACTATCTTGCAGACGGTAACTATCAAAGTGGGCAACATTTGTGAAGACTATCTCAGGCGCCGTCCTCCCGAAGGAGGTGGAGTTTGTCAAGGAACAAGAAGGTTGCTGATGTCTACGGGTGCTTCTATTCTTGTAGACAGTGTTGGGCCTCCAAGAGCAGAGGTTTGTAGAACAGCAGCAAGTTTTCCTTAAGTGGATCACCCAAGGTTTATCGAACTCAGGGAGGAAGAGGTCAAAGATATTCCTCTCAAGCAACCCTGCAATCACGATACAAGAAGTCTCTTGTGTCCCCAACACACCTAATACACTTGTCGGATGTATAGGTGCACTAGTTCGGCGAAGAGATAGTGAAATACAAGTGGTATGAATGAATATGAGCAGTAGTAACGGCGCCTAGAAAAGTGCTTGTCGGCGTGCAGTTGATGGTAGTAATATTACAGAAAGTAAAGATGCAGTAAAATAGTAAACAAGCGATGATTGCAGTATTTGGAAACAAGGCCTAGGGATCATACTTTCACTAGTGGACACTCTCAACATTGATCACATAACTGAATGAACAAATACTACTTTCTCTACACTCTCTTGTTGGATGACAAACACCATTCATTGTGTAGGGCTACAAGAGCACCTCAATGCCGGAGTTAACAAGCTCCACAACATTCGATGTTCATATTTAAATAACCTTAGAGTGCATGATAGACCAACGCAATTATACCGAGTACTAACATAGCATGCGCCTGTCAACATTAGCTATGAAAGGGGGAATAAATCACATCAATACCATCATAGTAATAGTTAACTTCACAATCTACAAGAGATCACAATCATAACCTACGCCAAGTACTACATGATGCACACACTGTCCACATTACATCATGAAGGAGGAATAGACTACTTTAATAACATCACTAGAGTAGCACATAGATGATATTCAACTAGATCACAAAGCTCATGATCACATAAAGATCACATGGGAGAGAGATGAACCACATAGCTACCGGTACAGCCCTTAGCCTCGAGGGAGAACTACTCCCTCCTCATGGGAGACAGCAGCGGTGATGAAGATGGCGGTGGTTGATGGCGTGTAACACACACGTTCGTTGGGAACCCCAAGAGGAAGGTATGTTGCACACAGTAGCAAGTTTTCCCTCAGAAAGAAACCAAGGTTTATCGAACCAGGAGGAGCCAAGAAGCACGTTGAAGGTTGATGGCGGCGAGATGTAGTGCGGCGCAACACCGAGAGATTCCGGCGCCAATGTGGAACCTGCACAACACAACCAAAGTACTTTGCCCCAACGAAACGAGTGAGGTTGTCAATCTCACCGGCTTGCTGTAACAAAGGATTAGATGTATAGTGTGGATGATGATTGTTTGCAGAAAACAGTAGAACAAGTATTGCAGTAGATTGTATTTAATGTAAAAGAATAGACCGGGATCCATAGTTCACTAGAGGTGTCTCTCCCATAAGATAAATAGCATGTTGGGTGAACAAATTACAGTCGGGCAATTGACAAATAGAGTGGGCATGACAATGCACATACATGATACGATGAGTATTGTGAGATTTAATTGGGCATTACGACAAAGTACATAGACCGCTATCCAGCATGCATCTATGCCTAAAAAGTCCACTTTCAGGTTATCATCCGAACCCCTTCCGGTATTAAGTTCCAAGCAACAGACAATTGCATTAAGTATGGTGCGTAATGTAATCAATAACTACATCCTCGGACATAGCATCAATGTTTTATCCCTAGTGGCAACAGCACATCCACAACCTTAGAACTTTACATCACTTGTCCCAGATTTAATGGAGGCATGAACCCACTATCGAGCATAAATACTCCCTCTTGGAGTTAAGAGCAAAAACTTGGCCGAGCCTCTACTAATAACGGAGAGCATGCAAGATCATAAACAACACATAGGTAATAGATTGATAATCAACATAACATAGTATTCTCTATCCATCGGGTCCCGACAAACACAACATATAGAATTACGGATAGATGATCTTGATCATGTTAGGCAGCTCACAAGATCCAACAATGAAGCACATGAGGAGAAGACAACCATCTAGCTACTGCTATGGACCCATAGTCCGAGGGTGAACTACTCACTCATCACTCCGGAGGCGACCATGGCGGTGAAGAGTCCTCCGGGAGATGATTCCCCTCTCCGGCGAGGGTGCCGGAGGCGATCTCCAGAATCCCCCGAGATGGGATTGGCGGCGGCGGCGTCTCAGTAAGGTTTTCCGTATCGTGGCTCTCGGTACTGGGGGTTTCACGACGGAGGCTTTAAGTAGGCGGAAGGGCAGCCTCGGAGGGGTCACGGGGGCCCCACACAACAGGGCCGCGCGGGCCCTATGCTGGCCGCGCCGCCCTAGTGTGGTGGCGCCCCGTGGCCCCACTTCGTCTTCTCTTCGGTCTTCTGGAAGCTTCGTGGCAAAATAGGCCACTGGGCGTTGATTTCGTCCAATTCCGAGAATATTTCCTTTGTAGGATTTCTGAAACCAAAAACAGCAGAAAACAACAACTGGCTCTTCGGCATCTCGTTAATAGGTTAGTGCCGGAAAATGCATAAATACGACATATAATGTATATAAAACATGTAGATATCATCAATAATGTGGCATGGAACATAAGAAATTATCGATACGTCGGAGACGTATCGGCATCCCCAAGCTTAGTTCCTGCTCGTCCCGAGCAGGTAAACGATAACAAAGATAATTTCTGGAGTGACATGCCATCATAACCTTGATCATACTATTGTAAGCATATGTAATGAATGCAGCGATCAAAACAAAAGTAATGACATGAGTAAACAACTGAATCATAAAGCAAAGACTTTTCATGAATAGCACTTTCAAGACAAGCATCAATAAGTCTTGCATAAGAGTTAACTCATAAAGCAATAAATCAAAGTAAAGGTATTGAAGCAACACAAAGGAAGATTAAGTTTCAGCGGTTGCTTTCAACTTGTAACATGTATATCTCATGGATATTGTCAATATAGAGTAATATAACAAGTGCAATATGCAAGTATGTAGGAATCAATGCACAGTTCACACAAGTGTTTGCTTCTTGAGGTGGAGATAGATAGGTGAACTGACTCAACATAAAAGTAAAAGAAAGGTCCTTCAAAGAGGAAAGCATCGATTGCTATATTTGTGCTAGAGCTTTGGTTTTGAAAACATGAAACAATTTTGTCAACGGTAGTAATAAAGCATATGTATCATGTAAATTATATCTTATAAGTTGCAAGCCTCATGCATAGTGTACTAATAGTGCCCGCACCTCGTCCTAATTAGCTTGGGTTAACACTGATTATCATTGCATAACATATGTTTCAACCAAGTGTCACAAAGGGGTACCTCTATGCCGCCTGTACAAGGGTCTAAGGAGAAAGTTCGCATTGGATTTCTCGCTTTTGATCATTCTTCAACTTAGACACCCATACCGGGACAACATAGACAACAGATAATGGACTCCTCTTTTAATGCTTAAGCATTCAACAACGATTAATATTCTCATAAGAGATTGAGGTTTTATGTCCAAACTGAAACTTCCACCATGATTCATGGCTTTAGTTAGCGGCCCAATGTTCTTCTCTAACGAGTATGCATACTCAAACCATTTGATTGTGAAAACCGCCCTTACTTCGGACAAGACGAACATGCATAGCAACTCACATGATATTCAACAAAGAGTTGATGGCGTCCCCAGGAACATGGTTATCGCTCAACAAGCAACTTAATAAGAGATAAAGTGCATAAGTACATATTCAATACCACAATAGTTTTTAAAGCTATTTTGTCCCATGAGCTATATATTGCAAAGGCGAATGGTGGAAATTTTAAAGGTAGCACTCAAGCAATTTACTTTGGAATGGCGGAGAAATACCATGTAGTAGGTAGGTATGGTGGACACAAATGGCATAGTGGTTGGCTCAATGATTTTGGATGCATGAGAAGTATTCCCTCTCGATACAAGGTTTAGGCTAGTAAGGTTATTTGAAACAAACACAAGGATGAACGGTGCAGCAAAACTCACATAAAAGACATATTGTAAACATTATAAGACTCTACACCGTCTTCCTTGTTGTTCAAAACTCAATACTAGAAATTATCTAGACTTTAGAGAGACCAAATATGCAAACCAAATTTAGCAAGCTCTAGGTGTTTCTTCATTAATAGGTGCAAAGTATATGATGCAAGAGCTTAAACATGAGCACAACAATTGCCAAGTATCAAATTATTCAAGACATTTTAGAATTACTACATGTAGCATTTCCCGATTCCAACCATATAACAATTTAACGAAGAAGATTCAACCTTCGCCATGAATACTATGAGTAAAGCCTAAGGACATATTGTCCATATGCAACAGCGGAGCGTGTCTCTCTCCCACACAATGAATGCTAGGATCCATTTATTCAAACAAAAACAAAAATAAAAACAAACCGACGCTCCAAGTAAAGCACATAAGATGTGACTGAATAAAAATATAGTTTCAGGGGAGGAACCTGATGATGTTGTCGATGAAGAAGGGGATGCCTTGGGCATCCCCAAGCTTAGACGCTTGAGTCTTCTTAAAATATGCAGGGGTGAACCACGGGGCATCCCCAAGCTTAGAGCTTTCACTCCTCTTGATCATAGTATATCATACTCCTCTCTTGACCCTTGAAAACTTCCTTCACACCAAACTTCAAGCAAACTCATTAGAGGGTTAGTGCACAATCAAAAATTCACATGTTTAGAGGTGACACAATCATTCTTAACACTTCTGGACATTGCACAAAGCTACTGGACATTAATGGATCAAAGAAATTCATCCAACATAGCAAAAGAGGCAATGCGAAATAAAAGGCAGAATCTGTCAAAAACAGAACAGTCCGTAAAGACGAACCTGGAAGGGGCACTTAACTTGCTCAAACGGAAAAACTCAAAACTAATGAAAGTTGCGTACATATCTGAGGATCACGCACGTAAATTTGCAGATTTTTTGATTTTTTTACAGAGACTTCTGCGCGAATTCGTGACAGACAGCAATGCTGTTTACGTGCAGCAATCCAAATCTAGCATCAACTTTACCATAGAGACTTTACTTGGCACAAAAACATGATAAGGAGAGGTTGCTACAGTAGTAAACAACTTTCAAGACTCAAATATAAAACAAAGTACTGTAGTAAAAACATGGGTTGTCTCCCATAAGCGCTTTTCTTTAACGCCTTTCAGCTAGGCGCAGAAAGTGTGAATCAAGTATTATCAAGAGATGGAGCATCGACATTACCTTGGGCTTTACCCTTACCTTTCTTGTTCTTTTTCTTACTCTTTGATTTAGGGAATATATGTCTACCCCCGGGTGTAGAGGTGAATTTTAGGGTGCCTTCTCCCATATCTATGACGGCTCCCAATAGTTTCAGCAGGGATCTTCCGAGTGTGATTTGTCCTGTTCCTGCACATTCAATAACAAGATAATCAATGGATATTGTTCTCCCAAGAACGGTTGTATGCACACCCGCAGCTATTCCTTTAGGAATTATAACAGAGTTATCAATAAGAGTTATTCCTTCTCCCCTTTCAACGAATCCCCAAAGTTTCAAAGATTCATGAATACTCTTAGGCATTAAGCAAAATTCAGACATAATATCACAATTAGCATGAAGAGTTTGATCACCGATAACAATTTTAATAGTAGGATCCCATAATGAAGGTTCAGAGTTCACTAAAACTTGATCAAGACGGTTACGAACATATCTATAATTTTCATTCAAGCGAGATGCACTTGTCTCAAGAGTGTTTAATCTATTATAAATGCTAATAAGGGCTGAATCAAAGTTATTAGCTGAATCATGTGATGCAACCAACTTTTTTATGGCATTAAAAGCTTGATCCCCATTGCAATGAAGGAAATCTCCTCCCACTACAGACATCCAAGGCATATCTATAGCGAATCATAAGACCAAAATAAAAATTACTAAGGAGCAAACTTAGCGTCATTTGAGGTTCAGCTTTACGATAAGAAGTAAAAATTCTCGACCAAGCATCTTTAAAACTCTCCTCATCCCCTTGTTTAAAAGTAAAAACTAATTCCTCAGGTGAAGAAGTAACAGGTGCAGAGCTAGACATGATAACAAAAGTAGACTAAATGCAAGTAACTAATTTTTTGTGTGTTTTTGATATAGAGAGCAAGACAGTAAATAAAGTAAAACTAGCAACTAATTTTTTTGTGTTTTGATTTAGTGCAGCAAACAAAGTAGTAAATAAAATAAAGCAAGACAAAAAAAAAGTAAAGATATTGGATTGTGGAGACTCCCCTTGCAGCGTGTCTTGATCTCCCCGGCAACGGCGCCAGAAAATATGCTTGATGGCGTGTAACACACACGTTCGTTGGGAACCCCAAGAGGAAGGTATGTTGCACACAGTAGCAAGTTTTCCCTCAGAAAGAAACCAAGGTTTATCGAACCAGGAGGAGACAAGAAGCACGTTGAAGGTTGATGGCGGCGAGATGTAGTGCGGCGCAACACCAGAGATTCCGGCGCCAACGTGGAACCTGCACAACACAACCAAAGTACTTTGCCCCAACGAAACAGTGAGGTTGTCAATCTCACCGGCTTGCTGTAACAAAGGATTAGATGTATAGTGTGGATGATGATTGTTTGCAGAAAACAGTAGAACAAGTATTGCAGTAGATTGTATTTAATGTAAAAGAATGGTACGGGATCCACAGTTCACTAGAGGTGTCTCTCCCATAAGATAAATAGCATGTTGGGTGAACAAATTACAGTCGGGCAATTGACAAATAGAGAGGGCATGACAATGCACATACATGATACGATGAGTATTGTGAGATTTAATTGGGCATTACGACAAAGTACATAGACCGCTATCCGGCATGCATCTATGCCTAAAAGTCCACTTTCGGGTTATCATCCGAACCCCTTCCGGTATTAAGTTGCAAGCAACAGACAATTGCATTAAGTATGGTGCGTAATGTAATCAATAACTACATCCTCGGACATAGCATCAATGTTTTATCCCTAGTGGCAACAACACATCCACAACCTTAGAACTTTCACGTCACTGTCCCAGATTTAATGGAGGCATGAACCCACTATCGAGCATAAATACTCCCTCTTGGAGTTAAGAGCAAAAACTTGGCCAGAGCCTCTACTAATAACGGAGAGCATGCAAGATCATAAACAACACATAGGTAATAGATTGATAATCAACATAACATAGTATTCTCTATCCATCGGGTCCCGACAAACACAACATATAGAATTACAGATAGATGATCTTGATCATGTTAGGCAGCTCACAAGATCCAACAATGAAGCACATGAGGAGAAGACAACCATCTAGCTACTGCTATGGACCCATAGTCCAGGGGTGAACTACTCACTCATCACTCCGGAGGCGACCATGGCGGTGAAGAGTCCTCCGGGAGATGATTCCCCTCTCCGGCAGGGTGCCGGAGGCGATCTCCGAGAATCCCCCGAGATGGGATTGGCGGCGGCGGCGTCTCGGCAAGGTTTTCCGTATCGTGGCTCTCGGTGTCGGGGGTTTCACGACGGAGGCTTTAAGTAGGCGGAAGGGCAGCCTCGGAGGGGTCACGGGGGCCCCACACAACAGGGCCGCGCGGGCCCTATGCTGGCCGCGCCGCCCTAGTGTGGCGGCGCCCGTGGCCCCACTTCGTCTTCTCTTCGGTCTTACGGAAGCTTCGTGGCAAAATATGCCCCTGGGCGTTGATTTCGTCCAATTCCGAGAATATTTCCTTTGTAGGATTTCGAAACCAAAAATAGCAGAAAACGAGCAAGCGGCTCTTCGGCATCTCGTTAATAGGTTAGTGCCGGAAAATGCATAAATACGACATATAATGTATATAAAACATGTAGATATCATCAATAATGTGGCATGGAACATAAGAAATTATCGATACGTCGGAGACGTATCAGTGGTGTCGATGGAGAAGCCTTCCGGGGGCACTTCCCCGTCCCGGCGGCGTGCCGGAACAGAGACTCGTGTCCCCCAGATCTTGGCTTCGCGATGGCGGCGGCTCTGGAAGGTTTCTCGTACCGTGGCTTTTTCGTATCAAAGATTTAGGTCGAGGAGGCTTAAATAGGCGAAGAGGCGGAGTCGGAAGGCTGACGAGGCGGTGACACAATAGGGGGGTGCGGCCCAGGCCCTGGCCGCGCCACCCTGTCATCTGGTGGCCCTGTGGCCCCCTCTGCTGGCTCTCGGGTGTTCTGGAAGCTTCGTGGAAAAATAGGATGCTGGGCATTGATTTCGTCCGATTCCGAGAATATTTCCTTACTAGGATTTCTGAAACCAAAAACAGCAGAAAACAGCAACTGGCCCTTCGGCATCTCGTCAATAGGTTAGTTCCGGAAAACGCATAATAATGACATAAAGTGTGTATAAAACATGTGTGTATCATCATAAAAGTAGCATGGAACATAAGAAATTATAGATACATTTGAGACGTATCAAGCATCCCCAAGCTTAGTTCCTACTCGCCCTCGAGTAGGTAAATGATAACAATGATAATTTCTTAAGTGACATGCTACCAACATAATCTTGATCAATATTATTGCAAAGCATATGAGATGAATGCAGCGATTCAAAGCAATGATGAAGACAATGAGTAAACAACTGAATCATATAGCAAAGACTTTTCATGAATAATACTTTCAAGACAAGCATCAATAAGACTTGCATAAGAGTTAACTCATAAAGCAATAGATTCAAAGTAAAAGGCATTGAAGCAACACAAAGGATGATTAAGTTTCAGCAATTGCTTTCAACTTGTAACATGTATATCTCATGGATAATTGTCAACATAAAGCAATATAACAAGTGCAATAGGTAAACATGTAAGAATCAATGCACACAGTTGACACAAGTGTTTGCTTCTAAGATAGAAAGAAGTGGGTAAACTGACTCAACAATAAAGTAGAAGATAGGCCCTTCGCAGAGGGAAGCATGGATTACTATATTTGTGCTAGAGCTTTTCATTTTGAAAACAAGAAACAATTTTGTCAACGGTAGTAATAAATCATATGTGTTATGTATAAGATATCCTATAAGTTGCAAGCCTCATGCATAGTATACCAATAGTGCTCGCATCTTGTCCTAATTAGCTTGGATTAACACGGATTATCATTGCATAGCATATGTTTCAACCAAGTGTCACAAAGGGGTACCTCTATGCCGCCTGTACAAAGGTGATACGTCTCCAACGTATCGATAATTTCTTATGTTCCATGCCATATTATTGATGATATCTACATGTTTTATGCATACTTTATGTCATTATTATGCGTTTTTCGGAACTAACCTATTGACGAGATGCCGAAGGGCCAGTTCCTGTTTTCTGCTGTTTTGGTTCCAGAAATCCTAGTAAGGAAATATTCTCGGAATCGGACGAAATCAATGCCTAGCATCCTATTTTTGGACGAAGCTTCCAGAACACCCGAGAGCCGCCAGAGGAGGGCCCTGTGGGCCCCAGACGACAGGGTGGCGCGGCCCAGGGGGGGGGGCGCGCCCCCCTAGTGTGTCATCGCCTCGTCGACCCTCCGACTCCGCCTCTTCGCCTATATAAGGGTCCCTGACCTAAAAACCACAAAACGTTCGACGAAACCAGAGAAAACCTTCTAGAGCCACCGCCATCGCGAAGCCAAGATCTGGGGGACAGGAGTCTCTGTTCCGGCACGCCGCCGGGACGGGGAAGTGCCCCCGGAAGGCTTCTCCATCGACACCACCGCCATCTTCATCAACGCTGCTGTCTCCCATGAGGAGGGAGTAGTTCTCCATCGAGGCTCGGGGCTGTACCGGTAGCTATGTGGTTAATCTCTCTCCTATGTACTTCAATACAATAATCTCATGAGCTGCCTTACATGATTGAGATTCATATGATGATGCTTGTAATCTAGATGTCATTATGCTAGTCAAGTGGATTTTACTTATGTGATCTCCGGAGACTCCTTGTCCCACGTGTGTAAAGGTAACAGTGTGTGCACCGTGTGGGTCTCTTAGGCTATATTTCACAGAATACTTATTCACTGGAGTTATGATTTGAGTTGGATGTCTCTATGAAATTGTGGTGTGTTAGTACCTCCTGTGAATGCTCAAAGTGACAGCGTGGGGTGTTCATTAGTACTTGGGAATGCATCTTTAAGGTTTGCCTACATGATGAATTAGTGTTCGTTATCTTGCCAGAGAGTAATTCAGAGTAGCATAGTGAAGTGCTTATTTATATCTCTTTATGATTGCAATGTGTTTTGTATCACAATATATCTGTGTGCTACTCTAGTGATGTTATTAAAGTAGTTTATTCCTCCTGCACGGTGTAATGGTGACAAGTGTGTGCATCGTGTAGTACTTGGCGTAGGCTATGATTGTGATCTCTTGTAGATTATGAAGTTAACTATTGCTATGATAGTATTGATGTGATCTATTCCTCCTTTCGTAGCGTGAAGGTGACAAGTGTGCATGCTATGTTAGTACTTGGTTTGGTTATGTTGATCTGTCATGCACTCTAAGGTTACTTAAACATGAATATCGAATATTGTGGAGCTTGTTAACTCCGGCATTGAGGGTTCGTGTAATCCTACACAGTTAGTGGTGTTCATCATCCAACAAGAGGGTGTAGAGTCTAGCATCTATCTATTTATTCTGTTATGTGATCAATGTTGAGAGTGTCCACTAGTGAAAGTATGATCCCTAGGCCTTGTTCCTAAATGCTATCGCTGCTTGTTTACATTTTTACTGCATCTTTACTTCCTACAATATTACTACCATCAACTGCACGCCAGCAAGCATTTTTCTGGCGCCGTTACTACTGCTCATACTTATTCATACCACCTGTATTTCACTATCTTTTCGCCGAACTAGTGCACCTATTAGGTGTGTTGGGGACACAAGAGACTTCTTGCTTTGTGGTTGCAGGGTTGCATGAGAGGGATATCTTTGACCTCTTCCTCCCTGAGTTCGATAAACCTTAGGTGATCCACTTAAGGGAAACTTGCTGCTGTTCTACAAACCTCTGCTCTTGGAGGCCCAACACTGTCTACAAGAATAGAAGCATGATGCGCGTAGATATACACGTCCGTTGGGAACCCCAAGAGGAAGGTATGATGCGCACAGCGGCAAGTTTTCCCTCAGAAAGAAACCAAGGTTTATCGAACCAGGAGGAGCCAAGAAGCACGTTGAAGGTTGATGGCGGCGGGATGTAGTGCGGCGCAACACCAGGGATTCCGGCGCCAACGTGGAACCTGCACAACACAAACCAAGTACTTTGTCCCAACGAAACAGTGAGGTTGTCAATCTCACCGGCTTGCTGTAACAAAGGATTAAACGTATTGTGTGGAAGATGATTGTTTGCAAGAAAACAGTAAAGAACAAGTATTGCAGTAGATTTGTATTTCAGTATAAAGGAATGGACCGGGGTCCACAGTTCACTAGAGGTGTCTCTCCCATAAGATAAATAGCATGTTGGGTGAACAAATTACAGTCGGGCAATTGACAAATAGAGAGGGCACCGCGATGCACATACATGGCATGATAAATATAGTGAGATTTAATTGGGCATTACGACAAAGTACATAGACCGCCATCCAACTGCATCTATGCCTAAAAAGTCCACCTTCAGGTTATCATCCGAACCCCTTCCGGTATTAAGTTGCAAAGCAACAGACAATTGCATTAAGTATGGTGCGTAATGTAATCAACAACTACATCCTTAGACATAGAATCAATGTTTTATCCCTAGTGGCAACAGCACAACACAACCTTAGAACTTTCTGTCACTGTCCCAGGTATCAATGTAGGCATGAACCCACTATCTAGCATAAATACCCCCTCTTGGAGTTAAGAGTACAAACTTGGCCAGAGCCTCTACTAATAACGGAGAGCATGCAAGATCATAAACAACACATAGGTAATAGATTGATAATCACCATAACATAGTATTCTCTATCCATCGGATCCCGACAAACACAACATATAGAATTACGGATAGATGATCTTGATCATGTTAGGCAGCTCACAAGATCCAACAATGAAGCACAATGAGGAGAAGACAACCATCTAGCTACTGCTATGGACCCATAGTCCAGGGGTGAACTACTCACTCATCACTCCGGAGGCGACCATGGCGGTGTAGAGTCCTCCGGGAGATGAATCCCCTCTCCGGCAGGGTGCCGGAGGCGATCTCCTGAATCCCCCGAGATGGGATTGGCGGCGGCTGCGTCTCTGGAAGGTTTTCCGTATCGTGGCTCTCGGTACTGGGGGTTTCGCGACGGAGGCTATTTGTAGGCGAAAGGGTAGGTCAAGAGGCGGCGCGAGGGGCCCACACCATAGGCCGGCGCGGCCAGGGCCTGGGCCGCGCCACCCTGTGGTGTCGCCACCTCGTGGCCCCACTTCGACTCTCCTTCGGTCTTCTGGAAGCTCCGTTGAAAAATAGGAACCTGGGTCTTGATTTCGTCCGATTCCGAGAATATTTCCTTACTAGGATTTCTGAAACCAAAAACAGCGAGAAAACAAAGAATCGGCTCTTCGGCATCTTGTTAATAGGTTAGTTCCAGAAAATGCACGAATATGACATAAAGTGTGCATATAACATGTAGATATAATCAATAAAGAAGCATGGAACATAAGAAATTATCGATACGTTGGAGACGTATCAGCATCCCCAAGCTTAGTTCTGCTCGTCCCGAGCAGGTAAAACGATAACAAAGATAATTTCTGAAGTGACATGCCATCATAATCTTGATCATACTATTGTAAGCATATGTAATGAATGCAGCGATCAAAACAATGGTAATGACATGAGTAGACAAATGAATCATAAAGCAAAGACTTTTCATGAATAGTACTTCAAGACAAGCATCAATAAGTCTTGCATAAGAGTTAACTCATAAAGAAATAAATCAAAGTAAAGGTATTGAAGCAACACAAAGGAAGATTAAGTTTCAGCGGTTGCTTTCAACTTATAACATGTATATCTCATGGATATTGTCAACATAGAGTAATATAACAAGTTCAATATGCAAGTATGTAGGAATCAATGCACAGTTCACACAAGTGTTTGCTTCTTGAGGTGGAGAGAGATAGGTGAACTGACTCAACATAAAAGTAAAAGAATGATCCTTCAAAGAGGAAAGCATTGATTGCTATATTTGTGCTAGAGCTTTGGTTTTGAAAACATGAAACAATTTTGTCAACGGTAGTAATAAAGCATATGAGTTATGTAAATTATATCTTACAAGTTGCAAGCCTCATGCATAGTATACTAATAGTGCCCGCACCTTGTCCTACTTAGCTTGGACTACCGGATCATCGCAATACACATGTTTTAACCAAGTGTCACAATGGGGTACCTCCATGCCGCTCTGTACAAAGGTCTAAGGAGAAAGCTCGCATTTTGGATTTCTCGCTTTTGATTATTCTCAACTTAGACATCCATACCGGGACAACATGGACAACAGATAATGGACTCCTCTTTAATGCATAAGCATGTAGCAACAATTATTATTCTCATATGAGATTGAGGATATGTGTCCAAAACTGAAACTTCCACCATGATTCATGGCTTTAGTTGGCGGCCCAATGTTCTTCTCTAACAATATGCATGCTTAACCATAAGGTGGTAGATCTCTCTTACTTCAGACAAGACGGACATGCATAGCAACTCACATGATATTCAACAAAGGGTAGTTGATGGCGTCCCCAGGAACATGGTTATCGCACAACAAGCAACTTAATAAGAGATAAAGTGCATAAGTACATATTCAATACCACAATAGTTTTTAAGGCTATTCTGTCCCATGAGCTATATATTGAAAAGGCGAATGATGGAATTTTAAAGGTAGCACTCAAGCAATTTACTTTGAAATGGCGGAAAAATACCATGTAGTAGGTAGGTATGGTGGACACAATTGGCATAGTGGTTGGCTCAAGGATTTTGGATGCATGAGAAGTATTCCCTCTCGATACAAGGTTTAGGCTAGCAAGGTTATTTGAAACAAACACAAGGATGAACCGGTGCAGCAAAACTCACATAAAAGACATATTGAAAACATTATAAGACTCTACACCGTCTTCCTTGTTGTTCAAAACTCAATACTAGAAATTATCTAGACCTTAGAGAGACCAAATATGCAAACCAAATTTTAGCATGCTCTATGTATTTCTTCATTAATGGGTGCAAAGTATATGATGCAAGAGCTTAAACCTGAGCACAACAATTGCCAAGTATCACATTATCCAAGACATTTTAGACTTACTACATGTAGC
The DNA here is from genome assembly GCF_022539505.1 of Lolium rigidum. Classification (NCBI taxonomy): domain Eukaryota; kingdom Viridiplantae; phylum Streptophyta; class Magnoliopsida; order Poales; family Poaceae; genus Lolium; species Lolium rigidum. The sequence goes on along the minus strand of NC_061509.1, from coordinate 253,081,178 downwards.
ATTTTCCAATTCCAACCATATAACAATTTAACGAAGAAGAAACTTCGCCTTGAACATTATGAGTAAAGCCTAAGGACATATTTGTCCATATGCAATAGCGGATCGTGTCTCTCTCCCATACAGTGAATGCTAGGATCCAACTTTATTCAAACAAAACAAAAACTAAAGCAAACCGACGCTCCAAGCAAAGTGCATAAGATGTGACGGAATAAAAATGTAGTTTCAGGGGAGGAACCTGATGATGTTGTCGATGAAGAAGGGGATGCCTTGGGCATCCCCAAGCTTAGACGCTTGAGTCTTCTTAAAATATGCAGGGGTGAACCACGGGGGCATCCCCAAGCTTAGAGCTTTCACTCCTCTTGATCATAGTATATCATACTCCTCTCTTGATCCTTGAAAACTTCCTTCACACCAAACTTCGAGCAAACTCATTAGAGGGTTAGTGCACAATAAAAATTTACATGTTCAGAGGTGACACAATCATTCTTTACACTTCTGGACATTGCATAAAGCTACTGGACATTAATGGATCAAAGAAATTCATCCAACATAGCAAAAGAGGCAATGCGAAATAAAAGGCAGAATCTGTCAAAACAGAACAGTTCGTAAAGACGAATTTTAAAATGGCACCAGACTTGCTCAAATGGAAAAACTCAAAACTAATGAAAGTTGCGTACATATCTGAGGATCACTCACGTAAATTGGCATAATTTTCTGAGTTTCCTTCAGAGAATTAGGCCCAGATTCGTGACAGCAAAGAAATCTGTCTCTGCGCAGTAATCCAAATCTAGTATGAACCTTACTATAGAGACTTTACTTGGCACAAAAACATGATAAGGAGAGGTTGCTACAGTAGTAAACAACTTCCAAGACTCAAATATAAAACAAAGTGCTGTAGTAAAAACATGGGTTGTCTCCCATAAGCGCTTTTCTTTAACGCCTTTCAGCTAGGCGCAGAAAGTGTATATCAAGTATTATCAAGAGATGAAGCATCAACATCATAACCAGGGGTGTTGGGAGTTTTATCAACTTTAGGCCTATAATAATTCTTTGGTTTAGGCACCTTAGAGACATACATGAATTTTTGCTCCTTACCCACATAAGCTTTCTCATTAAATTTAAGAGAAGAAAAAGTTGAACCCAATTTTCCCATAGCTTCTTCAAGTTTACCGATTCTATGGGTTTGATTATCATGGTCAACACAAGTTCCTAGGACACTAATTCTTTCATCAATTCCTCCTAAGGATTTATCAAGTTCATCAGTTTTATCAAGTAACATCTCCAACTTAGTTTCAACACTAAAATTTTTCTCTATGGTTTCCAATTTTCTCATCACGTCCTCAAGAGAGATTTCACTTTTAGTTTCATTAACAGGTGGTATTCCAACTAGGCTCTCAATGATGCAACTAGCTTCTAAAGCAGGAGTACCTAGGAAATTACCCCCCGAAAGAGTATCAAGAACATACCTATTCCAACTAGATATACCAACATAAAAATTCCTAAGTAGGATAATAGTGGAGTGTTTCTTAGTGCACCTATGATGAGCATCACTAATTCTGTACCAAGCATCTTTAAGACTTTCTCCACCTTGTTGCTTAAACGAACGGACTTCAACTTCAGGATTACTCATTTTAGCAATAGTAAAATAAAGCAAACTAGATAAAATAAATGCAAGTAACTAATTTTTTTGTGTTTTTGATATAGAGAGCAAGACAGTAAATAAAGTAAAACTAGCAACTAATTTTTTTGTGTTTTGTTTTAGTGCAGCAAACAAAGTAGTAAATAAAATAAAGCAAGACAAAAACAAAGTAAAGAGATTGAGAAGTGGAGACTCCCTTGCGGCGTGTCTTGATCTCCCCGGCAACGGCGCCAGAAAATATGCTTGATGCGCGTAGATGTACACGTCCGTTGGGAACCCCAAGAGGAAGGTATGATGCGCACAGCGGCAAGTTTTCCCTCAGAAAGAAACCAAGGTTTATCGAACCAGGAGGAGCCAAGAAGCACGTTGAAGGTTGATGGCGGCGGGATGTAGTGCGGCGCAACACCAGGGATTCCGGCGCCAACGTGGAACCTACACAACACAAACCAAGTACTTTGTCCCAACGAAACAGTGAGGTTGTCAATCTCACCGGCTTGCTGTAACAAAGGATTAAACGTATTGTGTGGAAGATGATTTTTTGCAAGAAAACAGTAAAGAACAAGTATTGCAGTAGATTTGTATTTCAGTATAAAGGAATGGACCGGGGTCCACAGTTCACTAGAGGTGTCTCTCCCATAAGATAAATAGCATGTTGGGTGAACAAATTACAGTCGGGCAATTGACAAATAGAGAGGGCACCGCGATGCACATACATGGCATGATAAATATAGTGAGATTTAATTGGGCATTACGACAAAGTACATAGACCGCCATCCAACCGCATCTATGCCTAAAAAGTCCACCTTCGAGGTTATCATCCGAACCCCTTCCAGTATTAAGTTGCAAAGCAACAGACAATTGCATTAAGTATGGTGCGTAATGTAATCAACAACTACATCCTTAGACATAGAATCAATGTTTTATCCCTAGTGGCAACAAGACAACACAACCTTAGAACTTTCATCACATCGTCCCGGTATCAATGTAGGCATGAACCCACTATCTAGCATAAATACCCCCTCTTGGAGTTAAGAGTACAAACTTGGCCGAGCCTCTACTAATAACGGAGAGCATGCAAGATCATAAACAACACATAGGTAATAGATTGATAATCACCATAACATAGTATTCTCTATCCATCGGATCCCGACAAACACAACATATAGAATTACGGATAGATGATCTTGATCATGTTAGGCAGCTCACAAGATCCAACAATGAAGCACAATGAGGAGAAGACAACCATCTAGCTACTGCTATGGACCCATAGTCCAGGGTGAACTACTCACTCATCACTCCGGAGGCGACCATGGCGGTGTAGAGTCCTCCGGGAGATGAATCCCCTCTCCGGCAGGGTGCCGGAGGCGATCTCCTAAATCCCCCGAGATGGGATTGGCGGCGGCTGCGTCTCTGGAAGGTTTTCCGTATCGTGGCTCTCGGTACTGGGGGTTTCGCGACGGAGGCTATTTGTAGGCGAAAGGGTAGGTCAAGAGGCGGCGCGAGGGGCCCACACCATAGGCCGGCGCGGCCAGGGCCAGGGCCTGGGCCGCCCCGCCCTGTGGTGTCGCCACCTCGTGGCCCCACTTCGACTCTCCTTCGGTCTTCTGGAAGCTCCGTGGAAAAATAGGAACCTGGGTCTTGATTTCGTCCGATTCCGAGAATATTTCCTTACTAGGATTTCTGAAACCAAAAACAGCAGAAAACAACAACTGGCTCTTCGGCATCTTGTTAATAGGTTAGTTCCAGAAAATGCACGAATATGACATAAAGTGTGCATATAACATGTAGATATCATCAATAAAGAAGCATGGAACATAAGAAATTATCGATACGTTGGAGACGTATCAAAGCACCCGTAGACATCAAGCACTTTTCTGGCGCCGTTGCCGGGGAGGAAAGGTAAAAGGCATTCATACTCCGGTCCCAGGTAACTAAGTACTTTTCTGTTGCCGATGTGTGTGCGCTCGAAGCTATTTCCTTTAGATCCTGCAATTGCATCTTTTTGTCTCTTGTTTTACACTAGTAAGGCTTAATGGAAGACACCAACAAAATGAGAGATCTTTATGAACTTTATCTTGAATTAGGACATGATGTGTTTGAAGAGAAAATTAAAAAACCCATGGAACTTATGCATGCTAATGGGAATGTTATTAGTATGAATGCTTTGAACACCATTGTTGCTAATGCTATGGAAGAATTTAAGCTTGGGGAGGTCGGTTTTGATGAAAATGATCTCTTTAGTCCTCCGGGTATTGAGGAGAAAGTTTATGTTGATTATGATATGCCTCCTATTTATGATGATTATAATGATAGTGGTCTTTTGGTGCCGCCTACTATGGAGAGTAAATTTTATTATGATGATACTATGCCTCCTATATTTGATGATGAGAATAATAATGATAGCTACTTTGTTGAATTTGCTCCCACTACAACTAATAAAATTGATTATGCTTATGTGGAGAGTAATGATACTTTTATGCATGTGAATAAGAATGCTTTATGTGATACTTATATTGTTGAGTTTGTTCATGATGCCTCTGAAAATTATTATGAGAGAGGAAAATATGGTTGTAGAAATTTTCATGTTACTAAAACACCTCTCTATATGCTGAAATTTTTTAAGTTACACTGGTTTTATCTTCCTATGCTTGTTACTTTGCTCTTCGTGAACTTGTTTATTTACAAGATTCCTATGCATAGGAAGCATGTTAGGCTTAAATGTGTTTTGAATTTGCTTCTTGATGCTCTCTTTTGCTTCAACTACTATTTCTTGCGAGTGCATCATTAAAATTGCTGAGCCCATCTTAATGGCTATAAAAAAAGAACTTCTTAAGAGATAACCCATGTGTTTATTTTGCTACAGTACTTTTGTTTTATATTTGAGTCTTGGAAGTTGTTACTACTGTAGCAACCTCTCCTTATCTAATTTTATTGCATTGTTGTGCCAAGTAAAGTCTTTGATAGTAGGGTTGATACTAGATTTGGATTACTGCGCAGAAACAGATTTCTGTCTGTCACGAATCTGGGCCTAATTCTCTGTAGGTAACCCAGAAAAATCTGCCAATTTACGTGAGTGATCCTCAGATATGTACGCAACTTTCATTAAATTTGGGCATTTTCATCTGAGCAAGTCTGGTGCCACTTTAAAATTCGTCTTTACGGACTGTTCTGTTTTGACAGATTCTGCCTTTTATTTCGCATTGCCTCTTTTGCTATGTTTGATGGATTTCTTTGTTCCATTAACTTTCAGAAGCTTTGTGCAATGTCCAGAAGTGTTAAGAATGATTGTGTCACCTCTGAACATGTGAAATTTTGATTATCCACTAACCCTCTAATGAGTTTGTTTCGAGTTTGGTGTGGAGGAAGTTTTCAAGGGTCAAGAGAGGAGGATGATATACTATGATCAAGAAGAGTGAAGAGTCTAAGCTTGGGGATGCCCCCGTGGTTCATCCCTGCATATTTCAAGAAGACTCAAGCATCTAAGCTTGGGGATGCCCAAGGCATCCCCTTCTTCATCGACAATTTATCAGGTTTCTTCTCTTGAAACTATATTTTTATTCCGTCACATCTTATGTACTTTACTTGGAGCGTCTGTGTGCTTTTATTTTCGTTCTCTGAATAAATACATGCTTGTGTGGGAGAGAGACACGCTCCGCTGTTGCATATGAACACATGTGTTCTTAGCTTTACTTTTAATGTTCATGGCGAAGGTTGAAACTGCTTCGTTCATTGTTATATGGTTGGAAACGGAAAATGCTACATGTAGTAATTGGTAAAATGTCTTGGATAATGTGATACTTGGCAATTTTTGTGCTCATGTTTAAGCTCTTGCATCATATACTTTGCACCTATTAATGAAGAAATACATAGAGCTTGCTAAAATTTGGTTTGCATAATTGGTCTCTCTAAGGTCTAGATAATTTCTAGTAAAGAGTTTGAACAACAAGGAGGACGGTGTAGAGTCTTATAATGTTTACAATATGTTTTTTATGTGAGTTTTGCTGCACCGGTTCATCCTTGTGTTTGTTTCAAATAACCTTGCTAGCCTAAACCTTGTATCGAGAGGGAATACTTCTCATGCATCCAAAATCCTTGAGCCAACCACTATGCCATTTGTGTCCACCATACCTACCTACTACATGGTATTTCTCCGCCATTCCAAAGTAAATTGCTTGAGTGCTACCTTTAAATTTCCATCATTCGCCTTTGCAATATATAGCTCATGGGACAAAATAGCCTTAAAAACTATTGTGGTATTGAATATGTACTTATGCACTTTATCTCTTATTAAGTTGCTTGTTTTGCGATAACCATGTTCCTGGGGACGCCATCAACTCTTTGTTGAATATCATGTGAGTTGCTATGCATGTTCGTCTTGTCTGAAGTAAGGGAGATTTACCACTCATTTAATGGTTAGAGCATGCATATTGTTAGAGAAGAACATTGGGCCGCTAACTAAAGCCATGAATCATGGTGGAAGTTTCAGTTTTGGACATATATCCTCAATCTCATATGAGAACATTAATTGTTGCTACATGCTTATGCATTAAAGAGGAGTCCATTATCTCGTTGTCTATGTTGTCCCGGTATGGATGTCTAAGTTGAGAATAATCAAAAAGCGAGAAATCCAAATGCGAGCTTTCTCCTTAGACCTTTGTACAGGCGGCATAGAGGTACCCCTTTGTGACACTTGGTTAAAACATGTGTATTGCGATGATAATCCTGGTAATCCGAGCTAATTAGGACGAGGTGCGGGCACTATTAGTACACTATGCATGAGGCTTGCAACTTGTAAGATATAACTTACATGATACATATGCTTTATTACTACCGTTGACAAAATTGTTTCATGTTTTCAAAACCAAAGCTCTAGCACAAATATAGCAATCGATGCTTTCCTCTTTGAAGGACCTTTCTTTTACTTTTATGTTGAGTCAGTTCACCTATTTCTCTCCACCTCAAGAAGCAAACACTTGTGTGAACTGTGCATTGATTCCTACATACTTGCATATTGCACTTGTTATATTACTCTATGTTGACAATATCCATGAGATATACATGTTACAAGTTGAAAGCAACCGCTGAAACTTAATCTTCCTTTATGTTGCTTCAATACCCTTTACTTTGATTTATTGCTTTATGAGTTAACTCTTATGCAAGACTTATTGATGCTTGACTTGAAAGTACTATTCATGAAAAGTCTTTGCTTTATGATTCATTTGTCTACTCATGTCATTACCATTGTTTTGATCGCTGCATTCATTACATATGCTTACAATAGTATGATCAAGGTTATGATGGCATGTCACTCCAGAAATTATCTTTGTTATCGTTTACACTGTTCGGGACGAGCGAGAACTAAGCTTGGGGATGCTGATACATCTCCGACGTATCGATAATTTCTTATGTTCCATGCCACATTATTGATGATATCTACATGTTTTATGCATACTTTATGTCATTATTATGCGTTTTCCGGAACTAACCTATTGACGAGATGCCGAAGGGCCAGTTCCTGTTTTGCTTGTTTTTGGTTCCAGAAATCCTAGTAAGGAAATATTCTCGGAATCGGACGAAATCAATGCCCAGCATCCTATTTTTGGACGAAGCTTCCAGAACACCCGAGAGCCGCCAGAGGAGGGCCCTGTGGGCCCCAGACGACAGGGTGGCGCGGCCCAGGGGGGGCGCGCCCCCCTAGTGTGTCGTCGCCTCGTCGACCCTCCGACTCCGCCTCTTCGCCTATATAAGGGTCCCTGACCTAAAAACCACAAAACGTTCGATGAAACCAGAGAAAACCTTCTAGAGCCGCCGCCATCGCGAAGCCAAGATCTGGGGGACAGGAGTCTCTGTTCCGGCATGCCGCCGGGACGGGGAAGTGCCCCCGGAAGGCTTCTCCATCGACACCACCGCCATCTTCATCAACGCTGCTGTCTCCCATGAGGAGGGAGTAGTTCTCCATCGAGGCTCGGGGCTGTACCGGTAGCTATGTGGTTAATCTCTCTCCTATGTACTTCAATACAATAATCTCATGAGCTGCCTTACATGATTGAGATTCATATGATGATGCTTGTAATCTAGATGTCATTATGCTAGTCAAGTGGATTTTACTTATGTGATCTCCGGAGACTCCTTGTCCCACGTGTGTAAAGGTGACAGTGTGAACACCGTGTGGGTCTCTTAGGCTATATTTCATAGAATACTTATTCACTGAGTTATGATTTGAGTTGGATGTCTCTATGAAATTGTGGTGTGTTAGTACCTCCTGTGAATGCTCAAAGTGACAGCGTGGGGTGTTCATTAGTACTTGGGAATGCATCTTTAAGGTTTGCCTACATGATGAATTAGTGTTCGTTATCTTGCCAGAGAGTAATTCAGAGTAGCATAGTGAAGTGCTTATTTATATCTCTTTATGATTGCAATGTGTTTTGTATCACAATATATCTGTGTGCTACTCTAGTGATGTTATTAAAGTAGTTTATTCCTCCTGCACGGTGTAATGGTGACGGTGTGTGCATCGTGTAGTACTTGGCGTAGGCTATGATTGTGATCTCTTGTAGATTATGAAGTTAACTATTGCTATGATAGTATTGATGTGATCTATTCCTCCTTTCGTAGCGTGAAGGTGACAGTGTGCATGCTATGTTAGTACTTGGTTTGGTTATGTTGATCTGTCATGCACTCTAAGGTTACTTAAACATGAATATCGAATATTGTGGAGCTTGTTAACTCCGGCATTGAGGGTTCGTGTAATCCTACAGTTAGTGGTGTTCATCATCCAACAAGAGGGTGTAGAGTCTAGCATCTATCTATTTATTTTGTTATGTGATCAATGTTGAGAGTGTCCACTAGTGAAAGTATGATCCCTAGGCCTTGTTCCTAACTGCTATCGCTGCTTGTTTACATTTTTACTGCATCTTTACTTCCTACAATATTACTACCATCAACTGCACGCCAGCAAGCACTTTTCCGTGCGCTGTTACTACTCGCTCATACTTATTCATACCACCTGTATTTCACTATCTCTTCGCCGAACTAGTGCACCTATTAGGTGTGTTGGGGACACAAGAGACTTCTTGCTTTGTGGTTGCAGGGTTGCATGAGAGGGATATCTTTGACATCTTCCTCCCTGAGTTCGATAAACCTTGGGTGATCCACATAAGGGAAACTTGCTGCTGTTCCACAAACCTCTGCTCTTGGAGGCCCAACACTGTCTACAAGAATAGAAGCACCCGTAGACATCAGAAGGTCTAAGGAGAAAGTTCGCATTGAAACATCTGTGAAAAGC